>NC_090253.1:43783552-43801052 GCF_037325665.1 Littorina saxatilis | reverse complement strand
TTGTCCATTTTGTTGTAGCAGTGTTGAAGATGAAGTCCACTTTGTTTTAGTATGCCCTAAATATGCTGAGTTAAGAGAATATTATATTCCACGAAAATACACTAGAATCCCATCATTGTTTAAATTAACCATGCTGTTTTCAAACACTAGTAAGCCGCTATTGCTACGTTTTTCTACATTTGTCATGAAGGCGCTTTCCATTCGTAATCCATAATCCGTAAACGAAACAGGGCGATACAAGTAGGATGTTCTTGTTTTTGTTCAATATGTGCATTTGTATGCTGTTGCTTGAGATGTGCTCATCTCCATGAAAAGGGCCCAAGGCCTACTCATTAAAATATTCAGACTTCAGACTTCAGACTTCAGACTTCAGACTTCTCTCACTCTCTCTCTCTCTCACTCTCTCTCTCTCTTTCTCTCCCTCTCTCTCTCTCTCTTCTCTCTCTCTCTCTCTCTCTCTCTCTCTCTCTTTCGCTCTCTCTTTCTCTCTCTCTCTTTCGCTCTCTCTCTTTCGCTCTCTCTCTCTGAGTGCTATTGTTACGTACGCCAATGCCTATGGTGATTAACTTTGTTAACTTACAATGTAACATGTGTTTGTAATGTAAGGCGATTTTCCATCATCATCATCAACATCATCATTATCATTACCATCATCAAATCGTCATCATCATCATCATCATCATCATCATCATCATCATCACCATCATCTTCATCATCTTCATCATCATCATCATTTACACCATATAATCATTGTAAGCATTAGTGTAAACGTTGGTATTGTGTGAATTTTACCGTCGATCACTTTACATGTGTAACCTCAATTAACATGTTGCATGTTTCGCTTTTGATTTGTATGTTGCTTACTTTGTCATTTTGTGCTTACTTGTCGATTTTTTGCTGGGTCGTTCGTTTAATTTGTTTATTTGTCATGTTGCTTTACTTGTTTATCATTTATTAGACATTTGTATTAGAAGTAAGGACCGGTTGTAAGAAAAGGCGTCGCCTTAAACCTCTATCCTTGAAAAATAAAGTTCCATCATCATCATCATCTCTCTCTCTCTGTCTCTCTCTCTATCTGTCTCTCTCTCTCTCTCTCTCTCTCTCTCTCTCTCTCTCTCTCTCTCTCAACACCCCCCCCCTGTCTCTCTCTCTCTCTCTCTCTCTCTCTCTCTCTCTCTCTCTCTCTCTCTCTCTCTCTCTCTCTCTCTCTCTCTCTCTCTCTCTCTCTCTGAGTGCTATTGTTACGTACGCCAATGCCTATGGTGATTAACTTTGTTCACTTACAATGTAACATGTGTTTGTAACGTAAGGCACACAGACAACAATAACGGCACTAACTCTGTTGTCCCGAATAGCCAAATGCTTTGAAGGCCTAGGCCTAGGGACATAACATGACAAACCTACAATTAACCATCCTGAAAGTGAAGGCAATATCACACACTACGAACGTGAGTAGCGAGGGCTTTGCCCTTATATTTTGTGTATGTGACATCGATAGATCTTCTTTTTGTTCTATCGTCTGTCTTATTGTTTCTGCTTAGTTTCGTTTTAAATGTTTATATTCACCCGAAGAAGACCCTAAGATCGAATCTGTTGACAATTGACAATTCGTCGTCATCGGTAATACTTGAGTACAGGTGTGTTTGATCGCTTTATTTCTCACTGCCACGCGAGGTCACTATTGTTCTTTTGATAACAATGCATTGCATCAACTTGTTTAGAATTCAACAAAAGTTGTTCAGACAATTATATTAACTTTTCTGTGTTACGAAGCGGTTTACTCGTATCTGGGGTAATGTGTATTGTTGTAAATAGAATAGACTATAGCGATGGTCAGACATTGGAAAGGGCTATAGGCTGCATACCGTCGCGTTGACCGCAGTTGAACCTTTGTGTAACTGACAAGGTTTTTCACGTGCAAGTAATGCAGACGACAGATCACTGGCAATGTCATAGCAAGAACGACTTTGTAAAATCAGTCGCCGTCAAGGAGCCAAGCTCGACTCATGTTTTTCGTAACACTTTAGCAGACGGGCTCCTGTTTTAGGTATCTGACTGAAGAAGGATGAAGACTGACGAACTTTCCCTCAGTCTACGTGATATCTTCCATTTTCATATTCATGCCAGGCCGGCGACTGTACTAAATGTTGGCTTTACACTCTTTTGAGGTATGTTTGAAACCGGTTATATTTTCATGTCATGTTGTCGTATGTGAGAAGAGTGACTGGTTCTGTGTTTAACGTTATTGTGTAGGCCTAAGCTATTGTGCTACACTGCTTAAACATGTGAGGGTTTTACGTAACGTTTTCTTGGCTTTAGAAAACAGGAATTAACGTGTAAATAATTATATCGGCTCATGCAGCTTAATATGTTGGACGAGTGAGTATTTTTATTGTGCGAGTGAAAGAAACTAAAGACAAGTTGACTTATGGACTATAAACTTTACAGTGTTCCAACTGGGGGGTTTTCATCGACGGAGGCTGAACTGAACCAGTCAACTGCGGCTTGGTGTACATGACCATGGCATGGAGAGCTGGCAGGGTTCTACAGTTAGCCGCCGAGACGAACTGGAAGGATCAAGGACTACGTCAAGCAATGGTTGCGGTGTCGTGAGGACTGGTGCACCCTTGTCAGTCGTCTGAAGGACTTACAGCCATACCAACATCTTGAAAGCCGAAAGATGGCAGTAGGGTAACGTACAGTAGAATACCTATTCGTCTTACCTGTTAAGCTGCTTTGTTTGAGCCAAAAGGTGTCTGCGTCTTGGACTGTAGAGTTTCTTGCGGTGTTGTCGGCCTAGAGTACTGGTCGAAGCCCGGAAATGATTTTGTGATGTAAAAAGCTTTGTAAACAATAATAATTAGTCTTGGCAGTGTCAAGATCCATTTAACACCAGGTTTTTGCGTGTGTGAGTGCGTGTGCGCTTGTGCCTTGTAAGCTACTGTAGCGGACAACTATTCAGATTACATTCAAGCCTGCAAACAAATACTAAACTTATAGAGTGGTGTAGAGGCATTTATGATTGTCTAGAAACCGGGCAATAAGAGACCATAACATCTGGCGCAATAAGGGCTATACCACTCCATAACATTCTGTTTATTATTCATGCAGTCGGAGTGTGCACGACTGTGCACATATCACGCCTCATTTCACCCATTTGGCTGGTCTAACAGTGAATTGTGAAACGTCAGAGTGGCTGCATTGCCAAATACTTCTTCTTCTTCTTCAGCGTTCCAGAAATTCTTGTGACGTGTGAGCTCGTTTGCCCATTTGGGTTACCCACCCTTATACTCTGAGAGCATAGTCAGTTTCACTCCGCTTTCGTTGGGTAGACATGCTGGGTATTTTCGTGTTTCCATTACCCACCGAACTCCTACATGGATTACAGGATATGTGCCGTGCGCACTTGGTCTTGTGCTTGCGTGTACACACGAAGGGGGTTAAGTCACTAGCAGGTCTGCACATAAGTTGACCTGGGAGATCGGAAAAAATCTCCACTCTTAACCCACCAGGCGGCAGCGACCGGGATTCTAACTCATGACCTCCCGATGAGGAGGCCGACGTCTTACCACTGCGCCACTTCGCCCGTCGTTGTCAAATCCATATTCAATTACGAGCCCTGGCGAAAACAAAGCGTCGTCTAATTGCTGATTGATTTTTTTTTTCAAAACGGAGTTTTCATTCTGCGGGAAAGCAAATAAATGATTCGTTACTGGCAATAATACAAGTAAATAAGAGTTTACATAATCCAGTTATTTCTACACAATTCCTGACATTCTCTTCCAGGCCAGTTACGTCAACATCAAAGTATTTAACTCGTGTAAATTGTTCTGAGGAGATTAACAGAATCTCTTTCTCTCTCCCTACGTGCACAGAATTGTATTAGTAAAAACAAACAAGTCGCGTATGGCGAAAATACAACATTTAGTCAAGTAGCTGTCGAACTCACAGAATGAAACTGAACGCAATGCAATTTTTCAGCAAGACCGTATACTCGTAGCAGCGTCAGTCCTCCGCTCATGTTAAAGGTAGTGAAATTGAATTGAATTGAATTGAATTGAACTTTATTTTACAAGGATTAAGATTTAAGGCTACGCCTTTTCTTACAATCTGTCCTTGGGACGCATAGACACACAATTATATAATTAAACAAAATAAAAAAAATAAAAATTAAAAAGTTAAAACAGTTAACCAACAAAAGGAGGTCGGAAAACTTGAGCACGTGATAATAAAGATGACGATGATGATGATGATGACGATGATGATGGTGATGATGACGATGATGAAGATGAGGCATGAAGCATACATATGTGGTTATTCATAAAATCAAATGCATACTATGCAGGTAATTATAAATACAAGCTGGTAGCAATCGAACATGTAGCAATAGTACAACAAAAATATGTTCAGAACATACAAGCAATGCACAGCATATCTCTGACGTAATACTAACTGTGGCAAATCAAAAGGCGTTACACTACTCATACATAAAGTGTTTTTTAACACATTTTTAAAGCTTTTTAATGACTTTAAGTGCTTAAAGGATGATGGAAGCGAATTCCAAACTGAAGTACCCGAAAAAGCAAGACTGGTCTTATACAGGTCAATTCGTGGAATCGGTGGGATCAAGTTGACCGACCCATATCTGTGGGTAGCTTTATTAAATAATGATGTAATGTAAATCGGCACTTTACCGTAATACAATTTATGCATGAAAATGGCTTTGTTTAACTTGAGATGCTTTTCCAGTGGAAGAAAGTTAAGCATTTTTAATTTCATATCTGTTGAGGCATTATCATTTACGATGAGTTTGGCCGAGCGACGATAGAGAGAGTCTAACTTTTTCAAGTGGACATCACTGCTGCCATCCCAGAGCGTCGAGACATAATTAATGTGAGGCATTATATGAGCATGGTGGAACATTTCCAGAGTCCTTCTGTCCGTAAATTGCTTTAACTTGGATAGGAGGAAAACGTTCTTGGCTACTTTCTTGCAAATATGCTGTAATTGTGCCTGCCACTTGAATTCACAATCAATAATTACCCCTAAAACGCGATGCTGTTGAAATTGTTCAATTGATTGAGTACCAATAGTAATATTTAGTTTGAGTGGAGAAATCTGGTGTTTCTGTCTGGTTGCAATTACCATACTTTTAGTGTTTATTGGATGGACAAGCATAGCATTAGCACTACACCAGTTATTTACATCGTTTAAAGCTGTTTGAAGGGAGGACTTTATTACTGGAACAGACTTTCCACTTGCATGAAGAGAAGAATCGTCAGCAAAAAAATCCATTACTATCAGAAATGTGCAGTGGCAGATCATTAATATACAGACAGAACAAGATCGGCCCAAGCACTGAACCCTGAGGCACCCCGCATTTCACAGTCTCCTCAGTAGATATTTTACAGTTTAGGGCAGTATATTGAGATCTGTCATGTAAATAGGAAGCAAAGAAGTTACACACTGAACTGTTTCTGACATACAACTGTAATTTCTTCAATAGAATTGAATGATCAACAAGATCAAATGCTTTTTTAAAGTCGAGAAACACAGCATCACTGATTTCAGATCGGTTTATAGCAGACAGCCAGGTGTCGCATAGCGTGGTAAGGGCGCTGTGACAAGAGTGATTTGTTCGAAAACCAGATTGAAATTGATAGAAAAGGTTTCTGCTTTCTATGTACGCGAGCAAATGTTTGTGAATATGTTTTTCCAATGGTTTGGATGAAATGGGTAATAAAGAAATGGGTCTAAAGTTATTTGGGTCGGATAAATTTCCGCCTTTATGGAGTGGAATTACTTTTGCTCTTTTTAACAAACTAGGTACAGTATTTTGCTTTATGCAGAGATTATACACATAGGTGAGTGGCTCCACAATATATGGTAGAGCTAGTTTGGTCAAGTAGGGAGGAATCTTATCAGGACCCATGGACTTTTTATTCTCCAGGCCTTCTAGCATCTTCCCTACCTCATGCACTGCCATGTCTGGAATAGTAAAAAAATCGTCTGGATCACATTTCTGGTTACAAAAATCTTGTAATTTTGAGAAAGAGACTTCAATGTCAGAATCAGGACTGTCGCATTTTGCAGATTCATTTAGCCTATTGGCAAGGGACAAAAAATGGTTATTAAAATCTTCAGGGGAGATGGTTGTGGCAGACCGATTTGAGTTCTGTTTAGATTTACCTAATATGTTATTAACAGCACGCCAAACAGTTGCAATATCTTTCTTGTCCTCGATTAATGTATTAAAATAATTTGCTTTTGCTTGACGTGTTAATTCTGTCACTTTATTCCTTTGTTTGTTAAAATCAGACTTCATGTTGTTTGCTTTGTAAAAAATCACGCAGGGACATGGCTTCTATAATCTGTTCCGTCAACCATGGGGGAAGAGATGGATATTTCACTCTGTGGTGACGTAGTGGGGCATGCTTATCCACTATAGGATAAAATATATCTAAAAGGGCGCCCAACGCTTCGTCAGCAACAACATGATTAAACACAGAGGAAAATGGTGCTAAACTGAGATCAAAGGAGAATTTGGTTTCATCAAACGTTTTAATTGACAAGAAGAGCGGGGTAGTAGTTGCGCTGAGAAGGATAGCACGCTTTTCTGTACCTCTCTTCGTTTTAACTTTCTGAGCGAGTTTTAATCCAAACATATCATATCTATGTTTTTGGAATCAGGAACCGAAAATGAATAAGATGAAAGTGTTTTTACATTGATTTCGAAAATTTAATTTTGGTAACAATTTTTATATTTTTAGTTCTCAGAGCTTGTTTTTAATCCAAATATAACATATTTATATGTTTTTTGAATCAGAAAAGATGGAGAATAAGATGAACGTAAATTTGGATCGTTTTTAAATTATTTTTTTTTTTTTACAATTTTCAGATATTTAATGACTAAAGTCATTAATTAAATTTTAAGTCTCCAAGCTAAAATGCAATACCAAAGTCCGGGCTTTGTCGAAGATTACTTGACCAAAATTTCAACCAACTTGGTTGAAAAATGAGAGCGTGACAGTGCTGCCTCAACTTTTACAAAAAGCCGGATATGACGTCATCAAAGACATTTATCCCAAAAAAGAAAAAAACGTCTGGGGATATCATACCCAGGAACTCTCATGTAAAATTTCATAAAGATCGGTCCAGTAGTTTACGCTGAATCACTCTACACACACACAGACACACACACACACACAGACACACAGACACCACGACCCTCGTCTCGATTCCCCCTCTATGTTAAAACATTTAGTCAAAACTTGACTAAATGTAACAAGTCGCGTAAGGCGAAAATACAACATTTAGTCAAGTAGCTGTCGAACTCACAGAATGAAACTGAACGCAATGCAACGCAGCAAGACCGTATACTCGTAGCATCGTCAGTCCACCGCTCATGGCAAAGGCAGTGAAATTGACAAGAAGAGCGGGGTAGTAGTTGCGCTGAGAAGGATAGCACGCTTTTCTGTACCTCTCTTCGTTTTAACTTTCTGAGCGTGTTTTTAATCCAAATATATCATATATAATTTATATGTTTTTGGAAATCAGGAACCGACAAAGAATGAGATGAAATTGTTTTTAAATCGATTTCGGAAATTTAATTTTGATAATAATGTTTATATTTTTAATTTTCAGAGCTTGTTTTTAATCCAAATATAACATATTTATATGTTTTTGGAATCAGAAAATGATGGAAAATAAGATGAACGTAAATTTGGATCGTTTTATAAAACAAAAATGTTTTTACAATTTTCAGATTTTAAATGACCAAAGTAATTATTTAATTTTTAAGTCACCAAGCTGAAATGCAATACCGAAGTCCGGGCTTTGTCGAAGATTACTTGACCAAAATGTCAACCAATTTGGTTGAAAAATGAGAGCGTGACAGTGCCGCCTCAACTTTCACGAAAAGCCGGATATGACGTCATCAAAGACATTTATCAAAAAAAAGAAAAACACGTCTCGGGATATCATACCCAGGAACTCTCATATCAAATTTCATAAAGATCGGTCCAGTAGTTTACTCTGAATCGCTCTACACATACACCACGACCCTCGTCTCGATTCCCCCCTCTACGTTAAAACATTTAGTCAAAACTTGACTAAATGTAAAAACAAACAAGTCGCGTGAAGCGATATAAAAACATTTAGTCAATCTGTCGGCATGAAACAAAAAAATCATCATCATAAACCATGTTTCGCCGATACTACATTCAGATGGTCTCGGCTAAACGTCCCCAAAGACCAAGACGGGTCACGCTCGTCTCCGCGAAGCATGCGAACCGTAGCACTTACTTGACCTATTTTTTTCAATGCTGAGCATACTTTTAGAGCAAACATGACATATCTGTATATTTTGAATTCAGAAGATGACGAAGAATACAATGCCATAATTTTTTAAATATTTTAGTAAACATTCGGTTTTAATGACAACTTTAATGACCAAACTGATTAACTAATGTTAAGGCTTCCGAGCTGAAATGCAATCCTAAAGTCTGGACGTCGTCAAAGATTGCTCGACCAAAATTTCAATCATTTTCCTTAACAAATGACGGCGTGACAGTGCCGCCTCAACTTTGACTGAAAGCCGGATATAACGTCATGAAAGACAGCTATCAAACAAATGAAAATAAAGTCTTGGGATATAATACCCAAGAACTTTCATGTAAAGTTTCATGAAGATCGGTCAAATAGTTTTCTCTGAATTGCTCCACACATACACAGACACAGACATACATACAGTACCACCCTCGTCTTGATTCCTGGTCTATGTTAAAACATTTAGTCAAATCTTGACTAAATGTAAAAACAAACACTTGTTCTGAACGAGCAAGAGGAATCTGTCACACAACAGTGGTGCGACATCCGCGCTTAACTTAATCTATGTCAGAATTGCTTAGGTTACACTTTCGGGAACTGCGTGACAATGCAGACATATGCTGTACTGTTGTTGGTGTCTTTTATCTCGTCAGTTTCCACAACTGGTAAGTACTTGGTTAGTTTATGGGATCTGACAATTTTGGTTACCACTTCCTCAAAGCACGCCGTAGGCATAACAACATACACATGTACGTAAACTAGCAAAATGCAAACGTTTTTTGAGCGGTTCAATTGTGTTTAAAGCTTATGATAAATAGCAAAACTGACATGTTCTTATAGGTCGATAATAGTCATAACGTCCTGGCAATTCCCAACATTAACAGCTATTGTGTTTTCAGCGTAGCAATAGGGCCCGATATTTAGACGAGACAAGTATAATGCCGACGAGTCGAAGACGAGTCGCATTATACTTGTTCGAGTCTAAATATCGGACCCTATTGCTACGCTGAAAACACAATAGCGTTTATATAGCTATTCTGACATTAAATTCTGTGTTAGAATCATGTTTTTGTCAGCGACAAGTACCAGAATGGTCCATGTCGTTGATTGCAGACGACGGTTCCCTTTCCGCATGAAGCCACGGAAATAACCGAACATTGAAAAACCCACGGACATGTATTACGGAGAAAACTCGAGATAACCGGATGCTTAGCATTACGTCAATATGTTAGGAATCATATGACGTCATGACGTATCATGCTTGCCTACGTAGATTGTATGTTCGAAAGTCTGACTTCTGTTGGGAATTCGCGTGGTGAAGACAGCGGTAAATCTGTAGATGATAAGAGAACAAGGATTGTCTCAGAAGAAACGACGAAATGTTTCAGACCGGTAACTTCATTTCAACATTGCACTATACAATGGACGTTCTATGTGACAGGAGAGTTTGCTGATTTTGTGTTAAACATTGGAGAGATCGTCTGCTAGAATCCGAGATAGGTCGCTTCAGATTGCAGCTTCTGGAAATTTGCAAGGTTTGTTGCCTGTTAAAGAACTGGATTTTACACGTAATGTAGGGCCTATGTCATGTACAGTAAGCAACAACAAAAACACACACAAAGCAAATGGCATCGTCTGTCGACTAGTCACAGAGTGACAGAAACAAACCTGGCGAGGTTTGCGTGTACTTTATACACGTGGAAGAAATCGGAACCACGCGTCTTTGTTATTGCCGATATCGTTTGGATATCGGCAAAAATGGCCAACTTTTGTATCGTTATGCTTTGATGATCGGAAAAGGGATGTGTGAGACCATCCAATCACAGCCCCCGAATTCCCCCACGTGTCCATCAGAATAGCTATATATCTAGATAAAACATTATGGGTGTGTACTTTAAAAAAAAAAAATGTTTGCCAAGCACATCATTGTGTTGCTTTTAATCAAAAACATGCATCCGTCTACAATGTATCATCATTCATCCTTCAACATTAACACTTAAGGAAACCTAGAGTTTGATATACATTTTAGCAGTTCATTATTGGTTTGTATTGATTATTTGACTGCAGTAACGATTTTAAACTAAAGATGAAGACAAATCCAAACAAGTCGCGTAAGGCGAAAATACAATATTTAGTCAAGTAGCTGTCGAACTCACAGAATGAAACTGAACGCAACGCAACGCAGCAAGACCGTATACTCGTAGCATCGTCACTCCACCGCCCCTGGCAAAGGCAGTGCACGTGGAATTGACAAGAAGAGCGGGGTATTCGTTGCGCTGAGAAGGATAGCACGCTTTTCTGTACCTCTCTTCGTTTTAACTTTCTGAGCGTGTTTTTAATCCAAACATATCATATCTATATATTTTTGGAATCAGGAACCGACAAGGAATAAGATGAAAGTGTTTTTAAATTGATTTGGAAAAAAAAAATTTGATAATAATTTTTATATATTTAATTTTCAGAGCTTGTTTTTAATCCGAATATAACATATGTATATGTTTTTGGAATCAGCAAATGATGGAGAATAAGATAAACGTAAATTTGGATCGTTTTATAAATTTTTATTTTTTTTTACAATTTTCAGATTTTTAATGACCAAAGTCATTAATTAATTTTTAAGCCACCAAGCTGAAATGCAATACCGAACCCCGGGCTTCGTCGAAGAGTACTTGACCAAAATTTCAACCAATTTGGTTGAAAAATGAGGGCGTGACAGTGCCGCCTCAACTTTCACGAAAAGCCGGATATGACGTCATCAAAGACATTTATCAAAAAAATGAAAAAAACGTTCGGGGATTTCATACCCAGGAACTCTCATGTCAAATTTCATAAAGATCGGTCCAGTAGTTTAGTCTGAATCGCTCTACACACACACACACACACACGCACGCACACACACACATACGCACATACACCACGACCCTCGTTTCGATTCCCCCTCGATGTTAAAATATTTAGTCAAAACTTGACTAAATATAAAAAACAAAGAGACTGCCAATGTTTCAAAATTTAGAATCAAAAAACAAGAAAGAAACAAGTCGCGTAAGGCGAAAATACAACATTTAGTCAAGTAGCTGTCGAACTCACAGAATGAAACTGAACGCAATGCAACGCAGCAGACCGTATACTCGTAGCATCGTCAGTCCACCGCGCACGGCAAAGGCAGTGAAATTGACAAGAAGAGCGGGGTAGTACTTGCGCTGAGAAGGATAGCACGCTTTTCTGTACCTCTCTTCGTTTTAACTTTCTGAGCGTGTTTTTAATCCAAACATATCATATCTATATGTTTTAGGAATCAGGAACCGACAAGAAAAAATATGAAGGTGTTTTTAAATTGATTTGGACAATTTAATTTTGATAATAATTTTTATATTTTTAATTTTCAGAGCTTGTTTTTAATCCAAATATAACATATTTATATGTTTTTGGAATCAGAAAATGATAAAAAAATAAGATGAACGTAAATTTGGATCGTTTTATAAAAATAATTTTTTTTTTTACAATTTTCAGATTTTTAATGACCAAACTCACTTATTAGTTTTGGGTAATATTGACGGACTCTGTGATGATATCTTCTGCTATGGTCTGTTGAGACAGTGATATCAAAATCGAGACCGGAGGTCGAGAGAGATTTTGATATCACTGTCGAAACAGACGAATGACAGAAGATATCATCACACAGTCAGTCAATGTTAGATATATTGCTAATTTTTGGACATTTTGTATTTTCTGTAAAGAAATTACAAAAGTATTTGTCTCAGTTTTGGCTGTTCCATATTTCTCTCTCTGATTATTATTTATTGTTGCTCACTCTTTTCTTGTACTTTTCACTATTTTAAAATGTCTTTCCTTTCAAAAAGTCTTTAGTCACTGGCTCAACTAAATTATGGGATAATTACATTTTCATATACAGTCAAACACGCTTAAACCGAACTCGCCCGGGGAATAAAAAATCGTTTCGCTTATCCGATTTTTTGCATATCCGAGGTCATATAAGCCAAACCTTTCCCGAGAAATTATCGTGCAGTTCGGCTTAAGCGAGTTTTTTTCAGGATAAGTTGTAAAATCCCTTGGAATCTCTCTCTCTCTCTCTCTCTCTCTCTCTCTCTCTCTCTCTCTCTCTCTCTCTCTCTCTCTCTCTCTCATTTTTATTTTATTTTGTTATTTTTTTTTCTCTCTTTGTTTGATTTAATAACCATGTTTTTATGTTTTTGCTTTGCTTCTTCTTCTGCTTTAATATTATGCACTGGTTAGTTAATTCCCTCTTGGGCGAGGGCTGGATGAAAAAAGATCTTTGCTGTATCTACTCCATTACCCTCGAAAAATAAAGTTGGTTCGTTCGTTCGTTCGTTCGTTCTCTCTCTCTCTCTCTCTCTCTCTCTCTCTCTCTCTCTCTCTCTCTCTCTCTCTCTCTCTCTCTCTCTCTCTCTCTCTCTCTCTCTCTCTCTCTCTCTCTCTCTCTCTCTCTCTCTCTCTCTATACCGCAACACGGTGACCTGGTGGTAAAGCGTCCGCCCAGTGAGCGGGAGGTCGTGGGTTCGAACCCCGGCCGGGTTATACCTAAGACTTTAAAATTGGCAATCTAGTGGCTGCTCCGCCTGGCCTCTGGCATTATGGGGTGAGTGCTAGGACTGGTTGGTCCGGTGTCAGAATAATGTGACTGGGTGAAGCATGAAGCCTGTGCTGTTGTGTGTGGCGCACGTTAAATGTCAAAGCAGCACCGCCCTGATATAACCTTTTGTGGTTGACGTAGAGGTTACATGCCGAGTCTCAGTGATTATTAAAAATAATGGTCGAAGTTGGCGGATCATGAAAAATGCGAGCTTCAGCGAGCTTTTTCATGACCGTGAACTGAGACCATTATTTTTAATAATCACTGAGACGAGGTGTGTAACCTCTTTATTCCTCCTTTCTTCAGTTATTCAAAGAAAACAGGAGTTTTTGTGCGAAAGTTTGATCGAATCCGAATCACTCAACCAGTCAACCTGCGCAGGCGATCGATTAATGCGCGGTTGTATAGTTCCGTGCAAATCATTCCATTCTGTTAACACTTCTTGTCAGTTTCCCTGTTTTGGACTAAAATCAAGTACACAGATATGCTAGCTGTTATTCTGCTGTGGCGGTAAAGGATTGTGTGTTATGTTTATGTTTTAGTATCGCTTAGGATAATGTTCTTTCGTCAAATGGGACTAGCAGACGAACTTTTGCACCCGTGTTCCAACGTTAATTACTGTATGAAGTTCAGTTTTCTGGGGAAAATAGTGACAACGACTGAATGCTTCCAACCCTAAATAAAACTAGCGCTGACTAATATATGCAGATGCAGACTTAATGATTTAAAACAAAAGACTCGTTACTCACCACATCTGTTGTGGTCAAAGGGAAACAACTGCATATTAGCCATTATACTTCTCACTGCAGCTTTTGCGTGCAGAACGCCAGATTGCAAACACCTAGCCGCGGTGTCACTTTGTACACGAATCTGCAGTTGCGGACATAGTCTCACTGCAGTTTCTGTGTGCAGAACGCCAGATTGCAAACACCCAGCCGCGGTGACACTTTATACACGATAAAACCTCTGCAGTTGCGGACATAGGCTCACTGAAGTGTATGTGTGCAGAACGCCAGATTGCAAACACCTAGCCGCAGTGTCACTTTATACACGATAAATAAAACCTCTGCAGTTGCGGACATAGTCTCATTGCAGTTTATGTGTGCAGAACGCCAGATTGCAAACGCCTAGCCGCAGTGTCACTTTATACACGATAAATAAAACCTCTGCAGTTGCGGACATAGTCTCACTGCAGTTTATGTGTGCAGAACGCCATATTGCAAACGCCTCGCTGCGGTGTCACTTTATACACGAAAAAGCCTCTGCAGTTGCGGACAGTGATGGGTGTCTCCCACTCACAACAGTCGCCTCTGAAGTGACCACAAGCACGTGCATCAACCTCCTGTCATGCTGCGGGCAGGCCCTTGCCCTGGAGGTCCACCCAGAAGGGAGCTTGGGAACGGCAGTGGTTTATCTGAAATAAGGCAGCACACACTCCGAATTGAAGTGCAGTTTTGACGTTTCGTTTATGAACGCTTAAGGCGAAGTGCGCCACTGAAATTTAGAGTGATGGGACTTAAACAGCCATTTTGAGTTGTTAGCAGTTTTGCACCTTTCAATCTGTCTACTTTCATGAAATGCATATGATTACACTATACAAATTCATCAAAGTCTCTAAAAACATATTTCATTGCACCAACCCGGCGAATTTTTCTGTCTTTTCATTCACTCTTCCGATAAAAATTCCGATTTTCAACCCTTGACAACAGACATTTCTGCTCGCCCAACGTGGGAACGTCGTATACCGTTTGAACAGCAGTTCTCTCCCCTGTGTCATTCTGCGGTTATTTTCGGTTAAATATGGATTCTCCTGGGTAAACCCCCCTATTTTTCAAACAAGCAAACCACAGACACTTTCCATATACGGAGGTATGACTTAAATACCTGGCCACGATTGGTCAGATAGGCTCGCGTGGCTTTTCGCGTTTTAAAAGTCGTCTGCTCACCGCGTTTAGTTTTCGACTGAGTTTGCTTAGAAAAATGGCACGTGTGAAAAGATCAACGCTCCGAAAAACACATCATAAAGGCAAGTGTACGAGAAGACAACAACTGAAGAGTTGCAGAGACAAGAGAACAACTAAAACACAATCGGTGACCAAGCGCACAAAATCTGGATCGACCGCTGTGGCATGCAGATCAAATTCTGCGTCAGGACTGAGAGTGTGTTCTTGGCGGTTTGACGCGAAAACAATTCAAGACGAACACATAGGCCTACACAGCAGCCACTGGTCAAAAGCGACAGGTCCAGAGGCTTCCCAAACAAGGAGATGTCTTGTTGATTTGGAAACCTTTGATGGTATAGACTTGTAAACGAACTTTGTTGTCCGCAATGTAAACAGCCAACGCTGTCACCATGCCCAGACTCAAAACAGAGACACGGCCTTGCAGTGTACGCGCATGTGAGGAAGTTGTTCCAGGTACCGCTGGATACCTTGCTTCCAAAGAAAGCGGTCAAACGGATTATGGTCTCATCAGGCAAGCCGTTTATTCGTCCAGACTCCTTGATATGTGGGCTAGGTGCTCAACAATTTAACAAATTTTGTGAAAATTTAGATTTGGTAGGCATGGATCACAAAACCTTCCAGAAGAAAGCTGATAAACTCTATTAACGACTTGATGTAGATCTACTGGAGGAGAAAGTATTCAGTGACGCTGTCCGTCAGGTCAGACAGATATGGAAAGCCGTTTGGCTCATAACCATTACACGCGTAATAAAAAATAAATACACGCGTAATAAATGATTAATACGCGTGTAATAAATGATTAATGCGCGTGTAATTTATCTTTTTTCTTATGCTATGGAATAGCATAATGATTAAATACACGTGTAATAACTATTTCATACGCGTGTAAGAAATGATTATTACGCGTGTATTAATTATTTCTTACACGCGCATGAAATATTTATTACGCGTGTATTAAATATTTTTTACACGCGCATGAAATGATTATTACGCGTGTATTAATTATTTCTTACACGCGCATAAAATATTTATTACGCGTGTATTAAATATTTCTTACACGCGCATGAAATATTTATTACGCGTGTATTTAATCATTTCGTACACGTGTATGACATTTTTATTCCACGTGCATTTAATCATTTCTTACACGCGTATAAACTATTTCCTGCATGTGTATTTAATCATTTCTTACACGTGCATGAAATATTTATTACACGCGTATTTAATCATTTCTTACACGCGCATGAAATAGTTATTACACGCGTATTTAATCATTTCTTACACGCGTAAAAAATGATTATTACACGCGCATTAATCATTTATTACACGCGTATTAATCATTTATTACGCGTGTATTTATTTTTTATTACGCGTGTAATGGTTATGAGCCAAACGGCTTTCCATAGACAGATACACGCAACGCACAATGGAATGACACTGTCTGATGATGATGTTCTTGATATCAGTGTAAGCTACGACGGATCATGGTTGACCAGGGGGCACTCGTCCCACATTGAAATAGGGTGTGCTGTAGTCTAGACGTGCTGACTGGAATTTGCTTTGACGCTCATGTTATGTGCAACTACTGTCATACGTTTGCCAGACAACTGGAAACAAACTTCTTCAGGAGAAACCCCTGGAGTATGCTGCCTGGCTGGTAAAACAACTGGACATCTGTGACAAGAATTTTGCAGGTGAGTGCGTAGATCTAAACAGTATGTGTGTATGGTGCGTTTGTGAAGACGTTTGTTGAAATGGGATGATAGTGTGTTGTGTTTGAATTTTACATAGATCTGTAAGTGTTTGTGAAAATGTGTGTCAGTGTTTTGTGTGCGCTGTCTATGTGAAGTGTACGTGTGTGTGTGTGTCTGTGCGTGTTTGTGTATTTGTGTGTGTTTGGGTACTAATCCATGCATAGTCATGTACTGAACAAAAACAATGATAGCGTCTATGTTGGTAGATCTGTGGCTGATTGCCTTGTGTGTGTGTGTGTGTGTGTGTGTGTTTGTGTGTGTGTGTGTGCGCATGCATGTGTGCATGCATGTGTGTGTGTGTGTTTGGGTACTAATCCATGCATAGTAATACATGTACTGAACAAAAGCAATAATAGCGTCTATGTTGGTAGATATGTGGCTGATTGCCTTTTGTGTGTGTGTGTGTGTTTGTGTGTGTTTGTGTGTTTGCTATTCAGTGGCTGACTTTGACTGAAACGGTGGTTTTATTTTTAGGTTCCAGTGGCATCATGGAAGTCGAGGCGGCTCGGGTTCTGTGGGGCAGGTCAGTGTCGCAGCACAATCTGCGATACACAGTTATAATGTCAGATGGTGACACAAAAACCTTCCAGGAACTTTCCAAAATAAAGCCTTATGGAGATCAAGTAACCATCGAAAAAGAAGAGTACATCAATCACGTTTCCAAGCGTCTTGTAACAGCGCTTCGCAACCTTGTGACAGACTGCCGCAAAAAAGGAATCACTTTGGGAGGGCGAGGGTATGATCAGCTGACTCTGAATACAATCAGGAAGTTGACGATATATTATAATCGGGCAATTGGGGGGGGGGGGGGGGGGGTAAGACAGTTGCAGACATGAAACGGG
>NC_090253.1:43773552-43778552 GCF_037325665.1 Littorina saxatilis | reverse complement strand
ACAACTTTATGATAGTTTGATTATGCCAATATCAACATACGCAGCAGAAATTTGGTTCCCACATAGGTTGAAGGGAAAGAAAGAACTAGATCTCAACGATTTATTTAAGGAATGTCTGTCTAATAAATTCAGTCATGAAATGTTACATTCGAAGTTTTGTAGACAGTTTCTTGGTGTACATAAAAAGGCTATGGTATTGCCAGTGTTAGGCGAATTAGGAAGATATCCAATTACCTTAAAGATAATTTGTCAGGTCATTTCTTACTGGATACACATATTAGAACGCCCAAAAACATCTCACTTAAGTATGTTATATGACCACATGTATAATGTTGCACATGATAACAACCCATGGATATCGTTTGTGAAACAAATACTACACACTTTAGGATTAGATCACGTTTGGAAAAATCAGTTTACCTTTAGTGGAAAAAGATTGAAACATGTTATATTGCAGAAGTTAGAAGGAAAATATATGCAATTTTGGACAGAAAAAGTAAACAGTTCTTCCAAATTAGAATTTTACAGGATTGTAACAAAGGAATATGAAACTGCTTCATACTTAACCAATGATATTGATTTTAAATACAAACAGGCATTGTGTAAACTTAGAATAAGTGCACATGACTTGAAGATTGAAAAAGGCCGATATGATAATACACCAAAAGAAAACAGATTATGTCAACGTTGTGGAGTAATAGAAAATGAATTACATATGCTAGATACATGTATTGAATATAAACATTTTAGAGAACAATTAATGAAACAGGTCAATAAAAGTATACCTGTTTATACTATGCCCAGTCAACTGTTGTTGGAAGACAATCTACAATTCATGTTGGGGAAGTTCGTATACAATTGTTTTCTTAAAAAAACATAATGATTTATGTTGTTGTTTATGTACATGTATGTGTCTTATAAACCTAAATGGTTTCATGACAATAAACTATATTCTTATTCTTATTCTTATTCTTATTCTTATTCTTCACACACACACACACCGTCACACACACACACACACACACACACACACACACACACACAGACACGCGCGCACACACACACACACACACACGAACGCACACACGCACAAACACTCACACACGCACAAACACACACACACACACACACACTATGCCCCACGCTTCAATTGCATGTATGCGGTTTTGCACACGCTGATTTTGCTTACAAGCTGAAGTCTATCCCTTGTAAAAGTGAGGTTGAGTTTTGCTGAGGAATGTTGAGGGTCAGAAATGAATAATAAAATAGGGCTTCATGTGCTCATTTCCAAGGTAACGACTGGAACTTGAGTATGGGGTATCATACTTTTCCACAAAACCACTACTCAACAAATGTATCTAAAATTCTATTTTGAATAAATGCAAACAAAGCAACATTCAAATGATTACAACTGAAAAACAGCGATGGCGGAACAGAATAGCGTACACACAAATGCAAAAGTACATATTTTATGTCTGTCATTGCAACAATATTTAATTTTACAAATTAATACAACTTTTGAGCTTTCAAGGTAAACTGCAATCTCGAAGTTTGAACCTGGTTAAAGACTGTTTGACATAACCACAACCAGGGGGCTTCTTGTTAAACTTAAGTGCCGTTCACATGGCATACTTTTTACCAACTTACTCACAACTTGCAAGCGATCTTAGTCGGCACCAAGTCAAATCAAAATCGCTGCTCATGTGAACTAGTTTTAATCAGCTGCAAATCTCAATCAGTTCAGCTATCGAAGCTACCTCCTAATGCGGGAAGAGCAGTTTGGAAAACTATTTATAGCTCAGTGGATAAAGTTATAACCATTGAGTAGGTGCAATAAGGAAAATCTCAACTGAATTTTCGAGTCGCTGCTAAATCTGGCCTAAATCGAACCTAAATCGTCAGGGCCGTTCACATGAATCGTCAGATCCGTTGGCCTCACCAACTCGGGAGCGATTTCAAACCGACACAAATTGGGGAAAAGTTGGTTGAAAGACTGTCATGTGAATGGCACTTTACCCATCCTGTTTTTTTACATTTAGTCAAGTTTTGACTAAATGTTTTAACATAGTAGAGGGGGAATCGAGACGAGGGTCGTAATGTATGTTTTCATTTTTCATTTTCTTTACTTTATTGTCCCATCGCTGGGAAATTCGGGTCGCTTCCTCCCAGTGGAAAGCTAGCAGCAACGGAGTCGCGCTACCCAGGTGTCTGCGTGTTTAGGTGTATTCAGCCACCTGCACTTATGGCAGAATGACCAAGGTCTTTTACGTGCCATTGTGATGACACGGGGGTGGGACATGGCTTCCGTCTCTGGGTCTGCACATAAAGTTGACCCGTGTCCGTTCAGGCCCAAATTCGAACCTGCGACCTTCCAGTGCTCTACCAACTGAGCTACCGGGCCCCCTTGTGTGTCTGCCTGTATGTGTGTGTGTGTGTGTGTGTGTGTGTGTGTGTGTGTGTGTGTGTGTGTGTGTATGTGTGTCTGCCTGTGTGTGTGTGTGTGTGTGTGTGTGTGTGTGTGTGTGTGTGTGTGTGTGTGTGTGTGTGTGTGTGTGTGTGTGTGTGTGTAGCGTTTCAGAGTAAACTACTGGACCGATCTTTATGAAATTTTCCATGAGAGTTCCTGGGTATGATATCCCCAGACGTTTTTTTTGTTTTTTTGTTGGTATAAATGTCTTTGATGACGTCATATCCGGTTTTTTGTAAAAGTTGAGGCGGCTCTGTCACACCCTCATTTTTTAATCAAATTGATTGACATTTTTTGAAAGCAATCTTCGACAAAGGCCAGACTTCGGTAATGTATTCAGCTTGGTGGCTTATAAAAGTTAATTAATGACTTTGGTCATTAAAAATCTGAAAATTGTAAATAAATTGTTTTTTTTTATATAAAACGATCTAAATTTACGTTCATCTTATTCTGTATCATTTTCTGATTCCAAAAACATATAAATATGTTATATTCGGTGTAAAAGCAAGCTCGGAAAATTAAAAATATAAAAATTATGATCAAAATTAAATTTCCGCAATCGATGTAAAAACAATTTTATCTTATTCCTTGTCGTTTCCTGATTCCAAAAACATATCGATATGATATGTTTGGATTATAAACACGCTCAGAAAGTTAAAACGAAGAGAGGCACAGAAAAGCGTGCTATGCAGCACAGCGAAACCTCTACCGCGCTAAACAGGCTCGTCAGTTTCACTCCGTTTTGCACAAGCGGCGGACTACGGTCATTGTGAAAAAATACAGTGCGTTCAGTTTCATTATGTGAGTTCCACAGCTAGACTAAATGTAGTAATTTCGCCTTACGCGACTTGTTTAATTGACACTTGTTTCTTACAGAATTAGTTACAGCTGAAATATGATACCATGGAATTTAAGTTATCACACTCGGAACGCGTAGCTCTTTTAAACAAAAAACTCTCTCGACAAACACTGGGAACGATTTCTGTTTGAAATTGGTTAAACCAATCAATTAAAATGAACGCATGCAAGATAGATCGCCAAGTACTAGCAAACAAACATAAATGAATCGATTGAACATTGGATTTTCTTTCTTTTAGCCAAGTCACGCCAGAGACCGCGGCTACCTCGTAAACCTCATATCTAGTCGGCTAGCCTTCCTCGGGGGTACTTTTCTGATCTTAAGATACACATGATGGTGTGTATTCAAACCCAACACAAAGGTGACTGCCTTAAGAAATTCATACGACTCAGAGTAAGAAACATTTAACAGCGTTTCGATTGCATTTCGATTTACGTTTTGCTGTGTGAACCCTGCTATGTCAGGGACTGGGCAATGTTTGATGCTGTTTTTGTGTCGATAAAGATGCCTTCCTTTTCGTATTAACGAGCAGGTATTCCATTAAAGCGATTTCCCAGCTTCTACCTGAGATTTGAGCACCCGTGCATCTGCAAGCGCATACAAAGCATTTCCATTTCCATTACTCTATTATCCCATTGCTCCAAAAATCGGGTGACTCAACAAGAGCAACAAGAGTCGCGCTACCAACATATGTGTGCGTGTTTAGTATAATAAGCCACCCACACTGTATGGCATAATAACCGAGGTATTGTAGGTGCCACAGTGGTAACTGGGAAGTGGGACATCGATACCGTTACTGAGTCTGCAAATACAGTTGACGGCCTGGATACGAGCCCGTTAACCGAAGATCACAAGTCCAGTAATCTACCAACCGAATTATCAGGCATTAACAGACTGGCTGCAGAGTTGTATTCTTGTGTTAACTAAATGTTGCAGACTGACACGTGTGTCAATTACACAATGGATTCACACAAACAATCCACTCTCGGCAGAAAACAACGAGTCTCTAGAATGATGGTGTCATTCCAAGTAGAAGATTGTTCATTTTCCAGGTAGAAGCCCGAGAGGCAATCGATGGCCATTTGCAAGTTAGTCTGAAGACAGTACCTTTAAATTCTAGGTATTGTACATCGCGTCTACTTCATATATTTACTTGTGCTTATTACAGGTTGGGTTATTTTTGTGTATGCATCGTGAGTTTGTGACAGTTTCAACCCACACGCAAAATACTTGGATATACGTGTACTATTACACTGTGTTTGAGGGCAATGGTGTCTATCAAGAATGGTCGCCAGCTACTGGGCTGTATGCTGTTATCTTTCCTATCTTCAGTGGTATGGTCTCGTGAGTAGCAATTACTTTTCTAACCTACATCCATAATGTAGATTTCAGTTGAAGCTTTGTTGTAGCCCTAGTCTTGGGTAAGAGAGAGGATAATTAGAAGCAAATAAAAACAAGTCGCGTGAGGCAATATCAACAATTTAGCCAAACTGACCGCTTGAAACTAAAAGAACAACACTGAAAACAAGTCACCACAAAGACTACATGTTCTAAGGCTTGGCTAGCTCGAACCCGAACACCGAGACGGATCTCGTTCGTCTCGGCAGAGAATGCGAACGTAGAACCTAATGTGCATACACCGATTTTTAAAAGGATCTGGGCACATCTTTACAG
>NC_090253.1:43763552-43766052 GCF_037325665.1 Littorina saxatilis | reverse complement strand
TCTCTCTCTCTCTCTCTCTCTCTCTCTCTCTCTCTCTCTCTCAACAACCCTGATAACTACAGAGGCATTACGTTACTGAGCATAGTAGGTAAGTTGTTTGGCAGCATACTAAACAGGCGCTTATCTGACTGGGCGGAAGACAACAGTAGAATAGAGGAGGAACAGGGTGGCTTCAGAAAAGACCACTCTACTGTGGACAATATGTTTGTGCTATATGCTATTGTCCAGAGGTACCTTCTTAAAAGATCTGGTAAGGTCTACATATGTTTCGTAGACTTCCGCAAGGCTTTTGACTCAGTCAATAGGGCTATGTTATGGAATGTATTACGCAAGCACGGGGTTGGCGGAAAGATGTTGAACATTCTGCAAAGTATGTACAAAGGAGTGAAGCCTTGTGTTCGCACCGACGATGGCCCATCGGAGTTTTTCCGTTGTCCATGTGGAGTCCCTCAAGGTTCTGTGCTTTCACCAACATTGTTCTCATTCCTGATTAATGAACTGGCACTTGAAATGTTTCAAAACGGTAAACATGGAATACAGTTAACACCTGACGTGATGCAGATTCTCATATTGCTGTTTGCCGACGATGTACTTTTGATATCCTATAGCGCAGCCGGGTTACAGAAACAGATTGATGTGTTAAAACAGTTTTCGGATAAGTTTTCCATGACGGTCAACCTGGATAAGACAAAGGTAATCGTTTTTAGAAAAGGAGGATTTTTGGCAGCAAATGAAGCCTGGAAGTACGGAAACGAGGACATAGAGGTTGTGAACAGCTATAAGTACTTGGGGCTAAATTTCACCACAAAATTGTCATTGACGCTAATGGTCAGCGATCTGGCCTCAAAGGCAAAGATAAGGACTGGCCAAATCCTAAGATGTTTGTGGAGGCTAGGCAACATACCTAGAAGCGTATTTTTTAAAATATATGACGCACAGGTCCTCCCGATCTTAATGTATGGATCTGAGCTGTGGGGATTCCAAAGGTTTGAAGCTCTTGAGAAAGCCCATTTGTTTGCATGCAAGAAGTTTTTGTGTGTAGGACGACAAACACCAAACAAGATGGTATATGGTGACTTAGGCCGCTACCCACTTTATGTCACTTCGTCGGTTCGCTGTATCAGACCATTCAGACATGCATCACTGATGTTAAATCTTGGATGGTTGATAACAAACTTAAGCTGAATGATGATAAGACTGAAGTCTTACTGTGCAAAAAGAAGAACACTACATTTCCCTCTCCCCAACCTGTTTCTGTTCAAATAGGCAACACCGACATTCTTTTCTCACCATCAGCTAGAAACCTTGGATTCACCCTTTCATCTGACATGACCCTTAACAAACATATATCTTTAGTCTGTAGAGCAGCTTATTTTGAGCTTCGTAAGATCAGCACCATTCGCCACACACTCTCCTCTCAAACAACTAACACTCTTGTCTGTGCCTTTGTTCTTTCTAAACTTGACTACTGCAACTCTCTTCTCTCTGGCTGTCCTCTGTACCTCCTGCATAAACTACAAAAAGTCCAAAACTCGGCAGCACGCCTCATTCTCAAAGCACGAAAACGAGATCACGCAACACCACTTCTTCACACACTGCACTGGTTACCTATTCAAGCCCGCATTGACTACAAACTGTCTACCCTCTGCTTTAACTTCTTTTCTGGTTCGTCTCCTGCTTACTTCTCTGAACTCCTCACCGTCTATTCTCCAGCAAGACAACTCCGTGCCTCTTCTGACTGTCGCATCCTTACTATTCCACACACCAAAACCAAAACATACGGACAACGCACTTTTACTTTCTGCGCACCCACACAATGGAATTCTCTCCCCTTTCACATCCGCCGCTCTCAGTCACCCCAAGCATTCAAACGAGCACTTAAAACGCACCTCTTCAGGAAATACAACCCCTGATTTTGTTTTCTCAGTCCATCAGTAGGCTACATGTAGTGTTATTTGTTGTTTTAGTGATTTTTCACCACCTATTTTATTCATGTTTTTATTACTTAGTTAGTGGAAGAATCTTTTGTAATGTATGTTTGAAGGTGTATGCTTTTAATTAAGCGTTGTTGACTATGAATGTAGATGTAAATGCTTGTATAACTGTGTTTTAATTTTAGTGTTATTTGTTGTTTTAGTGATTTTTCACTACCTATTTTATTCATGTTTTTATTATCCCAGCGAAGCTGGAGGTATCCCGTGAACGCTATACTGTAATCGATTTGAGAAATGTGCACACCAAATAATACATGATAAAGAAGGATTCGTTGTGCCCGGCTACGTGCTACAGTTGGAGATGGAAGTTCACCAAAAATGGGGACCATACTAACAAAAATACGGTGGGTAAAATAGGCGCCCCCATTTTTTCAGCAAACATCTCCCCAGGCCGCTTTGGACGGGTAGAAATTCCGTAGTTTCCAAGTCTATGGATAAAGCTCGCGTAAGAAGAATACGTCACGGTCGAAAGTCTTTGACGTCAATTAATGCATCATGACGTCATG
>NC_090253.1:43676052-43758552 GCF_037325665.1 Littorina saxatilis | reverse complement strand
TAAAGGTGTGTATGTCCGTCTGTCTATATGTGCGTATGGGGGTGTGTTTTGTGTGTACAGTGAAGTGTGTGTGAGAGAGTGAGTGAGTGCGTGTGAGTGAGTGTGTATGTGTGTACGTGTGTAACTTGGGTGTGTGTGTGTGGTGTGTTCGTGTGTGTTTGAGAGAGAGAGAGAGAGAGAGAGAGAGAGAGAGAGAGAGAGAGAGAGAGAGAGAGAGAGAGAGAGAGAGAGAGAGAGAGAGAGAGAGAGAGAGGTTTGTCTTTCGCTGGGGTATGCAGTGCCTTGGCGTTGCACATCTACTTAATTATTATATTAAGTATTGGCTGAGAGTGTTACATTTGCCAAGCGAAAGACTCCCAAGGAAAGCATATGACATGATGAAACATTTACAGGGTTATGGCAAGAAAACATGGTCTCATTATTTGAAAGAAATGTTATGCATGTACGGCTTTGGAGATGTCTGGCTGCAACAAGGTGTAGGCGATTTGAATCGATTTATAGCAGTATTCAGACAACGATTGTTTGATTGCTTCCAGCAAGACTGGCACGACAGCATCATGAACTCGGAGCGATTTGAATTTTATTCGCTCTTTAAAATTCGCGCTGAAGTGTATATAGACCATATTCAGCTCCGCTGTTTTCGAGATGCATACATACAATTTCGATTTGGTATTTCACCCATAAACACTCACAAATGCCGCTATCGAACTGACGTTGTACCGGGCCTTTTGATTTGCCCTGTATGCAGAGAGGACGTGGAAGACGAGAAACATGTATTGTTTGTATGCAAAGGATATTGTGATTATAGACTTGATGTCAAAATACTAAGAGAAAAAAACCAGAGTGAAGATGCGAACAGTATTATACGTGTTATGTCTGTAGATAAAGGAGATTCAGTGGTGCATGTGGCCAGATTCTTATATCGTGTTTTTCAAAAAAGAAAACGTTTTTTGGACTAGTTACCCAATGTGGAACAGGTGAACGAGACGGCGATGTGTTATACATAGTTTGTGCCGTTGAATGTTAGAGCAGGTTTGATTGCAAATAATGTATGCTGGTGTAGTACACCTGTGTTGATGTTGTACCTATTCAAATTGTTGATTTATGCGCTGGAAATGTTTGTAGGTTAGAAAGAGAGAGAGAGAGAGAGAAAGAAAGAGAGAGAGAGAGAGAGAAAGAGAGAGAGAGAGTTTGTGCCGTGGAACGATAGAACATGATTGAAAGCCGATAATGTATGTTAGCACTGTAAACTTGTTTGTCGTTGCACCTATCCATATTGTTAATTCATGCGCTGGATATGTCTGTATGTTTAAGAGAAAGAGAGTGAGAGAGAGAGAGTGAGAGCGTGCGTGCGTTCGTGTGAGTATATATATGTTAGAGAGAAAGAGAGAAAACCGGGTGATTGTCCATAAATACAAACACACGGCATGTATTACTGACCCCCTCTCCCCACACCCCGTTGAAATGAACCTTGTGTGTTTAATCAATAAAATGTCTTACGTCTTACGTCTCTCTCTCTCTCTCTCTCTCTCTCTCTCTCTCTCTCTCTCTCTCTCTCTCTCTCTCTCTCTCTCTCTCTCTCTCTCTCTCTCTCTTATATCGTGTTTTTCAAAAAAGAAAAAGTTTTTTGAACTAGTTACCCAATGTGGAACAGGTGAACGAGACGGCGATGTGTTATACATAGTTTGTGCCGTTGAATGTTAGAGCAGGTTTGATTGCAAATAATGTATGCTGGTGTAGTTCACTTGTGTTGTTGTTGTACCTATTCAAATTGTTGATTTTTGCGCTGGAAATGTTTGTATGTTAGAGAGAGAGAGAGAGAGAGAGAGAGAGAGAGAGAGAGAGAGAGAGAGAGAGAGAGAGAGAGAGAGAGAGAGAGAGAGAGAGAGAAAGAGAGAAAGAGAAAGAGTTTGTGCCGTGGAACGATAGAGCATGATTGAAAGCCGATAATGTATGTTAGCACTGTAAACTTGTTTGTCGTTGCACCTATCCATATTGTTAATTCATGCGCTGAATATGTCTTTAGGTTTAAGAGAAAGAGAGAGAGTGAGAGCGTGCGTGCGTTCGTGTGAGTATATGTTAGAGAGAAAGAGATAGAACCGGGTGATTGTCCATAAATGCAAACACACGGCATGTATTACTGACCCCCCCCCCCCCCCCCTCCCCCCGTTGAAATGAACCTTGTGTGTTTAATCAATAAAATGTCTTACGTCTTACGTCTCTCTCTCTCTCTCTCTCTCTCTTCTCTGTCTCTCTCTCTCTCTCTCTCTCTCTCTCTCTCTCTCTCTCTCTCTCTCTCTCTCTCTCTCTCTCTCTCTCTCTCTCTCACTGAAAGTGACATTGTTTAACGTATCAAAGCCTTTTGTTTTCCTCTCCATAGATCAGTCCTGCACAGATTATACTCAAACTGTTTACAACGACTGCAACTTTTACAAGAAATCAACAGAGAAACGCATCGTGCCCAGCGAAGACGAATGTCGCAGAGCATGCGACACAGCCGAACATAGCAACTGGCGCTGTTGGTGGTATACCTACTTATTTTACGAGCCGTACCGGTGGGTTTCTGTCTGCTATCTGCATTTTGGATGGAGCCCGTCTGACTGTCCTGGTCAGCCTGTGGCTGCTGGTTCATCACGAGACTTTCGTCGTTACTGTCATACATTAGGTAACACTTTGATCACAAATTATCCCCGAGTACGCAGTAGGAGGGTCCAGCAGACTGTAATTGTGTGTGTGTGTGTCTGTCTGTCTCGACTTAACAGCTTATTGCTGGGAAACTACAAGGCGCAGTTCTTTCAAAAGTTGATACACTAACTTGATAATAGGTCCGATTGATCGTATTAAAACTTCATAATGTTACCTGGGACCTAAATGCCAAATAATCCACAAAAACGACTCTTAACGGTGGGAGGTTTGGCGGTGGGAGGCAGTTCGGCTGATAGAACCGCCAAGCCAGCGACACCAGGCTTTGCGTGCGTGTGCCACTGACTTCGCGTGCTAGCTGCGCGACCTAATTTTAGCACCCTAGGCATTTGAGTTCACTGGCAAAATTGTCAGAGTTGGTGGCTTGGTGGCCAAAATGATCCGGGTTCGATTCCCGGCATGGGCGGTCTATTTTTTTATTATTATTTTTTTTTTAAATTCTTGTTTACTATTGTTTATTATGAACGTTTGAATGTTTTATTTTACTCTAATAATTTTGTTAATTGTGTAAAATAAATAAATAATTTTTTATTTTTATTTTAAATCCAAGTGATCCGGGTTCGATTCCCGGCATGGGCGGTCTATTTTTTTTTTTTTTTCAATTCTTGTTTACTATTGTTTATTATGAACGTTTTAATGTTTTATTTTACTCTAATAATTTTTTTAATTGTGTAAAATAAATATAATTTTTTTTTTTTTAAATCCACGTGCACAAGACAAAAACTTTCATACTGGGGGAGCGAGCCAGTCTGAAGAGTACTCGGGTCCAGCGCCAGCGTTTTTTATATTGTTGTTTCTTCAAAATCATCTCTAACCCCGACTTTTTTTTCTCAAAAAAGCTTCTGGTACTCTTTCGAAAACGCCCTCTGGGTCATTTAATATACCGGTAATCGGAAAAGAATGCTGGTGGTGATTGTGGTGTTTGTGGTTTTATTTATTTATTTATTTAAAACGACGACAATGATGGTTGCATGTGGCCATGCTTATGATGATGATGATGATGATGATGATGATGATGATGATGATGATGAGGGTGAAGCTGATGATGCTGATGATGCTGATGCTGATGATCATGATGATGAGTTAAAGCGTTGCATTTGTTTAGTATATCGTTGTTGATGACAGTATTAAAGTTGAGCATGGAGATGCCTGTTAGAAAAACCAATCAAATTCACACACTCATGATGTACAACCTGTAACGTATACACTTGACAATGTCTGCTTTACCAAACAGAAACACCTGCAGTGATATCACAGTACCCTTTAGTTCGCCAACCAGACAATGGTATATGTAAAACATCAGGCAAGCACATCAGTAGAGTCTACCATTCCCTGGAATCTACCCCGGAATGCCACAACCTCTGCAACAAAAACTGGTTCAAGCTTCCATCAGCTCGCTACTTACCGTGCATGGGGTTTGAATTCTTACCCCGCAACGGCCTGGAATTGCCGCAATGCACACTGTGGTTTACCGAGACAATGTTGGAGTGCGACCAGCCTGAGGACCATGACGCTTCAAACAGCAGTACAACCACATCATCTGCGTCTTTCCCCTGGCTATGCCCTGTTTGTAAGTGAATGTAACTTTTCCCACTCCCCCCTCTCTATTCTATCACCACTTTTTGGACAAAATGGACTTGTTTGACTGTAGCTTGGTTTAAACAAGAAAACAAGACCAATACGCAAAACAATAAGATTATTCAAAATTACAGACATAAATACTGATTTGAACCTCTTTTTTGAATACTCTTTTTTTATCGTATCTATCGAACTACACATTTTCTACCTCAAATTGCTGAACTAATCATACCGTGTCGTGCCAAAGACGCTCGTTTTCTGTAGCTATAATATAGTTAACTTTGGAACAGGAGAGTCTTATGTGTTCACATCATTAAATTGTATGGGTGTTTTTCTCTACTTTCTTGCAGATACGACAGTGGTACCGCCAACAACAGATCACACAACTGCTGACATGCCGACCACTACTACTGACACACCGACCACTACTAACACACTGACAACTACTGCTGACACACCAACCACTTCTGCTGTCACACCAACCACTACTGCTGACACACCAGCCACTACTACTGACACACCAACCACTACTTCTGACACACCGACCACTACTGACACACCAACCGCTACTTCTGACACACCGACCACTACTGACACACCAACCACTAATTCTGACACGCCAACCACTACTGACACACCAATCACTACTTCTAACAAACCGACAACTACTGACACACCAACCACTACTGCTGACACACCTACCACTACTACTGACACACCAACCACTACTACTGACACACTGACAACTGCAACTGATTCACCGACCACTACTGCTGGCACACCAACCACTACTGACACACCAACCACTACTGCTGACACATCTACCACTACTACTGACTCACCAACCACTACTACTGACACACCGATCACTACTACTGACACACCGACCACTACTACTGACACACCGACCAATGCAACTGACACATTAACCGCTACTGCTGAAACATTAACAACTAATACTGGCACACCGACCACTGCAACTGACACACCAACCACAACTACTGGCACACCAACCACTACTGACACACCAACCACTACCGCTGACACACAAACTATAACTGCCACACCAACCACTACTGACACACCAATCACTACTGCTGACACACCAACCACTACTGACACACCAACCACTACTGCCACACCAGCAACGACTACAGGTGCACCAACCACTACTGATGACATACCAACCACTACTGACACACCAACCACTACTGACACACCAACCACAACTACTGGCACACGAATCACTACTGACACACCAACCACTACTGCTGACACACCAACTATTACTGACACACCGACCACTACTGACACACCAACCACTACTGCTGACACACCAACTATTACTAACACACCGACCACTACTGACACTCCAACCACTACCGCTGACACACCAACCAATAATACGGACAAACCAATCACTACTGACACACCGACCACTACTTCTGACACACCGACCACTACTTCTGACACACCGACCAATACTTCTGACACATCAACCACTACTGCTGACACACCGACCACTACTAATGATACACCGACCAATACTTCTGACACACCAACCACTACTGCTGACGCACCAACCACTACTGACACTCCAACCACTATTGACACACCAACCACTACTGCTGACACACCAACCACTACTGCTGATACACCAACCACTACTGACACACCAACCACTACTGCCGACACACCAACCACTACTGCCGACACACCAACCACTACTGCTGACACAAAAGCCACTACTGCTGACACACTAACCACTACTGCTGACAAACCAACCACTCCTAACACTCCTACCACTACTGACACACTGACCAATACTTCTGACACACCAACCACTCCTGACACCCCAACCACTACTGACACACCAACCACTACTGCTGACAAACCAAGCAGTACTGCTGACACACCAACCACTACTGCTGACAAACCAACCACTACTGCTGACACACCAACCACTACTGCTGATACACCAACCACTACTGCTGACAAACAAACCACTACTGCTGACACACCAACTACTACTGCTGACACACCAACCACTACTGCTGTCAAACCAACCACTACTGCTGACACACTAATCACTACTGCTGACAAACCAACCAATACTTTTGACACACCAACCAATACTGCTGACACACCGACTACTACAGCTGACACACAAACCACTACTGCTGACAGACCAACCAATACTGCTGACACACCAACCACTACTTCTGACAAACCAACCACTATGGCTGACACACCAACCACTACTGCAGACACACCAACCACTACTTCTGACAAACCAACTACTACTGCTGACACACCAACTACTACTACTGACACACCAACCACTACTGCTGACACACCTACCACTACTACTGACACACCAATCACTACTGCTGACACACCAACCACTACTGACACACCAACCACTACTGCTGACACACCAACCACTACTGCTGACACACCAGCCACTACTGCTGACCCACTAACCACTACTGCTGACAAACCAACCACTACTGACACTCCTACCACTACTGACACACTGACCAATACTTCTGACACACCAACCACTACTGACACACCAACCACTACTGCTGACAAACCAAGCACTAATGCTGACACACCAACCACTACTGCTGACAAACCAACCACTACTGCTGACACACCAACCACTACTGCTGATACACCAACCACTACTGCTGATACACCAACCACTACTGCTGACAAACAAACCAATACTGCTGACACACCAACTACTACTGCTGACACACCAACCACTACTGCTGTCACACCAACCACTACTGCTGACACACTAATCACTACTGCTGACAAACCAACCAATACTTCTGACACACCAACCGATACTGCTGACACACCGACTACTACAGCTGACACACCGATCACTACTGCTGACACACCAACCACTACTACTGACACACCAACCACTACTGCTGACAAACCAACCACTATGGCTGACACACCAACCACTACTGCAGACACACCAACCACTACTTCTGACAAACTAACTACTACTGCTGACACACCAACTACTACTGCTGACACACCAACCACTACTACTGACACACTAACCACTACTGCTGACACACCGACCACTAATTCTAACACACCAACCACGACTACTGACACACCAACCACTACTACTGACACACCGACCACTACTACTGACACACCGACCACTACTACTGACACACCGACCACTACTACTGACACACCAACCACTACTACTGACACACCGATTATTATTGCTGACACACCGATAACTACTGCTTATACACCAACCTCTGCTGATAGTACGTCAGCCAGGTCTGCCGACACAACAACCACGCCTTCTGATGCAAGTTCGTTTCACACAATAAAGGACAATTTGGAGACAGAAACCATACCTTTAGATCTAGCTGCAACTGCCGCAGAAACAATTATAGCGAACGCCTGTCCAAACACAACTGATTCTCATTGGCGTTCTGTTAATCCTCCTACAATAGTTACTAGTCGGCCTGGACGTATCTACTCACCAGCGAGAAAATGCTTATGTGCATTCCGGTCTAATGCTACAATGCTGCGTCCCCACGATTTTGACGCGATCAAGCGTGACCTCGGCGTTGACGTCAGCAAGTTGTCGTCAACTCGACGACGAAAAGAAAGCTCGTCAGATCCTCGGCCGTCGACGGCTCAGATCGGTAGTGTTTGGGTGATTGTTATTGCTGTGTTGTTTGGTTTAGTTTTTATCTCTGATATTCCTTACATCTATAGAAATCTGAGATATAGAGAGTTTACAATAGTGCAAGGTAAACAAGCACCACAAAAAACAAAATAGTGATTATTTACTAAAAGGCTAGTTTCACAATGAGAGCTGCGGGTACGTTTCAGTTATGTAGTATTGGGACATTGAATTTCTATCAAATAATATAATTGCGCGGTGAATACAGAAAGGTTTAGAATCTTATTTCTTAAGTCGGCGATGGGACTGCCCTTTTTAGGCAAGTTCGCAGCACTCAATATTGATAAGAAGATAACATAAGAACTGTTTGCAAAGCCTTCAATCTTACATCAGAAATGCTCGGCCATTTCTCTCTACAATTGCAATAACAACAAATAATAATACACATTTGATAACAAAAGAATTCTTTACTCACTGCAAACAAAATTATAACAAAGAGTCTGCCAATTTTCAACTCTCGGTTTGTCTTTTTTTCGCAGCTTCTTGAATATGATTTTCGTATTCAATATGAATACTCCACTTGCATTTCAACACTACACAAATCTTAAACCAAAAGGACGTAATTATGTCCTATACATTTAAGATTCCAGCTTGTGTTCACGTTAACGTTCAACCTAGATCTGTTCGGCGTTTTCTGTGGAATATTAGCATCCTTCAACGTCAACTCACGTCAATAGTCAGCAGCATGGCTGCTTCCTGTGAATCTTTTTTTTATACCATCTGAAATTGACTTTTTAAAAAATCTGCTTATCTAATTCAAAAAAATAAATTACACTCAATGCTACACAGTATACTGCCACTATACTGAATTATGCGTCCAAGTAAATGGGGGTCCTGATTTGGCCACTATGGTCCGCTAGACCCAAAAAGCAACAACTAACTAACTAGCTAACCAAGTAAAAGAATGCTCTTAATACTTGGAAAAGCCTTGACAGATCTGAAGTAGTGAATATGAGCGAGCACGTGTGAAGCATGGAATCTTGTGTACGTGTTGTGCTCAGAAATTATAGAATGTTGTGATCAATGTGTTCCGTTAATCATTTTAAACTGGTCAACCCAGAAGGTGAAATGATTATTGGTGTTGATGAGCACTGTCTTTTTTTTTAAAAGTTTTTGGCTAGTTACGCGAAAGAATAAAACGCGAAGTACTTTCTTTTCGATTAACAATGTAAACGTTTAGCAGTATTTGCCGAAATTACGACAACAGTTTCTTCAAATCTGTTTGGGCGTTTTACTGGCTGCTGAAATTAAACGACATTCCCAATCATAAAGCAAATTTGGAAGAATATGTTTCGAAAATGCTTTTGTACTTAACTGATTTTCTATCAGCACTTGGTGTTTAAATGTACTTTTGTTCTTGTCGGGAATACAATGTTGGTATTTGATTATGCTTTTGTCGGATTGTTTCTGAAGACGTATGTATACTATAGATCTGTATTTATGTGTGTATGCCATTCAGGTACCTCTCTGGAACACGGCTGGACGAAGAAAGTACATGTGCATAAGTATGCCTTAACTTTCATGAATAAAAATGTATCTTTTCTTTATAGGTTCTGACATCTGCGTTGGTCTTTTATTTCAGCTGTGCTGTCAATTTTCCTCTTCTTCATTTCTTCTTTTCGAGTATCTGGTGTCTTGTTGATACAAACACAGGTTTATGCCATTGATTTGATATCTGTTGCTATTTGGGTCCATATAGGCCAAATCAGGACCCCGTTTATGCCATTAAGATAGTGGAACTCTGAACTCTCTTTCTGTTATATATGTTTGTATCTCAACGTCCTTGGCTTTTTTCTTTCTGTGCATAATAAACACTGACGACATATGCAGCAAGAGTACTAATGCTGATGGGGTCTATGTCGACCAAAAGAGTGGGATTCCCTGTAGGTGGAGTTCCAGGAGGGGGATTCCCTGTATACAGGGAATCCCACAGGGTGGAGTTTTTCAATAAAACTTGCAAACCATACTCGAATTTCTAAGAAATATCAAAAAAGATTGAAAAACATCAAATTTTACCGATGTCGCCAAGCATCACGTGACTTTCAGCGATATCAGCGACACGCTACAGGAACTAAATCCTGTGGTATTCCCTGTATACAGGGAATCCCCCTCCAGGAACTCCACCTACAGGGAATCCCACTCTTTTGGTCGACATAGACCCCATCAGCAGGACTAATAGTTGATCAGAACCACGCAATCTCCAGACACATACAACAAATAACAAGCATTGAAATGAACAAGCGACTTTCATCCTCAGTTTAATTTCCATTTTAATGTAGGACTGCTATATGAGTCTGCGTCAAACATATATGTTTGCCAGGACATTCTAGTTACACTATCAGGTCGGGTGATAATTTCCTATGTGTTCTTTTCCCCTGTGTGTCTGTTTTTGTGTCCTCTTGTAATGAATTGTACCTTTGATATTCCTTAAGGATTAACGCAAGGTCACTATAAGTACAGCTCGTTGCCAGTATAAATCAATAGAGTCACCTGAACAGAAAATCAGAACCGTTTTGTGCGATCGTCACGTGGTTTGGAAATCGCAGCGAGTTTATGTGTAATAGTCTAAATCTATATTTTATACACATATTCTTCACAAGCTGATCCGGTTATGTGTTAATTCATTGAGTGTCAACATTGCCTTCGATTTACAAAAACGGATACGGATAAAAAAAACTCTGTTGATGAGCCGAAATAATCGACATGGATATTATCGTAATCATCAATTATTAACTGAACCGATATTACATGTTGCTCTGCAAGAAGAACGAGTAAATACATGAACTATAGGTCTGCACCCGCGGGCCGTATGCACGCAGAATACCCTCTATGCGCAAACATGACAAGACACTATAATTTGCCGCTACACCTTGTCTGTTCAGTGCAGTTAAAGTATCGTTAGATGTGGGAACTCCAAAGATCAATGCGAAGGTGTGCACATGTGAAGATGCTTCACGTTTGATCGAAGAGCTCAACATACTTACAAGACTAGTAAGGGAAGGTTGCCTAATATGGACCACTTTTTTTGTTTCATGCTGAAAACAAGCTTGTTTTCTTGCAAAGATGTTTCATTTGTGTTTGGTAGTCCTCTCTTTAGTTAACCGTTCACTCTATATTTGACGCTTAAAACGGACTAGTTTCTGTCCACACCCATAGATGTTATCACACAAACATGGCTATAATATATGACAGCTAAGACTGTATTTGTTACATCAACAGTTTTGATCCCGAGTTTCTACTGCAAACAAAGTAGAGTAGCAACATCTCAAAGTATGTGTATGTCCCCTAATATTGACCACCTTCAACAAATAGAAGAAAATAAAAGCTACAGGCTGGTTTCATTAATTCATTAAAAAGCTTGCTGAAAACAACCTATAACTATATATAGTTTTCCAAAAAATATAATAAATAGTCTTCTTTTTGTGGAAGTTGATAATTTCATATATTTTCTCTCTGTTTTTGGTAAGTTTCTAGTTTCCTGTTGGGCTTCAAATAACGTTATCATCAAATCAAAAACAGATAAATCTAAAGCATATTTGAATGTATCTGACTTGCACACTAAGATGTATCATGTTATTTTGAAGTATTAGTTGGGTTTTTTTTCAGTGATTCGTGAAGGCCTCTTCACTGGCCTAGACCCCTAATATGGACCATTTGTGAATGTGTCTATATTCTATTTTTGCTGGATGTCTATCAAAGCTAATTCGCTCTATTAGGCCTAACGGTTAACTTCTTCTTCTTCAGCGTTCAAGAATGTTCTGGTTACGTGTGAGCTCGTTTGCCCATTTGGGTTCCCCAAACTATACTCTTCTTCTTCTTCGTCGTTCGCTCAGACAGCAACTCCGGAGGCCCTGATGAAGGCTGCTGTACGCCGGAGGAAACTATACTCTAAGAGCATAGTCAGCTTCACTCCGCTTTCGTTGAGTAGGCATGTTGGGTATTTTCGTGTTTCCATAACCCACCGAACTCCGACATGGATTACAGGATCTTTTCCGTGCGCGCTTTGTCTTGTGCTTGTGTGTACACACGAAGGGGGGTTAAGTCACAAGCATGTCTGCACATGCGTTGACATGGGAGATCGGACAAATCTCCACTCTTAACCCACCAGGCGGCAGCGACCGGGATTCGAACTCGCAACCTCCCGATTAGGAGGCCGACGTCTTACCACTGCGCCCGTCGCCTGATATAATTAAAATGCAAGGCAGTGAAACATCACTCAAAGGAACATTACATGCGGTTTATCTTGCAAAACTTGTAAGCACTACTACTAATGTGTTTATGTATGTGAGTGTGTGTGTGTGATGTGTGTGTGTGTGTGTGTGGGAGTGTGTACGTGTGTAAGTGTGTGTATGTGTGTGTGTGTGTGTGTGTACGTGTGTAAGTGTGTGTGTGAGTGTGTGTGTGAGTGTGTACGTGTGTACGTGTGTGTGCGTGGTGGAGATTGCCGATTTGGCCTTTGGAAGCGTGAACTATACTTTGCTTGCGTCAAGGGAAATTACTTCTTATAACACAATTATGCATAACACGGGTTTTGTCCCTTAACCTGTCTCAACATATCGAGAAATCTGCACAGTAAATCAATATTTCTTCTGAAATTGAGGAATTCGATACATTTTCGTCGAAGCCAACGATATTAATACAACTAGAGTAGACTCGATAGACGTTAGGTATACACATCCCGCGAACGACCGTGGATGCTAAGAATAAACTATTGATGCCCGTTTATGGTTTAAAGCCCCAGTCTGTCTCAAATGGTTTACAGAACGATTTGCAAATCTTCTCATGAAAAAGGCAGTTCTTACCTTATCGAACACACTTGCAATAGCAGTTAGTAACATTAAATGTCAAAGATCGTTTGAATGACTATTTGCGTTCAGTTTCATTCTGTCAGTTCAAATGTAGTGATTTCGCCTCACGCAACTTGTTGGCTCACGTAAGTGTAGCCTATGCGATGATAAACTTTGTCTGTCTGTGCGTGCGTGCGTGCGTGCGTGCGTGCGTGCGTGCGTGCGTGCGTGCGTGTGTGTGTGATAGAAACTCTAACATTTCCGAGTCTATGGATAAAGCTCGCATAAGAAGATTACGTCTCGGTCAAAAGTGTTTGACGTGTGTGATAGAAACTATTTGAAGACGTCACATTATGACGTAAGAGGGTTAGACGTCACGCAAAGGAATTACTGAAAGTCTCGGTCATTGTTATTGTGAGCGGGCCGAGACTAATTGGCAGATCCAGGGTCTCCCTTTCTTGCACAGTTTCACCTATGCTTACTGTGTGTGTGTGTGTGTGTGTGTGTGTGTGTGTGTGTGTGTGTGTGTGTGTGTGTGTGTGTGTGTGTGTGTGTGTGTGTGTGTGACGGAGTGATTGAGTTTGTGTTACTGTTTGTCTATTTCTTACGTGAGCCTTGAAGGCTTCGCCTCTTGTTTTTACTTTGTTTCCTACAAGCATTCATGTCCTACACTTCTTGATTTCAAGATAGATTATCTGCGAACTGTCATGGTCATTTTGTTAAAAGGAATTTTCTTGACAGTTTTTTTGCCTGTCTTTTTACATTTAGTCAAGTTTTGACTAAACGTTTTAACGTAGAGTGGGGAATCGAGATGAGGGTCGTGGTGTATGTGTGTGTGTGTGTATGTGTGTGTGTGTGTGTGTGTGTGTGTGTGTGTGTGTGTGTGTGTGTGTAAAGCGATTCAGAGAAAACTACTGGACCAATCTTCATGAAACTTGACAGACATAAGAGATCCTGAGTATGGTATCCCCAGACGTGTTTTTCATTTTTTGGATAAATGTTTTTGATGACGTCATATCCTGCTTTTCGTGAAAGTTGAGGCAGCAATGTCACGCTCTCATTTTTAAACCAAATTGGTTGAAATGTTGGTCAAGTAATCTTCGACGAAGCCCGGACTTTGGTATTGCATTTCAGCTTCTGAAGGCTTAAAAATTAATAAATGAGTTTGCTCATCAAAGTTGTCATTAAAATCGAATTTTCAGAAACAGATTAAACAAGTCGCGTAAGGCGAAATTACTACATTTAGTCAAGCTGTGGAACTCACAGAATGAAACTGAACGTAGTCCGCCGCTAGTGCAAAAGGCAGTGAAAGTGACGAGCCTGTTTGGCGCGGCAGCGGCTGCGCTGTGCTTCATAGCACGCTTTACTGCACCTCTCTTCGTTTTAACTTTCTGAGCGTGTTTTTAATCCAAACATATCATATCTATATGTTTTTGGAATCAGGAACCGACAAGGAATAAGATGAAATAGTTTTTGAATCGATTTCGGAAATTTAATTTTGATCATAATTTGTATATTTTTAATTTTTAGAGATTCTTTTTAATCCAAATATAACATATGTATATGTTTTTGGAATCAGAACATGACGAAGAATAAGATGAAATTGTTTTTGGATCGTTTAATAAAAAAATAATGTTAATTACAAGTTTTCGATTTTTAATGACCAAACTCACTCATTAGTTTTTAAGCCACCAAGCTGAAATGCAATACCAAACCCCGGCCTTTGTCGAAGATTGCTTTGCCAAAATTTCAATCAATTTAATTGAAAAATGAGGGTGTGACAGTGCCGCCTCAACTTTTACAAAAAGCCGGATATGACGTCATCAAAGGTATTTATCGAAAAAAAGAAAAAAACGTCCGGGGATATCATACCCAGAAACTCTCATGACAAATTTCATAAAGATCGGCCCAGTAGTTTAGTCTGAATCGTTCTACACACACACACAGACAGACAGACACACACACACACAGACAGACAGACACACACACACACACACACACACATACACCACGACCCTCGTCTCGATTCCCCCCTCTATGTTAAAACATTTAGTCTAAACTTGACTAAATGTAAAAATGATGTCATTGTATTCCTCATCTTCTCCTGAATTCAAAAATATATAGATATGTCATGTGTACTCTAAACATGTGCTCAGAATGAAAGAAAATAGGTTCAGTAAGTACAACGGAAGCGTGCTTCGCGGAGGCGAGCGTGACCCGTCTCGGTCTTCGATATGGTTAGCCGAGACTATCTGAATGTAGTCTCGGCGATGACTGGTTTGTGGCGTTGATATTGACTAAATGTTTTTATATCGCTTTATGCGACTTCTTTGTGTCTAAATTTGAGAATGTAGACGTTCTGCTTAGTGTGTTGTATGTCACGTATCAGTGTTAATTGTATGGCAGAGGCAGTTTTAGCAGAAAAGAACACACTCTTAGATGACTGATGTTTACTTTTTGGAAAGGATGATCTTCAGTTGTGAAGAATCAGAAACAGCTTCAGCTTTGAAGAATCAGTGACAGCTTCATTTGTAGAAAATGTGACTGAATGCAAGAAGATGGATGGTTGGGTGGGGGTGCGCAAGTTCAGTATGAACGCAAAAACCCCTCAGGCACAGAGAAGTCAAGACACTCTGTATAACAGCGTGATATTGTCTTTTTGTTGCAGCTTGAGTGTATGTCAAACAGTAGACTTGCATATGCTATAGATTATTTTGAATGCGTGCGAAAATAAAGCTGCTCCACTCGAACCACTTGTAAAGGAAGCGATGTGACTCCGTACACGAAATCATAACTCTAAATTATAATGATCCAACGAATGTTTACTCGCTCTGGTGCATCCTGTATTTCATCAGACTTTCTAGCCTTTTCTTTAGTGGATGTGACGTTTGTTCAGTGTTACTTTGTATAGCACAAGCCATAAACACTACTCTTGTGTATATTTGTATTTATCTGGGTCGAATTGCACCCTTTGCACTGGAAGAAAGGGCTTATTATACTGCAGAATGCACTTTACATGGTAGCTGTCCGCCTCAAACACCGTTTCTTTTTTAAAGTTAGTACACTTCGGGTGCCATTTTGGAAAGTGTTCTGACGATTTTGACCTTAAAACTGTCCAGGAACATTCGCTGTACTGTAATTTAAAAACACCAGCAATGGTTTGCTCAAAATTGCTTCGAAACTATGCCAAATTATTTCAGGAAATTAAATCAGCAGCGGTTTGTTAGACCTTAAAGTTAAAACTGTCATTAAAATCGAATTTTTACCAACAGATTCCAATATGATTGCATTGTATTTCTTAACTTCTCCTGCAATCTCGCAATCCGTCTCGGTCATTCGGGTTGGGCTAGCCAAGACTTACTACCTGTAGTCTCGGTGATAACTGGTTATTGGTGTTTTAGTTTCAGCCCGACAGATTGACTAATTGTGTTGTTATCGCTTCACGTGACTAGTTTGGTTGTTGCTTTGTTTGTTCCTTTCTTCTTCTTGTTTTTCGCAAGAAACAGACAGAGACATTAATTAGGCTGTAGTTTTTAGCAAGAAAAACAATAAGCTCGCCATGGTACCACTCGAGGTTTGTTAGCACGCACTCGCTTGTCAAGCTCACGATAAGTCTGCTCTGCTTTTTTTCTCATGAAGCTATATCTGTATTTTGAACATGATCACATTCTCTGCACATCAGCTTTCAAATCCAATCATTGTTAACAAGAATTTTAAACATCTGGTTGCATTTACAAGATAATATGTAGTGAAGCAGTGCCTGAAAATGTGACTATGTCTTCACATGCATCTATGAGACATGCATCTTACACAGATTGCATGTGTCATGGTTTGAACCTATATGTTTGTCATGTGTCGCTCGTAGATTTGTTATAATGGAGGCACCTTTTTTTTGCATTACAATAGGCGATAAAATTTTCTAAATTGCTCAATCTGCATGCGACATACGACATACGTATGTTTCATTTTAGTGAGCTATCTTTCTCTCGTGAAAATGAGTGAGCACGGCACTGCTCAAACTCTTACTTGCTTAGCGGGCACTGTTGCAAAATATAAACACATTTTGCAGAAATAAACTCACCACTTGAGTCCTTGGTTGTCAAAACTGGGCATTAATAAGGCAACGCTGACGCTTTCTGCATCATCGATCATTTTCACCGCCCCAGTTTGAGACGTCGATTCCCTAACCTAAAACGTCCTCCAAAAGTGTTGCCATGTTCAGAAATAGAACTAGAAGGGAAGTCATTCTCCTCGTGGCCTATTATCCCAGCTAGCTAGCTGTTATCGTCAAATTGAACAAACCTGGTCCCTGAGGCCTTAATTTGTGTTTCAAAAGGGTCGCAGTCATCGCTCGATTTGATTGGTGAATGAGAGTAGATGTTCAGTGACTATGTTTTGATTGGTGAATGAGAATAGATGCTCTGTGACTGTTCTCGAAAACTACATTAGGCCGCCAGCATTGGTGCTGGCAAGTGGGACACGTCGTTTCTGCTTGCTGTCAAAACATTTGTATTTTGCAGGCAATACCGCGGTATTGTTCGTGTCATAACGACGAACGTTTTTTTTTCTCATCACCGCGAATAATTTGTTACGCGTGTACATATGATAGCGTTTTTGTTCTCCTTTTGGTCTTCTACTTGTTAGCATCAAACTGAACGGACACATTCTGTTCCTTACGGCCTTGTGTCTCAGAGCAGCCGTTACTTTAGTACAGTGGAACAAATATAATGTATCCTACATACGTGAGAGAGACACCCGTGAGATAATAATCGTTTAAAACGTGTATATCATGTAAATGAGGTAATGTTAAGCAAGTCTGGCAGGGACCTGTTTTTCCACTGCTTATGATGCCAACGTCACCGAGACAAACGTCATTATAGAAACAAAAATTGCGCTCGCTAATTACCCTCGATGAATCTTTAGAACTAATACGTCTCGCCACACTTTCAGAGTGACGTTTCTTTGCTTTGACGTAATAGATTGCATGAGGCTTTAGAAGAGATTGAGGTTCCAAAACAAGCGTCTTCAATTTACTGTCTCGACTGCAGGACATTTTCAGTAAAATACACAAGTACAGTATGTAGGATAAACAGAATACTACATGGCTTGCTGTTTCGTACCAGATTTACACTCGTTGCTTTTTATATTTAGTCAAGTTTTGACTAAATATTTTAACATCGAGGGGGAATCGAAACGAGGGTCGTGGTGTATGTGCGTGCGTGTGTGCGTGTGTGCGTGCGTGTGTGTGTGTGTGTGTGTGTAGAGCGATTCAGACTAAACTACTGGACCGATCTTTATGAAATTTGACATGAGAGTTCCTGGGTATGAAATCCCCGAACGTTTTTTTCATTTTTTTGATAAATGTCTTTGATGACGTCATATCCGGCTTTTCGTGAAAGTTGAGGCGGCACTGTCACGCCCTCATTTTTCAACCAAATTGGTTCAAATTTTGGTCAAGTAATCTTCGACGAAGCCCGGACTTCGGTATTGCATTTCAGCTTGGTGGCTTAAAAATTAATTAATGACTTTGGTCATTAAAAATCGGAAAATTGTAAAAAAAAAAAAAAAATTTATAAAACGATCCAAATTTACGTTTATCTTATTCTCCATCATTTGCTGATTCCAAAAACATATAAATATGTTATATTCGGATTAAAAACAAGCTCTGAAAATTAAATATATAAAAATTATTATCAAAATTAAATTGTCCAAATCAATTTAAAAACACTTTCATCTTATTCCTTGTCGGTTCCTGATTCCAAAAACATATAGATATGATATGTTTGGATTAAAAACACGCTCAGAAAGTTAAAACAAAGAGAGGTACAGAAAAGCGTGCTATCCTTCTTAGCGCAACTACTACCCCGCTCTTCTTGTCAATTTCACTGCCTTTGCCATGAGCGGTGGCCTGACGATGCTACGAGTAAAATGGCATTGCGTTCAGTTTCATTCTGTGAGTTCGACAGCTACTTGACTAAATATTGTATTTTCGCCTTACGCGACTTGTTCAAATAGTGAACAGCTCGCTTTCGCTCGCAGTTCAATATTTAAAAATAAAATCGTGTAAATCTGGTACGACACAGCAAGCCATGTAGTATTCTCTATTTGATATGTTACTCTTTCTGTGTAAACTACCCAACAGAAGAAAAACAACCACCAAAAGCAAGAATGACTAATTGCGATTATATGTGATGGTAAATACAGCTCGATAATAGAGTTTTATACCAGCACATAAACACTTTTTTTGTGAAACAAAGTCCAGCTGAACTGTGGGAACTTTTACGGAGGATTCAAGGACAAAAGCAGCATAAGATGAGTGCAAGGCAGGATCAGCAGCTGAGCTATATGGCGATGCGGGGATATGCTATACTGCTGCTTTGCATAGCTACCTTGCCAATGTCAGCGAGTGGTAAGTGCACGACTGCATTTTGTGCAAGAAGCGTTGAATGAAATGTTTGCACATGGTGATGGTGATGCTGAGTTTTAACATCATACGTTTTCCAATTCAAACTGTGAGAAAAAGATATATATACAAATTGCTACCAACTTACCATTTCTCGGTATTGAAAAAATTCCTTTGCATTAATTTTATAATCAATGTTTGCCAAATGTTGCCCGACATAGCTATATTTCCTGTATGTCTTACAGAAACTCCCCTGTATACGTACCCCCTGCTCTAACCCCGTCCACCCGCTGTACATATGAATGTCTAAACAGCCGTTCACTCACAAAAATTAAATGGCAACAGAATCTCATCTGCCCAGGCTTTTGCGTGCGAAGAAAACACATGTTTCCAGTCGGACGCACTGCAGCAATCTATAGAACTGTACAACTGGCTCTTCAGTGTTTTTGTCTGGTTGGTTGGTTTGGTTGGGTATTTTGTTTGTCTGTTGTTTTTGTTGTTGTTGTTGTTGTTGTTGTTGCTGTTGTTGTTAATGTTGTTGTTGCCGTTGTTGGTGATGGTGGTGGTGGTTTCGTTGATCGTGTTGATTTTCGTTTCATTTGCGATTTTTAAGGGGATCGTTTTCTGTTGTTGCGTTTTTGTTCTGCGCAGAATCAATGTTATAACTCACATAGATGTTAGTATTCACATACTATTAGCAGGAAATGCTTACTTACCACGGGAAACAGTCAGGCTGTTGATTTTTAATATATATATAAATATATATACATGCATTACACGCCCCTGAGGAAGGTCTTTGACCGACAATATATACACACACAATCAAAGTTGTGAAAGAAACAACTGAAAGTCAGCAGAGACTTGCTTCCGGGATTGTAAAAATCTCTTAGCAGAGCAAAAGAGAGAGAAAAAATTAAGTGTCCCTTCACAGATAGTCCTATTGGGGAAATATATTTACTCTGTAAATCCGCGTCGGTATAGATGCGACAAAACTCTTTCTGGTCTTTGAAATCCAGCTGAGTGTACGTTCTTGTTCGTTCTGTTTGGAAACTGTAGCAGACGTCTATCTCAGTAACCATGGCACGCATGATACTTAAATGTAGTGCTTCCGGGTACCCGCTCTTTTCAAGTTCAGTGCGTCGCGGGCCCCCCACCCAGATTTTCTATTGAACTTTTTTGTCGTTGTCCAGAGCGTAAAGGACACAGGGAAGCACACATTGGGGAACCCCGACCCATTTTTACTGTGCTTTGATCACCGTCCATTGCATCGTATGTTTTGCCTGTCGACAGAAGCCCACGACTGCAGCGGGACTGCTGATGATGGCAATTATTACGCCAACCCGACTGATTGCAACGTGTTCTACCAGTCAGTACAAGATTTGAGTGTGTGCGTCTGTGTCTGTGTGTATGTATGTGCGTGTGAGTGTATGTCACAATGCGTGTGTGTGTGTGTGTGTGTGTGTGTGTGTGTGTGTGCGTGTGTGTGTGTGTGCGTATGTGTGTGTGTCTGAATTTGCGTGTGTGTGTGTGTGTGTGCGGGTGTGTGTGTGCGGGTGTGTGTGTGTCTGAATGTGTGTGTCTGAATGTGCGTGTGTGTGTGTGTTTGTCTGTGTGTGTGTGTGTGTGTGTGTGTGTGTGTGTGTGTGTTTGGCTTGCTACAGATGTATAAGTGAAAGAGGGCTCGACAGGGCATGCATTCACCATCTGCACTTCAATCCCTATGGCAACGTGTTTGATTAGCCAGCCATGATATGACAAAGTAACGAAAAGGAAAGGAAACATGTGGGAGAGATGTAAATATACTCGTCTGGCTCCAGATGTTCAGGTGGAAAGATGATCGACACAGCGTGTGATCCCGGCCTGCATTTCAACCCCGCACTCAACGTGTGTGACTGGCCAGCCAACGTCAACTGCGAAGCTCAGGCCACGACCCAGAGTCCACCAGTGACCACCCAGGGTCTGCCAGTGACCACCCAAGGTACAAATTCCCACATAGGGTGACCGCAGTAAAAACTACCCTTTGGGCGACCGGCAGTATATCTGAGCCTTAACACAATGCATTATGGATTTTTCATAACAATAATTGAGCTTTAAATGCTGAATGGAATTGTTACAAGACATGTTTGACAATCCGAATATATCAAAATATACATTTCATTAGTGGTTGCCCTAATGTTTACTATATGTTTGAACTGTTTTAGGGTGACCGCACTGCAAACTGCCCTTAGGGAGCCCACAGTAAAACATGTCTTGGGGTGACCAGCAATGTATATATCTTCCTTTAAATGCAATTAACAAGGTTTTTTTTTTATTTCACTTCTTATGATTTAGTACAAAATATTAAACGTGTTTTGGCACTTTAAAACGCAAGTACAATATTCGGTTCCCATGTGTAAGGGAGTGTGCAAGCTTGGAGTCTTGTACCGGCTATTAGTTTGTTTCATGTTTAATTCAATCAATAGGAATATGTCTTGGTTTCTTGTGTTCTTGTTTCCTTGGTTATCGATCCTTAGGCCGACTTTATCTAACAAACAAATTGGAACTTAAAGACAGCGTTGACATCTTTCTCATACACACACTGTGCTTCTTGAACAAACATAGCAATACAGTACACGAAAAAGGTTGATTGCAAGAAATGGATTGCGAATGTCCATACAATTTCTTATTAAATGTTATTTGTTCAATTAGGTTTTGTTCAGAGAGAGAGAAAGAGAGAGAGAGAGAGAGAGAGAGAGAGAGAGAGAGAGAGAGAGAGAGAGAGAGAGAGAGAGAGAGAGAGAGAGAGAGAGAGAGAGAAACACACACAAACCAATTACTGCAGCAATCAAGCTATCAAATTTCAAAACATTGTTTAATGACAATAACTTTAACTGCAGAATACATTTGTTTTGCCACCAGACTCTTCAAACCCATAACATGTCAATAACGAAGTGTTACTGGACGTTCAATTGGCTGTTCTCTCTTAAACTTATAGAGGGTCGGTGAAGCCAAAACATGCATGAAGCATGACACACGTTATAATCCTTTGGTCTTATGTATTACTTAGAATATTTACATCAGTCACAAACACATTAAACCTTATATATGTTTAAACAATTAATTCACAAACGAGTGTGCACTGCATGATACAATAATACTGAACGTATGCAAGTGTTCTTTAACACCTAATTTCCTCTGAGAACAATAACATTATCAAAGCTGTGCAGAAAGAAAACAAACGTCCCAAAGCAGACCAGTATCATCATTCAACATTTACAGTGCAAATCCTCCAATTCTGTTCAATATTTACTCAACTTCTCAAAGGCAAAGTTTCCCTGATTCACTATAACTGAAGCTGTCTCACATTTTCTTCAAATGAAGCAGTCACTGATTCTTCACAGCTGAAGCTGCATGTCTCCGATTCTTCACAACTGAAGATATTCCTTACCAATAATAACAACCATTACTCGCCACCACCACCCTATCCCCAACTGATTAGAGATAGACGGGGTCCTGATTTGGCCTATATGGTCCGCTGGACCCAAAAGGCAACAACTAACTAACGCTGATGGGGTCTATGTCGACCAAAAGAGAGGGATTCCCTGTAGGTGGAGTTCCTGTAGGTGGATTCCATGTATACAGGGAATACCACAGGGTGTAGTTCCTGTAGGGTTTCGCTGATATCGCTGAAAGTCACGTGATGCTTAGCGACATCGGTAGAATTTGATGGGTTTTTTTTTAATCTTTTTTGATATTTCTTAGAAATGTATGGTTTGCAAGTCTTATTGAAAATCTTCACCCTGTGGGATTTCCTGTGAACAGGGAATCCCCCTACAGGAACTCCACATACAGGGAATCCCACTCTTTTGGTCGACATAGGCCCCATCAGCCTAACTAACTAACTAATTAGAGATAGATGCATGGGTATTTGAATGATGTACTGCGTGAAGTTATTGTAGAAGAAGAGTGTGGTTTAACTGTTGCAATTGTTGAACATTATACGTCATTCATCTAAAAGTGTGTTCATTTCTGCTGAAACTGTCTTTGCCACGCATTTAGCACTAATACATGTACTTGATCTACAACACACTATATAAAGCTGAATTTCTACCTTCTCAAATTTAGACTAAAAGGAGAAAGAAAAATAACATAATTATTAAAATCATTGAGACTAAAAAGACCATGACACTTCCCACATAACCTATCTTACAATCAAACATGACTTTCAGGGACATGGGACATGATTTTGCAACAGTGGAAAAATAAAATGTAGACGTGAATAATTAATGATTGTACAAAAAATGAAAAAAAGGTCAATTACTGGAACGATTAATGTATGACAAGACACAATGCTACAAACTTCAACTCACTGGCCTTTAACGTGGGCAGACAGACAAACACTTATGGATAAAGAATGCTGGCGAGACAATTTAGGTTCAGCATAGTTCATGGTCTGTGTCATAAGTGTTTGTTTCTGCCGACGTTAAAGACAAATGGTGGGTTGAAGAACCATGATTTTAACGTCATTAAAGCTATGGTCTCGGTATGCCTTTCCCGGGCTAGGTTTTTGAAAAGATAGAGATGAGAATCTTGTACAAAAATGTGTTCAGCGAAGGTAGCCTGTAACTCAACCTTACACTGGCTGCATGACCGTGACCATTTCATTCAACGCCTGACTTTTGCGCTAATAACTGACCATATAGCTCTCTCCGGACTTTTTTTTCATGAGGGATCAGGGGGTAAAAATAAAACTCCGATAATCGAACCAAGGACCTCGAGATTTCATAACCGATGTCTAAACCGCTAGGCTCACCTACCAGTTTAACATAAACAAAATTACAATTTTTTTTGTATCCCACAGTGGAATTTTCATATGTGCATTCATGCGTTGCAAAAACGTCAAAGTAGCCTTTACAATTCGCACTTTTTTTTGCAAACACGTTTCATGGAATCGCAGGACATGTTTACGCCACGTAACATTCGCGCGATGTGATGGCAGCGGTATCTCTATTTATAACACATGAGTAGGGTAGACCTGTAATTAAATTACTCTAAAACGCTGTGCAGTTACAAACAACTATCAGTGACATTTTTGTATTCACTTCTGAGCACTCGCCGGGTAGAGGTTTTAAGCGGATGCAGCTTCAAGAATATCATATAATAAAATCATAATTTTGTCATTCTTCCGCACAACTGGCGAGTAGCCTAGTGGTTATGACATCGGCTACAAAATCTCGAGGTTCTGGGTTCGGATCTCTGCAGAATCGTTTATCTTTTTCCTCTCAACCCCTCTTGAAAATAAAGTTGGCTCAGCCTTGAGAGAGCTAACCGGAAGTTATTACCTCAAAAGTCAAAAGTTGACTAAAGCTGTCCTGGTCATGCAGCCCGTGTAGGACGACTTACAAGACACCTTTGCTGTACAGAAATCTTTACAAGATTATCATCCCTATCTTTCAAAACACACAACCCCAGATGGTCATTAATTGAGAGACCTCAGCTTGAATTAACCGATGCAATAACTCACCATTCTTGTTTTTGATTCAGAATTTGTGTAACTTCAAAGTCTTATCTTTTTAGGATTTCTTGTGGGACTTCTTCCTTCTTTTGAACAACTTTGAGCTCAAGAGATGTTTGTTTGTACTGTCGCTTTTTCACTCAAAAAGCAAGGATTATCTTGGTGCCTAGAATGCAAGAATGTTCAGATAGTTTGGAAGTCAAGAAACTTTTCAATTTGAGTTATCTCATTTGCAGCAAGCGGACAGTGGTAAAAGTTTAGATTGATATTGTCTGAGTGACGCACGAGTCTGTAGAAACTAGTCGTTTTGTGTTGAAGGAATGTCTTCCAAGGCAAAATATGGTATATGTTCTGTGGTGATATTTATCAGTGATGATGATGACAATTAGATAGATGCAGTCTTTTTCAATGCTGATTGAGTTAATGTCTTTTTTGCACAAGCTGACAAGTAGATGTCTTCTCGGTTGATGCTGGCGCCGAAGAATGGAGTGTTTTCCTTGGTGAAGCTGGCGTTGAAGAATAAGATATCATCCCAGCTGAAACTGGCACTGAATTAAAGGAGCAAGTGTCCATCTCGCTGAAGCTGGCGCTGAAGAACTAGGTGTCTTCTCTGCTGAAGGTAGTGTTGAAGAAGGGGATGTCTGAATTCCCTGAAACTAGCGTGCTGGAGGAGTAGGTGCCGACCGTGCTGAAGCTGCAGAATTACATTTCTTCTGTGCCGAAGCTGAAGAGTTGTAGGAGGCTTCTTTGCTGAACCTGGGGAAAAAAACGAACAACTATCTATTATGAAGTGACATCCACAAATTAGCAAAACTGTGACTGCCAGTAGGGGCATAATGAATGTAGTAACTTGTTAGTTCTATGTCAAATCAAACGAAATTCCCAACTGAAATTACAACTGATGGTCCTACCATTGTTTGAAATTAAACAATCAAAGCTAACCAACAAAATATACTGATAGTTTTCAAACACAAACCAAAGAAACCTGAGAAATGGTATTCTGATACTTTTAGGTTTTGATGTAAGGAAATGGAGGTCAGCTAACTTGATTTGCAGGAGTATATAAACAACTACGGTAAATAAATCTGAAAACTGCTGTTTTATAAACTGATAGCGTTACTGCTTGACAAATGGATGACTGATTCCTGGTTTTTATTTGAATTCGAAGGGACAATTTTACTCACTGCAGAGTTGCTTTTTAAAATGTGTTTTATAATGGACAGCAACTGAGCAAGAAACCCTTAAGGTACCAAGCTGAAATACAATCCCATAGTACGGACCAAACCAAAGACTACTTTGTAAATATTTCGAACAAATAGCTTTACAAATGCAACCGTAATAGTGCCACCTCATCCTTTGTCTGAAACGCAAATGTGACTTTATTGAAAAGCGCTGTCAAAAAGCGGAGAAAAACGAAACCAAATAAATGCGAAACAACAACAGAAATGCATCAATTTAAATACAAATTAGGTTGGGTTATTTTTTTAGAAATGCTTATCACATACAAACATCCAGCGGGATTTTTTGTATAAAAGCTACCGTACGCCCTCGTTAAATCATTCAGTCAAGCATTGACTGAATGTAAAAAGAAATAATATGAGCAAGAACAAAAACCACGAAGCTTCAGTTTAGTTTTGTGCCCGCATACACACCAAAACGGATGCAATGTTATCTATCACCATACTGATCTACGGCAAATTGTCATGAGATTCATACATTAATTTCAAAACAAAAACACATAGAGATTGCAATGTTATCCTGCCACTGAAATGATCAGTACGACAAAAGTAATACCGTTCTTTTTTATTTTACAGACTGCCAAAATGATCATATTGATAAAAAGGACTGTTTTTCTTCTGTTTTGTCTGTAGAAACCTGCAGATACGTCCCCGTCTACTATTACGGCTGCGATGTTCAATACCGGGAGATAAAGCAGTTTCAGTTTCCTAACAAAGAAGCCTGCGAGAATGAATGTGAGGGCTCCATAATTCAAAAAACTATCTGGGGGCGGTCTTACCAAGTACGGTGTTGGTGGTACACGTATAACGCGACTGGCAAAAGCGACGATTTCACGTGCTTGCTTCGGCATGACCTAGCCTTGAACGATAGACCAGAGTGCAGAGAATGGGCTGAGGATGACACATCACCAGATTTTCTTCGTCTCTGTAATGAAACGGGTTGGTTTTCCAAATGTCTGACATGGAGTGTCAGGGATGGCCAAATCTCAAAATTTTAACTCGCCAGCCGGGCGAGTAACTCCAAGAAAGTCAATAGTCCGGCAGAAATGTCGCTGGCCCGGTACATACCACAGTTGATCTGCAGTGTTTATATGGCTTTAAACCCCGATATTACAACCAAAAGGCTCGCATTTGACCAGAATGTTCATTAGCCAGCCGGGCGAGTTGCCAGGCGGTTTCTACTAGCCCGGCGGATTTTTTACTCGCCCCTGGCGACCGGGCGGACGATTTGGCCATCCCTGAGTATTATGCAATAGCGTTATATTGTCTTTGATTCAAAGACAGTGTCACAGGTCTCACAGTCTCTGTCATTGGGTCTCTCCCGTCCATATCTTTGTAAAACACACACACACACACACATACACACACACACATACACACACACACACACACACACACACATACACGCACGCACGCACGCAAGCACACGCACGCACGCACGCACGCACATACACACACACACACACACACACACACACACACACATTCACACGTACATACAAACACACACACACGCACATTCAAACGCACAAACACACACATACACACACACACACACACACACACACACACACACACACACACACACACACACACACACACACACACACACATACCACTTTTTCTTTCATGTTTTACAGCCATATCGAGAGAGAAAAAACATAAAATGTACCATAACACAATTTCAGCTCCAATCACGTCGACTCCACTACAGCTTGAAGGTTCTTTCTGCAAAGCGATGAGCTCTGTTCTGGTCAGTCAAAACATCTTTCACCCAGAGACAGAGAATGAATGCAAATACGTCTGTGAAACAGCATCGTTCAAGTCGCCGTCAATGCACAGCCTTCGCTGCTGGGCCTTTCGATTCACCACTTTTAACAGATTCGGCCTCTCCCAGTGCGAAGTATTGTTCGCAAGCAGCGATCCACAATTTGTCTGCAACCAGTCAGCTGATGATACAGAACCCTTTCAATCCGGAAGCACAGCTGAAGTTTACTTCCGGCGCTGCCCAGGTAGGTGTGTCGAAGTTCGACATTTCTCGGTTTGTGAATACCACACGATTTCAGTTTTATGTAGGTGAGATTATGACTATGTTTCTAAATTGTAAATTATGTATGAGAATCGCCTATTGTAAAAATTACATTTTCAATTTTTACATATTTTGTATTCACGAAGCTGCAAGTGGCTCAGAATAGTTTCTTGTAGGCAGCAATGTTATGTTGTTTTGGCGAAAGGACACTATTTCATAGATTAACCAAAAAACGCGAGTATTTACGTCTGCGCGTGCACTTGTGTTTGTTTGCATGTGTGTCTATCTGCCTGCGTGCATGCTTTGATGTTTGTCGGTTTGTGATTATGTGTATCGCTTATTGTTCTTTACTTTGTTTCCATTCATCTCAGAAAATGCACTCGCGAACGAGGGTGTCACTGACGTTCAACTAACAGGTATGGCCCTTTCTTTAGCAACAGTAGTGTGTAGAGCAATTGTAATGGAACAGAACATGTCACTACTTTCATTCAGGAATTTAGCTCAGTACGCAATCGTTCATCTCTTGACCTTCATTCCCCCACCCCGTTTAAGATTAAGTTTCTCTTGTTCTCTATCACACCATATCATCAGCGTATTACCCATACCTGTCCAAATATAGGCCAACTAGTCTAAGAGGACGTTAAGCCCCAATAGTCAGTCAGTCAGTCAGTCAGTCTCTCTCTCTCTCTCTCTCTCTCTCTCTCTCTCTCTCTCTCTCTCTCTCTCTCTCTCTCTCTCTCTCTCTCCTATTTGTGATATTGTTACACCATTGTTCCTCACATTCTATTGTATCTTCCTCCCCAGAGCAGTGCAACTACACTTCAGCCATTTACAACGACTGCAACTTTTATAAGAAGTCAACGGAGAAACGCACAGTGTCCAACGAAGGCGAATGTCTCAGAGCATGCGAGGCAGTAGACTACACCACCTGGCGTTGTTGGTGGTATACGTTTATATTTGACGACAGCTACAGCCAAGTTTCAAACATCTGCTATTTGCATTTAGGATGGAGTCGACCTGACTGTTCTAGTCAGATTTTGCCTGCTAATTATTCACGAGAGTTTCTTCGTGATTGCGGTGTATCAGGTAACTCAGATCTAGAGTTTCGATGTTGTTTTAAAACTTGCTCCAATACATGTTCTGAGTCTGGTTTAAGCGTGTTTTATTCATTTTCTTTGTACACACGTTTCAGACAAGAACAACATAATTTAGAACAATAACAAGCAGACTGCTTATGGACACGTTCTACAAATGATAAGAAATACCCATTCCGATTTCAAAACATGGAGAAGAAGTAATATTTTCAACACTTTCATAATATTGTTAAATCTACGTTGCTCCTGCTCCTGTTCAACGCAATTAACACAATTAACTAGCATGGGGTATAGTAAAGAGACATCACTAGAAACATCATCATCAACGAGCATGAATGATGGCTTCAACAAATAAAAAAGCGGTTACTCGATCTTTTGTCAGAGCGACTAGAATGTTGTTGTTTTTTAATTAAAAAAATACCACAATAACACAATGAAAACTCCATTGCTATATTAGGGAACTGAAAAATGCATTTTGAAACAGCACACATGTTAGCGATAAACAATTTGTGTTATCTAAACATTTTTATAATTCTGCCGGACTGTTCTTGAACTTGAGGTAAACGCGAACTCGATTAACCCGATTACTTGCGATCAGAAATGTGATAACAGCGTCGATGGTCTGCGAAGATCAAAGAAGAGAATAATGATAAAGATGATGATACGTATGCAGTTGTGCTGCCGCTGCCGCTGCTTCTGCCGCTGCTGCTGCTGCCGCTGATGATGATGATGATGATGATGATGATGATGATGATGATGATGATGATGATGATGATGATGATGATGATGTAAAGATGATGATTATGGTGATGCTGGTTTTTTTTTAAAGGACGGCGGTGTTTATATTTTCCCTGGTGATATGGTTGAGCTTTTAATAATGAGATTCGTGTTTTGCTATATTACGATTTAGAAGATGCAGCTCACATAATTCACCATTTCTTTTTACTTGAACAGAAACACCTCCGGTGACATCACAATACCCTTTCGTTCGCCAGTCAGACAACAGTTCCTGTACAAATATGACCGAGCACATCAGTGAAGTTTACCATTATCTGGAATCAACAGAGGAATGCCAAAACCTCTGCAACAGAAACTTGTTCAAGCTTCCATCAGACTGCTATTTGCCGTGCATGGGGTATGAGTTCTTACCCCGCAACGGCCTGGAGTTGCCGCAATGCACACTTTGGTTTGCCGAGACAATGTTGCAGTGTGACCAGCCTGAGGACAATGATGCTTCAAACACCACATCAGCTTATTTCCCCTGGCGATGCCCTGTTTGTAAGTGAATGTTGACTGTCACGTCTTACATCTTTATTGTATCACTACTTTTTGGACGAAATTTTACTTGTTTTACTGTCAGTTTAAACAAGAAAATCAGACCAATACGTAAAACAATACATGTATTTAAAATTGCACATAATTATTAACACTGATTAATTGTACTTCTTTTTGAATACTCTTTGTTATGGAATCTATCGAACTTCACATGTCTAAATCTCGTGTCGTACCAAGGACACTCGTTTTCTTTAGATATAATATAGTTTATTTTTGAACATAGAGATTCTAATTTGTTCACATAATCAAATTGTAAAGGTGGTTTTTTTTCTTTCTTTTTTTTCCTGCAGCTACGACAGTGGTACCGCTCACAACAGATCACACAACTGCGGACACGCCGACCACTACTGCTGACACACCGACCACTACTACTGACACACCATCCACTACTACTGATACACCGACCACTACTACTGACACACCAACCACTACTGCTGACGCACCGACCACTACTGATGACACACCGACAACTACTGCTGACACACCAACCACTACTGCTGACACACCGACCACTTCTGCTGTAACACCGACCACTACTGCTGACACACCGACCACTTCTGCTGTAACACCGACCACTACTGCTGACAAACCGACCACTACTGCTGACACACCGACCACTACTGCTGACACACCGACCACTACTGCTGACACACCGACAACTACTGCTGACGCACCGACCACTACTGCTGACACACCGACCACTACTGCTGACGCACCGACCACTACCACTAATTCACCAACCACTACTGATGACTCACCAGCCACTACTGCTGACAGATGGACCACTCCTGGTGACACACCGACCACTACTGATGACACACCAACCACTACCGATGACACACCGACCATTACTGGTGACACACCGACCACTCCTGATGACACACCGTCCACTACTGCTGACACACCGATCAGTTCTGCCGATATATCGAACACTACATCCAGTTGGCCTGGTCTATACTCACAAACGAAAAAATGCGTATGTGTAATCCGGTCTAACGCTACAATGCTAGATCCCCAAGATTTTGACGTCGTCAAGCGTAATCTCAGCATTGACGTCAAGAAGTTGTCGTCAAGTCGACGACGAAAAGAAAGCGCGTCAGATCCTCGACCGTCGACGGCTCAGATCGGTAGTGTGTGGGTGATCGTGATATTTGTGATGTGTGGTGCTATATTGATCTCTGATCTTCCTTACATCTACATGAATCTGAGATATGGAGACTTTGCAATAGTGCAGTCCAAAAAATGACCACGACAAAGAAAAGGTACGGGTATATCCCAAAGGTTAAATCTGAAAGTCAGAGCTGCAGCTTTGATATTTCTATGCACTGTAGATTTTGACATGAAGAATATACTAGTGTATTTAAAACAACATATTTCAAAATGGTGTCAAATGTTTATAAAAAATACTTTGAAAATGATCATGTTATTGCCAGAAAGAGGTTGACAATGACAACATTACATTGCACAATGATTATATGGTGTTCAAAGTAGGGGAAGGGCTCCTAATATGGACCCCTTTTTGTGTCATGCTGATAAATAGCTTGTTTTCTTGCAAAGAAGTTTAATTTTGTGTTTGATAGTCCTTCTTTCTTAGGTTAACCGTTAGGTCTAATTAGAGTAAAATAGCTTTGATACACATTCAGCAAAAATTAAATACAGAAAAAATCACAAAGGGTCCATATTAGGAGCCTGGGCGCCTAATATGGACCAGTGAAGCGGCCTTCACGAATCACTGTAAAAAGCCCCCTATATTTCAAAATAACATGATACAACTTAGTGTACAAGTCAGCCTAATTAAAATATGCTCTAGATTTATCTGTTTCGGGTTGATGAGAGCATTATTTGAAGCACACCAGGAAACTGAAGAAGCTTATAAAAAACAGAATGAAAATAATGAAATTATCAACTTCCACGAAAAGAAGACTTTTCGTTGCATTTTTTTTAAATCTCGAGGGCTAGTTATAGGTTATTAACAGCAAGCTTCCTAATGAATTAATGAAAATAGCCTTTAGCTTTTATTTTCTTCGATTTGTTGAAGGTGGTCCATATTAGGGGACTCGCACATACTCTGAGATTTTGCTATTATTTTTTGTTTGCAGTAGAAACTCGGGGTCAATACTGCTAAAATGTAACAAATACGGTTTTAGCTGTCATATATAGCCATTTTTGTTTGATAAAAGCTTTGGCTGTAGACAGAAACGAGTCCGTTTTAGGCGGCAAATTTAGAGTGAACGCTGCCAAAAGTGAAAAAAGAGAAAAAAACCTAACGGTTTTGAGATTTCTGTTTCTGCAACTGTTTTGACATGTGCAAGTTATCCAGAGAGGGTGAATACAGCGAATAAACCTTTTTTGAGCGCTCTAGCGCCGTTAGTTTGTGGTGGTCCATATTAGGAGCCGGTCCATATTAGGAGCCCTTCCCCTATCTAAAAATGCTGAGAACCTAAAACACGTTTAAGACCACAGTTCTGTGTCATCTCCGTCCCTAAAGAAACCTACGCTCACATGTTGAAGACTGTGTGCATGCCTCATCGGGAAAAGACGCTCTGATTACATGTCGCTATAGTCTGACAATACCATTTTGTGTGTAGATGCGTGGTACCATGGTTGTCTAACGAGCGCCAATGGCCTAGTACCTCCGCCTTCAGCTCTCCTGGTTTTCTAGCTATCCCAGTTTCCTTCTAGTAGACGATTTGCCGACCAAAGCTGACGGGCATCGTCTGCCCGGGTTTGTTTTTCCGGGGTGTCCTTCCCCGTAGCTAGAGCATTTATGGCGGCCCTTGAACGCCATGATGAACTTGTCATTGGACATGTAAGGCATTTTGTTGAAGTAGTAGAGCCACCCTCTACCCCACCCCGTCCAGGTAGGAACATCGCCAGTTGGTTCGGGACTGCTTATTTGCTGAGGCTAGCTTATTCGCAGCTAACCCCTATATCTAAGGGCCGTTCACTATCCACCACCTGTGACCCGCTGGGTTGGGGATGGTCGCCCCGCTACTGATTTGGAAGTAGCCTGGTCCCAGATTACATAAAAGCCGGGACAGAGTTGAGGCGGTGAACATGAGCATGTAAGCGGGATGACCCTATACCTTCTACGTGTTGCGCTCAAGTATCACATGTTGCGAGCGACCAATGTGCCTCATGACTCATTTGTTAAACTAGTCAATTCGGTGGATGAAATTGTTCTCGGTGTTCATGAGCACTGTCTCCTTATATTTAAAGTCAGAGAATAAAACCCGTGTAACTTTTATCCATATAGATATTTAGCATCATTTGTCAAAATCACGACATAAGTTTCGGGAAATCTTGACGTTTCACCGATTGTCGAAATAAAAGCACATCCCCAATTATAATGCAACGACGGACAGAAGACTTCGTGTCGGAAATACTTTTGTAAATAACAGATTTTTTGGCAGAATTACATGTTTAAATGACACATTTTGGGGGTTCCCAAAGGTACCATGTTTGCATTTTACTGGTGTTTTTGCTAGATTTGTAGGTACAAACAAGTAGTTGTACATATCTGTATATGTCTATTCATACAATTCAAATCCTTCTATCGGAGACGGCTTGGTGAAGAAAGAATATGTGCATAATAATGGCGCACCTTTTATAAATAAAAATGTATCTGTTCATTCTTTATTTGTGACATCTGCGTTCTTTTTTTATTGTAAGTGTTTTATAGTTTTCTCTCCTCTTCATTTCTTCTTTTCGAGTATCTGGTGTCTTTTTGTTGTAAACACACACGTTTCTGTAATTAAAATATTGGAAATGTGAATGGGTTTTTTTGTGTGTTTTTTTCTCGTATTTATTTATTGTGTTTTTGTTTTGTGTATCTCAATGACCCTTATAGCTTTCTTCTGTACTTTTAAAAATCTAAAATGCAAAAAGACGCAAGCACTCGGAACATAAAAGACATATGCAACAAGAGCATTGATAGTTAATCAGACCCAATCTGCATTCACTACAGCGCGATTTATGTGATCGTCATCGAGCCTCGAGCTGACCTGATTTTGGCGTATTTGCAGAGTACAAATGGAATAATTTAGAGGTCATCTGCGTATTTTGAGTTTACCGACGGAGATATTCTGCGATGTTAAATTCGATATCGCATACGGCTACTGGCCTACACACGTCAATATTGAAGTAACTGGAGTAATGTGCATATTAGTGACGTCATACGTCTCAGGAAGTACAAGCTGTTAACTGTATCATGTAGCATCTCGTTAGAAAGATCTTGACTCAGAGGACTCAGTAATGTACATATTTTACATTAGTTTTGGCAGTAGTTCACAAAACATTTGATTGAAATAGCTTCAGTTTGCACACACACACACATACACACACACGAACACACACACACACACACACACACACACACACACACACACGCACACGCACACACACACACACACACACACTCTCTCTCTCACTCTCTTTCTCTTTCTCTCTCTCTCTCATTCTCTCATTCTCTCTCTCTCTCTCTCTCTCTCTCTCTCTCTCTCTCTCTCTCTCTCTCTCTCTCTCTCTCTCTCTCTCTCTCTCTCCTTGCTTGTCAATAAAACATGCCTTATTCAATGAAACTGAACGCAGAATTGGAGCAACTAGCACCATGATACTCAATCATCAAAGCCAGGAGAGCACTCCAGTCCGTGTTAGTGACAGCTGACCCTCCATGTTCTTCTTAACACATATTTCTGGTACAAAGAACTAACAAAACATAAAATATAATGACCATTAAGTATGCGAACCGGTAACCAATAACGCAGTTATAGGAATTCACAACGTCAGTGATTCGAATAAGCAAATAGGGAGTGTAGTTAAAGTTTAAAGCAAAAATTAAACATTGCTTACGTTTCGGACGATTCCGTTGTTTTCGTAACCTCTCAAGGATGGACGACAACAAAGTACAGACGATGTCAGGAAATAACTCTGTCAGGATTGTCAAGCGTTTTGGAAGAGTTGCACCCGACTTTAGTGAGTCAAACAATAACGCGTTGTCGATCTGATAAAACCAGCAATTGCAGTGAATAACTGACTGCGATGTGTATGTTATGCTCGATATCATGCCTTTTTCTTACGAAAATCTGCACATCGGTGCCACGATTCACTTGCGATGGTCTGCAGAGAGCGCGTTTGATTCCAAAATTCAAGAGACTTTAAGCGAAACTTACGTGACATCAGGCAAAACACGTCGGCGATCACTCTGGGTAAGCGATTATTCCCGTAAAAAACAACAAAAAAATAGTAAACTCCGATGTGTATATTTTCGACAGAAATGGGGTCATATCGAGCGAGCACTGCATGACATACACATTAGAAACATTGTAATCGCTGCGAATGCTGGTTTTAACCTTCGCCGGTGGTCGTGGGTCCGTGTCGACCCGGAAGGGTGTTTAATTGCAAATATCTCTTAAACCAGTTGGAATTTTTTAATGAGCTTTTAAGAATGCCTCAGGCACCTAACAAGCCCTTATGTCCTAACATTTCAGCGGGAAGTAATTAAAATAAAAAGGTCACATTTAGACTACAAACATCATGGGGCCGTGCGGACCCATGTTTCTCAAAGAAGGAAATGAGAAGCATGGGTCCGCACGGCCCCACGATGACTTCCGTGTGTAGTCGATAACCCGGACGGGCGAAGGTTTACTAGTCGACCACGTGTCATTTTTTGACTCACGAACCTGGTGCGCGACTTTTCCACAACGCTTGAAAATCCTGACAGAGTTAATTCTGGAAAACTTCTGTTGAGATTGACTCGTCAGGCTTCATTATATTTAGTCAAGTTTTGACTAAATATTTTAACATCGAGGGGGAATCGAAACGAGGGTCGTGGTGTATGTGCGTATGTGTGTGCGTGTGTGTGTGTGTGTGTGTGTGTAGAGCGATTCAGACTAAACTACTGGACCGATCTTTATGAAATTTGACATGAGAGTTCCTGGGTATGAAATGCCCGAACGTTTTTTTCATTTTTTGGATAAATGTCTTTGATGACGTCATATCCGGCTTTTCGTGAAAGTTGAGGCGGCACTGTCACGCCCTCATTTTTCAACCAAATTGGTTGAAATTTTAGTCAAGTAATCTTCGACGAAGCCCGGGGTTCGGTATTGCATTTCAGCTTGGTGGCTTAAAAATTAAGTAATGACTTTGGTCATTAAAAATCGGAAAATTGTAAAAAAAAATAAAAATTTATAAAACGATCCAAATTTACGTTTATCTTATTCTCCATCATTTGCTGATTCCAAAAACATATAAATATGTTATATTCAGATTAAAAACAAGCTCTGAAAATTAAATATATAAAAATTATTATCAAAATTAAATTGTCCAAATCAATTTAAAAACACTTTCATCTTATTCCTTGTCGGTTCCTGGTTCCAAAAACATATAGATATGATATGTTTGGATTAAAAACATGCTCAGAAAGTTAAAAGAAAGAGAGGTACAGAAAAGCGTGCTATATCCTTCTTAGCGCAACTACTACCCCGCTCTTCTTGTCAATTTCACTGCCTTTGCCATGAGCGGTGGACTGACGATGCTACGAGTATACGGTCTTGCTGAAAAATGGCAGCTACTTGACTAAATATTGTATTTTCGCCTTACGCGACTTGTTTGTATAGCATCAACGCAAGACGCTATCACCAAGAGAAGAACTGAAGGAAAGTTCGCCAGATCCCCGACAGTCATAAATGCAAATTGGAAGTCTTTGGGCCATTGTTGTTTTTGTATTGTTTGGTTCTGTGCGACTCCCTCATTTGCCTTACATCTACAGAACCAAGAAATAGAGAGAGGAATGTGACGAGGGAGTCAAATGACGTCTAAAGCCAAATTCCTGCGGTCGTGTTTGCTTGTACTACTGCAATGTTATACAGGAACCAAACATAAAAGTTGTTGAAAATGTGTGTGTGTGTGTGTGTGTGTGTGTGTGTGTGTGTGTGTGTGTGTGTGTGTGTGTGTGTGTGTGTCTGTGTGTGTGTGTATGTGTGTGTGTGTGTGTATGTATGTGTGGGTGTGTGTGTGTGTGTGTATGTGTGTGTTTGCGCGCAGGACATGTGACGTCATGACCAGATATTTCTCAAATAAAATAAACCCATTTTTCAGCAAAAAAAATCAGATCTTTAAACTCACATATGTTTCTACCACAACACTGCTGTTTAACATTTAGGCAATACCTATAAAAAAAAAATGTTTTAAACATCCTTAACTTTTTTAGCCCTGCGTATGAAAGTAATTCCGAAAAAAACACTCTTTCTTTGCACATTCTTCCAAGTAATTTTCAGCAACTTACTATTCTGGCAAACTATAACAGATGCATGCACAATTAAATACACCATTCTTCTGTTTGATTCCTTTGAAAAAGTGTCCAATGTTATAACGATTTCGTCCAGTAGCGTTGGTTACAAAGCTAAACAAGTCGCGTAAGGCGAAAATACAATATTTAGTCAAGTAGCTGTCGAACTCACAGAATGAAACTGAACGCAACGCAACGCAGCAAGACCGTATACTCGTAGCATCGTCACTCCACCGCCCGTGGCAAAGGCAGTGCACGTGGAATTGACAAGAAGAGCGGGGTATTCGTTGCGCTAAGAAGGATAGCACGCTTTTCTGTACCTTTCTTCGTTTTAACTTTCTGAGCGTGTTTTTAATCCAAACATATCATATCTATATATTTTTGGAATCAGGAACCGACAAGGAATAAGATGAAAGTGTTTTTAAATTGATTTCGAAAAAAAAATTTTGATAATAATTTTTATATATTTAATTTTCAGAGCTTGTTTTTAATCCGAATATAACATATTTATATGTTTTTGGAATCAGCAAATGATGGAGAATAAGATAAACGTAAATTTGGATCGTTTTATAAATTTTTATTTTTTTTTACAATTTTCCGATTTTTAATGACCAAAGTCATTAATTAATTTTTAAGCCACCAAGCTGAAATGCAATACCGAACCCCGGGCTTTGTCGAAGAGTACTTGACCAAAATTTCAACCAATTTGGTTGAAAAATGAGGGCGTGACAGTGCCGCCTCAACTTTCACGAAAAGCCGGATATGACGTCATCAAAGACATTTATCAAAAAAATGAAAAAAACGTTCGGGGATTTCATACCCAGGAACTCTCATGTCAAATTTCATAAAGATCGGTCCAGTAGTTTAGTCTGAATCGCTCTACACACACACACACACACACAGACAGACGCACATACACCACGACCCTCGTTTCGATTCCCCCTCGATGTTAAAATATTTAGTCAAAACTTGACTAAATATAAAAACGCTCTAAAGTGCTGAACTTCATTTAAACTTATAAGACATAGTTTGTGCAAGGTCTAAAAACCGTTAAAAAAAATGTGAAATTGAAATTCGAAATCTTTCAAAAGATTAAAGAACAGTTTGTTGGATTTCTTTTTGATATTTTTTTTCCTCGTTAGAATCATGATTCTTTTCTGCATTTTCTTGTGAAATCGATTTTGCTCGGAATTCTTTATCATGCTTTCCCGAGGAAGGTAGCTGCGTCTCCTTGGTAACTTTTGTGATTACTTCCGCATGTTGAAGAGGCTTGCAAACGACGATTGTATTTTCATATACTTGCACAAGGATCGTGCTTCGCCTAAGAAAACCAGGAGCTTCCTGGAAGTTTGCGAAATAGCCTTGAAAAGACAAGGACATGCTAGTGCGTAGCAACATGACCTTAGAACTGTGAGTGTTGCAGAAGTAAAAGTGGCAATTACCAAGGGCTATATGCATTAAGATGGTCAGCTTTCCTTGCAACGGGAATGAAGAATGGAAGAAAGAAAGAAAGAAAAAACGAAAATAACACACACACAAAAACACACACACACACACACACACACACGCACGCACGCACGTACGCACACACACACACACACACACACACACACACACACACACACACACACACACACACAAAGAGCCAGCAAGACAAACAGAAAGAGAGATAAATAGAAAAATAAGCAGACATATAAACAGAAAGAAGAAGAAAACAGACAAAATGAGGGATATAAAGACAGATAAACAGGAAGAAAGACAAGCTGGAAGAAGAAAAGCCGTCAAACACAATACAATAGTGTACAATACAGGGGACACAATGGAGAGAGAAAAGTCGTTGGCAAGAAGAAAGAGAGAGAGAGAGGGAGACGGTGACAGAGACAGACAGACAGACAGACAGACAGGCAGGCAGGCAGGCAGGCAGTCAGGCAGGCAGACAGAGACATAAGCATTTACTTGACACTGGACATTGTAATGCTCCACATGCAACACTTTCAATGGGATTTTAACTGCAAAAAACACACTTTGCTGTGTTTGTCAGTGTTTCTTTCTTTTTTTTTTAAGCGAAATCAGTACATTTTGTTTGTTTTGTGTGTTTTGGCTCTTTGTTTGTTTGTTTGTTTGTTTGTTTGTTTGCTTAACGCCCAGCCGACCACGAAGGGCTATATCAGGGCGGTGCTGCTTTGACATATAACGTGCGCCACACACAAGACAGAAGTCGCAGCACAGGCTTCATGTCTCACCCAGTCACATTATTCTGACACCGGACCAACCAGTGATTTGGCTCTTGAGCGGGTACTTTCATCGCAGATTTACATTAACAGGTCAACCAAACAGAATGTATTTTGGTCTCGACTTCGCTGTTGTAGAAGTGACACAACACCCTCTCCCTTATTTGCTGGAACCGGTTCTCGTGTTATAGTTAACATTTGCGACACACAGCTTCAATTGAACAAAACTTGTTCGATAAAAATTTATCGAAAAATTATACATATACTTTCTTCGTTGAAACAAAGTGTGAATGATTAAACACTGAAGTTCCCCTCATAGAACCATGTGACGTCAGTGGCCAACTAAAACTCATGTTTAGGCGGCTACCAAAGAGTGCATGTTGCTGGTGTGCCAAAAATTAAGGTGAATTCTGACAAAAATGATCCGATACAGAAATTTCATTTGTGTTTTTGACCAAAATATGTCATTCGATACAAATCTCGACGTTATTGTTATGTATGTGTGTGTGTGTGTGTGTGTGTGTGTGTGTGTGTGTGTGTGTGTGTGTGTGTGTGTGTGTGTGTGTGTGTGTGTGTGTGTGTGTGTGTGTGTGTGTGTCCCGGAGAAACAATGGCTGTCTCGATCTGTGTAAAGCAATGAAATATGTATTATATTTTTGTCAAACATATAAACAAATGTCACTCACGTAAATAATTCATCAGGCATATATGGTGATTCTCAAGAAGATCAAGACGTTATTGAATGTGCCTTTACGCGATTCTTTACGAGGAATTATTAAATGAAAAGAACGCGAAGATGAATTGCGACTGTTTCTTTTTTAATTAGCGTCAAGAAACCTTTCGGGTTTCCGGGAGGTATTATGTTCTTTACTTCTGGTTTAGCAAATTTATATTACAATTAAGGCCGTTTCATTATACTGTGAATATAACAGCAGGAAACCAGTAAATCCGCTTCGTTCCAGTAATGAAAAAATCGATTTAATTAATCGCTTACCTGTCTCTTTCTTTGGCTTGAATCACGCGCGAAGTAAAATATGCATGTGTGTGTGTGTGTGTGTGTGTGTGTGTGTGTGTGTGTGTGTGTGTTGGGGGAGTTGGTGGGTGTGCGTGTGTGTGTGTGTGTGTGTGAATAAGTGTGTGTGGGTGTGTCTGTGTGCGTGTGCATGTGTGTGTGTGCGTCCGCCTGTCTGTTTGCCAGTCTGTCTGTCTCAGTCTTTTTTTCCTCTCTCTCTCTCTCTTTCTCTCTCTCTCTTTCTCTCTCTCAGCCTCTCTTTTTCTCTCTCTCTCTTTCTCTCTCTCTCTTTCTCTCTCTCTCTTTTTCTCTCTCTCTCTCTCTCTCTCTCTCTCTCTCTCTCTCTCTCTCTCTCTCTCTCTCTCTCTCTCTCTCTCTCTCTCTCTCTCTTCCTGCGAAATGGTGTGTTTGATCTTTGTTTGCAAAGTGTTTCCGCAGGCTATCTGAACTACACTACTCGTCAAACGAAACTTCGCAGTGCGAATCTTTGAGAGGAAGCTTTATATCTTAAAACCAATTATATTGTTAAAAGGCCCTTCCTTTCCCCGCAGGGAGCCCCACAATTAGGCTGCGTTTAAATGAGGTAATATCTTCTTCTTCTTCTTCTTCTTCGTTCATGGGCTTAGACTCCCACGTTCATTCATGTTTTTAGCACGAGTGGATTTGTACGTGTATGACCGTTTTTACCCCGCCAATCAGGCAGCATACGCCGATTTCGGGGAGGCATGCTGGGTATTTTCGTGTTTCTATAACCCACCGAATTCTGACATGGATTACAGGATCTTTTCCGTGCGCACTTGGTCTTGTGCTTGCGTGTACACACGAAGGGGGTTAAGTCACTAGCAGGTCTGCACATAAGTTGACCTGGGAGATCGGAAAAATCTCCACTCTTAACCCACCAGGCAGCAGCGACCGGGATTCGAACTCACGACCTCCAGATTAGGAGGCCGATGTCTTACCACCACGCCACTGCGCCCGTCTAGGTAACATCTTAACTCTCAACAGAGAATGCAGACATACACTCCCGGGAATCGTACTCCCACAAGAAAGGATTTTGTACTTATGATCGATGAAAACTCAAAACAGCAAAATCAAACTTTGTTCACCTATTCCGTTTATCAATGATGCAATGATTGTATTTGTTATGGTTGTTGTCATATGTTGTTTTGTTGTTTTAAGAGTAGATGAACCACAATTTTCCTTCCATTGTTTAATTTTATGGACAATAAATGATCTTATGTCTTATGCCTTATGTCTTATGTCTTATGTCTTATCTCTTATGGCATGCAGAGTCATTGTTTATGCTGTTCTGCACAAAGCTAAAAACAGATAGACTGCTGACGTTCCAAATTCAGAATGAAAGAACAAGAAAAGTAGATTTTTAGAACGTTTAATCATTGACATAAGAAAACGTTACATTTACAGTACGTCCACCAAATCTGGTCTTTTAAGTAGACATACAGACACACAGTCACTACTGTCATCATTTTCACGAGTTTTCATTCACAAACACCTGGGAAATAAATATCATGTTCCCCATGCAATAAATTGAGGTGGTGAATGGGTTTGAGCTTTCAGGTGAAACGTGGATTGTCAAAGTAAAACCCAATCAGGCTGATTGTAACAGTTTGATGTGTGGAACCATCGCGGCTTTGGATTCGTGTTTCCGAGGACAACGATTGTAAAGCATTCACTCTCAAAGACCCAATCAATGTTGATAATTACCGCGGCGACTCATGGTCAATTTGCAACTTATCTCTGTAATCGCAAAATCCACAACGAAAAGTCATAAACACTTAAAAAGAAAAGAAATATGCTCAACACTTACTGAACTCACACGTATGATCGCAGCTCTGTACATTTTCAGACTGGAAGAAAAGCGTCAACAAGCTACGTTTGACGTCACATACAAGGTTGACGTGTTATCTCGAGCTACTGTGACGATGCTTTGTGGCCCGGAGTTGGATTCTAAAAATTCGTCTCCCTGTGGGTTATTGTGCATTTTGTTACACAACCAAAATGATGACAAAAACGATGTTTGGTGGCTTGTCGTCAGACCAGCATTTTGTTGTTGGTCCTCGGGGAGCATATCGCCTTTTATCTCATATTTATCAACCGCGGCCTTCGGCCTTGGTCGATAAAGATGAAACAAAAGACGATATGGTCCCCTTGGACCAACAAAAAAGCTGGTCTGTCAACAAGCCACCAAACATCTTATAATGTTACACTTAATGAAATTGTCTCAAAATCGTCAACAAAACATGACTCGCTTGCAGGATGCCGGCGAGCGATGATCGATGACGAACATATGCTGTTATGCGTGATACCAAAAATAGCTTTAAAAATGAAGAGGCCGGGGTCTTACCGGAACAAAGCAAAACATAAAAATAAAAGGTAGTCCCCTCCCTCCTACCCCACCTTTCCACTTTGGGAAAAAAAGGGCGGTGGGGGATAAGACGAGGAAAGCTCAGCGCACCATCATGCATCCCATTGAGTCCCCTGCATCTGTATGAGACGGGTACAAGGGGAAAGGAACGGTTTGACAGAAACCCCCGCTCTCTGATCTGTCAAGAGATGAGCCTTTCGGCCCCTTTTATTCCCTTCATCTCTGTGAGATTGGTGAAATCGAAAGGGATTAAGGAAGGGTCGACTTACAACTTGTAAAAGCCATTCTCAACTAGCTCCACAGATCAGTTCAGCCGTGTACACGAGCTAGACGAATCCAACAACATAAACACACGTCAAACAGCATCAGCGCGGCTTCCTCCAGTGAACAGCAGTCTTTTTTGTTGAATTAATCTCAAAAGCGATACCTATGTGAATCTAATTAATTAAATCAGCTACAAAAATACCCACCCTGCAAAGAACCTTTACCCAGTCACACTAATCTATTGATTTTAGGTATGTGTCTTCATAAAAGGAAGCTCCTATTCCGTGTGGAAGCCGGGAACTAGTTGTAACTGTGCACATGATCCTTTACGCAGGAAAGGGTGGTACCCAGGATCCTCCGCCGCCCTGATATGGCCCTTCGTGGTCGGCTGGGCGTTAAGCAAACAAACAAACAAACCCAGGATCCTCCGCCGCCCTGATATGGCCCTTCGTGGTCGGCTGGGCGTTAAGCAAACAAACAAACAAACCCCGGATCCTCCGCCGCCCTGATATGGCCCTTCGTGGTCGGCTGGGCGTTAAGCAAACAAACAAACAAACAAACCCAGGATCCTCCGCCGCCCTGATATGGCCCTTCGTGGTCGGCTGGGCGTTAAGCAAACAAACAAACAAACAAACAAACAAACCCAGGATCCTCCGCCGCCCTGATATGGCCCTTCGTGGTCGTCTGGGCGTTAAGCAAACAAACAAACAAACAAACAAACAAACCCAGGATCCTCCGCCGCCCTGATATGGCCCTTCATGTTTGGCTGGGCGTTAAGCAAACAAACAAACAAACAAACAAACCCCGGATCCTCCGCCGCCCTGATATTGCCCTTCGTGGTCGGCTGGGCGTTAAGCAAACAAACAAACAAACAAACAAACAAACCCAGGATCCTCCTCCGCCCTGATATGGCCCTTCGTGGTCGGCTGGACGTTAAGCAAACAAACAAACAAACAAACAAACCCAGGATCCTCCGCCGCCCTGATATGGCCCTTCGTGGTCGGCTGGGCGTTAAGCAAACAAACAAACAAACAAACAAACCCAGGATCCTCCGCCGCCCTGATATGGCCCTTCGTGGTCGGCTGGGCGTTAAGCAAACAAACAAACAAACAAACAAACCCAGGATCCTCCGCCGTCCTGATATGGCCCTTCGTGTTTGGCTGGGCGTTAAGCAAACAAACAAACAAACAAACAAACCCCGGATCCTCCGCCGCCCTGATATTGCCCTTCGTGGTCGGCTGGGCGTTAAGCAAACAAACAAACAAACAACCAAACCCAGGATCCTCCGCCGCCCTGATATTGCCCTTCGTGGTCGGCTGGGCGTTAAGCAAACAAACAAACAAACAAACAAACCCAGGATCCTCCGCCGCCCTGATATGGCCCTTTGTGGTCGTCTGGGCGTTAAGCAAACAAACAAACAAACAAACAAACAAACCCAGGATCCTCCGCCGCCCTGATATGGCCCTTCGTGGTCGGCTGGGCGTTAAGCAAACAAACAAACAAACAAACAAACCCAGGATCCTCCGCCGCCCTGATATTGCCCTTCGTGGTCGGCTGGGCGTTAAGCAAACAAACAAACAAACAAACAAACAAACCCAGGATCCTCCGCCGCCCTGATATTGCCCTTCGTGGTCGTCTGGGCGTTAAGCAAACAAACAAACAAACAAACAAACAAACCCAGGATCCTCCGCCGCTCTGATATGGCCCTTCGTGGTCGGCTGGGCGTTAAGCAAACAAACAAACAAACAAACAAACCCAGGATCCTCCGCCGCCCTGATATTGCCCTTCGTGGTCGGCTGGGCGTTAAGCAAACAAACAAACAAACAAAACCAGGATCCTCCGCCGCCCTGATATGGCCCTTCGTGGTCAGCTGGGCGTTAAGCAAGCAAACAAACAAACAAACAAACAAACCCAGGATCCTCCGCCGCCCTGATATGGCCCTTCGTTGTCGGCTGGGCGTTAAGCAAACAAACAAACAAACAAACAAACCCCGGATCCTCCGCCGCCCTGATATGGCCCTTCGTGGTTGGCTGGGCGTTAAGCAAACAAACAAACAAACAAACAAACCCAGGATCCTCCGCCGCCCTGATATGGCCCTTCGTTGTCGGCTGGGCGTTAAGCAAACAAACAAACAAACAAACAAACCCAGGATCCTCTTGTTCACTGAAAGTTACATTCTAAACTGGTCGCAATTGTTTGTCTGGTTTGATATGACACACAAAAAACAGCAACTTGATAACTATCATTTCTTGCACGAATACACTCTAAACACAATTGTTCTACTTTTGAACACATTTATGTAACACGTATTGTGAAATAGTACATAGTTTTACAGGCAAAAGTAGCACACATAGTGTAAACACTAAGTTTACACTGTGTGTTTATTATGTGAGCCTCTTTTGCAAGTAGAACTTTAAACTATGTCACAAAGTAATCAAAACTTGTTACATAAATGTGTCAAAAAGTAGAACAATTACACATTAACATGCTTCCATTTGAAACTTCGAGGTCTTCATCGGGGATTGATGAAGACCGAGAAGTTTTAAATGGAAGCATGTTAATGTTATTGTAATTCAATCTGACGACGATCTCTTTCCTGCTTTCATGCGGTTGTAAACAGACAGAATTGGTTCTGTTCTGTTCACACACTACTTTCAGTCCACCTACCTGCAAGGGTCAAGTCCCAAGAAATATGTCTCTGTATTCCTATCGTATCACTCTGCTCCTGTTTTGTTTTCTTTCACACACATTTTCCTTTCTTTCTTGACGGGTTTCTGGACAGCAAACTCTAAAACAAATTCTTTTCATCACAAAAGCGATCTTTGGAATTGACTGACGTAGTCCGGAAGAATTCATGCATCAACTTACGTCACGTATTCGACGTCATCACTTCGCATACCTTATGGTCTCGGTATTTCGTTGGCCTTCATCGAGAAAATTCATTATTGAACGAAGCGCATAGCGCTGAGTTCAATAATTATTTTCGAGATTTGCTCTATAAATCCCTTAGTGCACTGGGATTGTTTCAATAACGATATTGTCAGTACCGCCAGAGAAAAAAGAAGATTCAAAACGCACATTTTGCAACGCGCATTTGGATAGGCGTAACTGTGTGGTCAGGTTTGTGTCACTGGATCTACTTTTGTGTGGGCTGTCTCAAGTGTGTCGTGCTTTCGTCACACGCAAACTCTTGTTTTAATTTCTGTTGGTAAATTCCAGTGTAGCGTTAAAGCTAAAAAGTGATGATCTTTCATAGAGACCTCATTTAAACTCGGAGAAAGGACTGTGCTCTTAATTATTTGCGATTCGAAACCTTCATCGAGCTTCGACAGATTGACTGTGCAGAGTTTTGCCCCTTGCCAAGGTCGACGGAAAGAACATTTTCGAAATAAATGTGGCATGTTTCTCGTTTGGTATCTTCACTCATCGGGGAGTCTGGTACTAAATATGAACGGTAAGAATGCTCTGAACCCTACACGTATTATATCCCCATCGTTTTATCGTTCACATTTGCCCAACATGTTAATTTGCTGAGCGGGGTTTATGTCGTCTGCTACTGCACTGAGTCTCGTTTCAAAAACAACTTTGCTCGTCACGTTGCTCTGAGTCTGCGCGCATGAGGCAGGCTGGTAATAAGTCTTATATATATGGTAAGAACGTTCTAAACCCTACACGTTTTCGATTCCGATTGTTCTTGCCTTGAAATAATAATTCGGAAAACATTCATTTACTGAACAGATGAAATGGTATTTCAGTGTAGTCTGCTACGTGCTGATCTAGCTGCTACCGTCTCTGCTGCTACGTTATCGGAATAGCACTTGTGTTTTCTGTTAGCTGCTGGGAAGTGTATACTAACTCATCATTTGGTAATGTGGACAATAAACTACATGCCACTAACATGGCATAATTATGAGAGGAATCTTCGCAAGTCGAAACTGAAAAATTAGACACAGCGGGTTCTATTTGTAGATCAGTGGCAACTGTGGCACAGGCACATGCAATCTGTCAGAAAAAAACCCATCTTCTGCTTTAATTGAGAAGCAGGAAATTTATGGTCTTAATCATTGGTATTGTGGAGAATATAAGCTACATGTCATTAATTAATTCTGAGGATGAGAGTACACTCTTGCTTAAGCAAAGGGCGGAAGAATACGCTCTGTGGAAAAGTTAGCGCACTCCAAGAGTGCGCTAACAGTTTTAGCGCATCGCCATTAGTCAATCAACTGGTTCACATCAGTCATGTGACACCAGTACTTACTGACAATTATTATTATTATTATTATTATTATTATTATTATTATTATTATTATTATTATTATTTAAGTTATTGAGACATCCCAGTGCACTAAGGGATTTATAGAGCAAATCGAGAAAATTCATTATTGAACGAAGCGCATAGCGCTGAGTTCAATAATTATTTTCGAGATTTGCTCTATAAATCCCTTAGTGCACTGGGATTGTTTCAATAACGATATTGTCAGTACCGCCAGAGAAAAAAAGAAGATTCAAAACGCACATTTTGCAACGCGCATTTGGATAGGCGTAACTGTGTGGTCAGGTTTGTGTCACTGGATCTACTTTTGTGTGGGCTGTCTCAAGTGTGTCGTGCTTTCGTCACACGCAAACTCTTGTTTTAATTTCTGTTGGTAAATTCCAGTGTATCGTTAAGCTAAAAAGTGATGATCTTTCATAGAGACCTCATTTAAACTCGGAGAAAGGACTGTGCTCTTAATTTGCGATTCGAAACCTTCATCGAGCTTCGACAGATTGACTGTGCAGAGTTTTGCCCCTTGCCAAGGTCGACGGAAAGCGGCACATTTTCAAAATAAATGTGGCATGTTTCTCGTGTGGTATCTTCACTCATCGGGGAGTCTGGTACTAAATATGAACGGTAAGAATGCTCTGAACCCTACACGTATTATATCCCCATCGTTTTTTCGTTCACATTTGCCCAACATGTTAATCTGCTGAGCGGGGTTTATGTCGTCTGCTAGGGCAATCAAACCACTGCAGTCTGCACTGAGTCTGCACGCACGAGGCAGGCTGGAAATAAGTCTTATATATGGTAAGAACGTTCTGAACCCTACACGTTTTCGATTACGATTGTTCTTGCCTTGAAATAATAATTCCGAAACCATTCATTTACTGAACTGATGCAGTCGTATTTCAGTGTAGTCAGTGCTACGTGTGACAGTCGATCGAGTCAGTCTTCCAAACTGGTCTAGCTTGTACGTTATCGGAATAACACTTGTGTTTTCTGCTAGCGGGTGGGAATTTTATACTAACTCATCATTATGGGGGCGAGGACGCCCCCATTCTCTACGGATAGTTTCGAGGTTGACCATGGGCAGCGCCATTTTGTTGTGAAATACGTCATCAGTTTGTGTACACAGGAAGTTGTGACATCCGTCACCCTATGGGAGGGGTGGAGGCAACATTGTTCATCTGTAGAAAGTTGTGAAATCCGTCACCCTATGGGAGGAGTGAAGGCGAAATTGGTCATCACAGAGTTTGTGTAACACAGGAAGTTGTGAAATACGTCACCCTATGGGAGGGGTGACGGCAAAATCGCAAAAACATGATAGGTCGCATTGTGCAGGGTCAACTGCAACAAACTCAAACCGAGCCATTCATACCTAATTGTATTTGAGTGACTTATATACCAACATTTTTATGTCTTATTTTTAGCACAGGTGTAGAAAAAATCATGAACCAAAGTGTTATTTATTTTCTAATTTAACATTTATTTCACAAATGTGACCATGGTCTTTCAAACATACAGTGACATTAAACATTGTTATGTTAAAAAAAAAAGAAAAAAAAAGCTTTTGTGCACAAATTAGAAAATACATTGTTATTTACATTTTACCTACAGGCCATGCGCCAAACAGTGTGTCTGGCAAAGTCCCACCCAGCAAATTGTCAAGAACAGGCGCTTGCATTTGGATGTGTCCAATGGGGATAGTAGGTTTGGTTGTGATCAATCAGAATAATGAAGGAATAAAAATGTATGACAGTTTGGTATGATGACATGTAATTTACATATGCTGAAATATAATATTATACATTATATAATATTATTATGGCTGTTGCCATGACCGTGAAGCCCAACTAAGGTTTAATGTTATGTAATTCAAAATACCAAAATCAAGCACCTATTAATCTGGTCTACGGTTTTTGCGCGTGAAGATTGAGGCCTTCAAGCTTTGTGTGGAAGAATGTGGAAGAATCTATTTTTATGCACAAGGGGTCTACAATAATGTTTGCGCGTCACCACGTATAATGTAGTCACCACTTGCATAGAAATGCTCTCAAGCGTGACAAAACGTGTTTTTTATGAGAACTATTTTCAACATAAGTGTTGTACATGTCAATGTTTGCTTGGTTGACAGATGCGTTCGTTATAGTGTACACCGACGCACCCTTATATCACAATAGGCGAGTCTTTTGCACAACATCCGGTCACTGGATACTTTTTGCGCGAGAAGATTTTGTTCACGTGGAACTACAAACTTCAAGTACAACAAGGTAAGAGAAAAGTGTATATGTGTGCTAACGTACATCATCAACTTGAACATTTTATGTTGCTGTCATGCGTGTTGTCGAAATAGTAAACATTGCGAGCGCTGACAGCTCAGTGACAGTGTTGTGACTGTCTCTACCTTCAGATGACCGTGCAGTACATAAATGAAACAGAAATAACGTCTTACAGAACTACAATAATTATTATGGGGGCGAGCCGTCAACACCTTGCAAGGCGTCGACCGATCTCACGAGATCAGTTAAATTTTCTCTCTCTCTCTCTCTCTCTCTCTCTCTCTCTCTCTCTCTCTCTCTCTCTCTCTCTGTATGTATGTCAGTTGTCTGTGTCTCCCTCTGAGTCTCTCCGCTTCTGTCTTTCTATGTCTGTCTCTGTGTGTGTGTGTCTCTCTCTCGCTCGCTCTCGCTCTCGTTTGTCTCTCTCTCATCTGACTCTTGGCACACAGGTCAAACCAGAGGTTAACTTCAGTACACGTGTACCTAGCAGCAGGGGGGAGGGGAGTGGGGTGATTTCTTCAATTAGCTAAGGGCAGTCAACATGTGTCGTTGTTTGCCGTTCTCATGAGAACAGTTACTTTTGTTTTGTTTGGTTTTTTGCTCCAAATTTGTGCATTTTCACAACAGGCTTTTCTGTTTCATCTCTCATACATGGTGTCAATTGGATACAAAAAAACACGGAACAAAACAGAAGTAACTTATCTCGTGAGAACGGTAGTGCACTAGGTTTGCAAAAAAACACGATAGTACCTTATCTCTTTCAACCCGTATGGGGCCCTTCAACATGTGACAGACTCACAAATGCACCGAACCCATTTGGTTCTTCGAGAGAATTTTTGCGTGAAAACCTTTTCAGGGCCTCAGGGTCAGCTCAGGGCCAGAACATACGTGCAGAAATCGGCCCGAAGAACGTAAACAGTTCGACTTCCCTCAGTTATGACCAATGGTAGCGTTTCATGGTTTGTGTTGTTGCACCCAGACCGATGCCCTCATACGGTGATCAAACGTAAACCAGAAAAATCTGCTTTCGTAAAGTGCTGCCGGCTAGCCTTTGTCTTTCAATGCTTTCTTTGTCTACAACGAATTAAAAAGGTGTTCTAAAACTTGAAACGACGAAAGTTGCTTTTCAACTTAAATTTTGTTTTGTGGCTGAGAATGTAGTTCAGAATACCGATGGTTACATACAATGGACCCTGCATGTGATCCAGCAGCTTTCTTAAATGAAGGAGTCTCTGTTCTTTTCAAGTGATGAGAGAAAATCCAAACGCCTTCGTATGGCCTGGAGTTGTTGCGTGAAGTTCAAAGCAAGGGATAACAATGTGTCAATGACAGGGACTTAAGCAACTTATGAAACTATTGACAAGTTCACTTTAAATGTATCTTCCGGGCTAAATCACCTTCATTCCAACGAATAATGTAAACCACCACATGCACAGCTATATACTACAGGTTTCACATGGGATAAGAGCATATTTTCACTCGGACACATACTAAACATTAACAGCATGGTTATCTTCTTTGCAAATAGGATTTTTCAATTTTGACGAAATCATTTTAAAATTAACGTCTGTGTCATTTTACTAAATAACTTCAGCACACACACAAAAACAAAAACCCACAGAAAACCCACACATAAAACAGCAAGGATGATGATCGTTGTTGTGTATCCGAGTAAACTTATGCTTGTATCTTATGTGAGAGTTTGAGTAGAACTGTGATGTTCTTCATGATCGACTACCATGCAGGAAGGCACCTTTAATGTTACAATGGCAAATCAAAGATGCATTTCACACATGCATTTCTCAAAGATGCCTTTCTTTGTGCTGCTGATTTCCAATATTCCAATCATCGTGCCGTATTTAAACCAGTTTCATCGTCTTGCTTTGTGAAAATGTTGGTGTCAAATGGTCTCTGTTTCAATTTATGGAAGCGGCTTTGTGTCTTGAAATAACTGGCTGTAGAGTTAGATATTAAGTTCAGTGGTACTTCAACATATACGATTTATCAAGTGTGTTTTTTTCTTCACTTTTCATTGATTTAGTGACCAATTCCTGGGAAATTTGGGTCGCTTTCTCTTAGTGGAAAGCTATTTATTGTGACATTTCCTGCACACCATTAACAGATTACAAAAGATGTACCACTGATCTGCAGCAAAAATGACTAATTTCGATCGGAATTGGTATTAAAAGTAGGTGGAATTTGTATTCCTTTCCTCAAGGCTGTATGAATAAATTCTCGACGCACCTGTGGCAACCTCTGCAAAAAACAGTAGTGCGTGAAAAACACAATTGTCCTGCAGCTACACAGAGTGGTTTAAATCAGGAGTGGTGGCAGCAAATATGCAATGCTGTCCTTGACGGTTGAATTTTTCTTGCACCGAAGCGCATATATTTCAAGAGGTTTTTAATTTTCAATCAAGTGCAAAATGAAAAATAAAGCGTGCTTCTTAAAAAATGTTGATGATGGGCATCGGGGACGCTTGTTTTTGGATTTCATTCTTCTTATGGCGCTTTCATCTTTAGAGTTCTCAGGTTTTGCTGAAGGTGAGTAAACCGTTTATGTCTGTCTATCTGTCTTTGTCTCTGTCTCTGTGTCTCTGTCTGTCTATCTGTCTCTGTCTGTCTATCTGTCTGTCTCTCTCTGTCTCTCTCTGTCTCTCTATCTGTCTCTTTCTCCCTCTCTACCTTTCTCCCTCTCTACCTTTCTCTCTCTCTCTCTCTTTCTTTCTCTCTCTCTCTCTCTCTCTCTCTCTCTCTCTCTCTCTCTCTCTCTCTGTCTCTCTATCTGTCTCTTTCTCCCTCTCTACCTTTCTCCCTCTCTACCGTTCTGTCTCTCTCTCTCTCTCTCTCTCTCTCTCTCTCTCTCTCTCTCTCTCTCTCTCTCTCTCCCTGTCTCTCTCTCTCACTCTCTCTCTCTCTCTTTTCCTCTCTTCCTCTCTCTCTCTCACTCCGTACATTTTTGAGCATGTGTTGTCAAAGGATTTGATTTACGGTAAATTTATAAACAACGTGCGCACTTGTTACAATAAATTATGATAATTAAAGGCACAGTAAGCCTCCCGTAAACCATCACAGATACTGTCAGGCTTTTACACACAGTACAAACACCCTTCCATTTGAACGCTCACCAAACGGGAACATCCTAGGTGCCCTACGTAAAGAGCGAGCAATTTTTAAAGAATTAATTTTGCAGATTGTCTCCTGCACTTTTTGGACCCATCCTGAACTCAGGTCAAAAATGAGTTACTTCCCTTCAGGTCTCATTCTAAACTGGTGATAGCCGTGGACCGATGATTATCAGAATGTTTTTGGACCGTGGTGCGTTTTTGCGCTAGACCTAACTTTTAAAATCTAAATAATAAATTGACAGCTTGTTACACAAACATTCGTTAATCATAAAATAATTCTTTTTTCATCAAGACAAGATCAGTACAATTCGAAGTTGTGAAAGTTTAAAAAATGAAAAGCCCGGAAGCAGGGTCACGCAAGGGTCGTAGCAGACGACGGTTTATGCATATCGCCAGTTCCTCTCAACAGTCAAAAGCCATGGCTAGAGTTCTTGTGAACCACAGCCGTTTGTTTCGTGCATAAAAACGTGCTATTGCAGATAAGCTCACATCGAGTCGCATTCAAATTACTAACTGACGACTACATTGTGAAAAAGGGAAACTGGATCACACGAGTTCACGATGGCTCAGGGGTAAGATAAACCACGCAAAAATAAATTCTTTGAAAATTGTTCGCTCTTTACGGAGGGCACCTAGGATGTTCTCAAGCGGTGAGTGTTTAAATGAAAGGGTGTTTGTACTGTGTGTAAAAGCCTGACCGTATCTGTGATGGTTTACGGGAGGCTTACTGTGCCTTTAAGCTAGGATTTTACTATTTGCATGAGTGCACCAACATTGTTGTCAACTTTTGACTTTACTTTGCTAAGCACACAACTGATGAAAAAGACAAATATGCTTGTTATGCAAGCTGTTCTTTGTTTTAAAGGATTTGTTTTCTTGTGTTTCCTGTTTCTTAATATTTTCAACCCGTTTTAATTCCGCTTTTATCGCGCGCGCGCGCGCGCGTGTGTGTGTGTGTGTGTGTGTGTGTGTGGGTGTGTGTGTGTGTGTGTGTGTGTGTGTGTGTGTGTGTGTGTGTGTGTGTGTTTTAATGTATTTGTGTATGCGTTTGTTTCTTTTATTCATTTTGCAAACTGTTGATGTTTATTTGTTCAATAAACTTCCTTCATTGCCTACTTTTGACGTAAGTATTCACTTGACATTGCAGTATGTCGGTACTGAAAGGCAAGCTGTCCGAGGCATCCTTTTGAAAACCTTTTTCTGGCGAATATGACTCAGAAAGCATTCCCTGTATCATATGTAAGGCGCATTTGCTATGGTGTACTCGAAAACGTTCCCTGGCTATTCTAATGAATTACTTGACGGCGAATAATGGAGCAGGTCTTGATTTGCAATCGTCTTAGTCGTCCACAGCTGAAGTGAAGGTATACTGCTTGCAGACAAAACCCCATGAAGTGTAGGAATAGAATGCAGGATGAAGAACATTTCTGAAAATGTATTGCTGCACGTGAAAAAATAAATTGCTTGAAACGAAAGTGATTAATCGCTTAATGGAGAATCTAGAATCTAAGGCTACGTATAGACTTGGAATAATTTGACATTCAAACGCTGATTATTTTCTGGTGTTCAATGGAATTCTTTCTAATCAACTTCTGTAAATTTCGCAGTTTTGTCGATGTGAAAAGTGCTTGTTTTGACAGAGAAGGGGCCTTTGGGTGTATGTTGAGATACATTTTTTTCTGTTTTAAAATGTAGTGGCTCACAATGACATGTCAACTGATGTCCAGACATTTTTATCACAGCAGCGGACCCGACCACAGCACAATGTGATTTAATTCCACAACCGAGAGGATCGACGTGCAAACTCTCCGACTCCATCCCAACCATAAGCACCGTGATCCACCCGCAGACACTGAGCGAATGTCATGACTACTGCAACGAAAAGCTACTGAATGCTCAGTCATCAGGTGGCCTTCGGTGCTGGGGGTTTGAGTTTGCTGTACTCCAGGCATTTGACGTGGCTCAGTGCAGGTTGTACTATGCTACCAGCGATCTTGATCCCGTTTGCAACCAGACAGGCGATACTTCAAACCCCGACTATTCCTTTCGCAAGTGCTCTTCTGGTAGGTTTGTTTTGTACTAGACGGTATGCGTTCGTATGCATTCTTGGTATGATTTGGAGATGATGATGGTACGTTAATTGATCGTGACGACGACTACGACAACGACAACAACGACAACGACGACGACGACGACGACGATGATGATGATGATGATGATGATGATGATGATGGTGATGATGATGATGATGATGATGATGATGAGGATGATCGTACATAACACTCAATTGTGGATTTGAGAGAAAGAGGGAAAGGTAAAAAAAAATAATAATAAAAGGGTGTTAATAATGACAATAAATGCAAAGAAGATGGGACCAAAAAAGGTTTGATTGGTTTATAAAGGCACAGTCATTTCTGTGTATAGAATTGCAATCACAATCTCTGACCTTGTTAGATTTTTCCGTGCTTCATCAAAAGTGCTTTCTCTGCTCAGGAATCAGTAAAATGCTGATTTTTGCTTTTTTCCCAAGTGGAGGGATGTACGTATCCCATATGTAAACTCCCAGCCAGATCTCAGATGGTGACGGGAGCCAAACTAGCTGTTTACACGGGAGGGACTGTGGCATAAAGGGGGCATTCCCAGGCCGTCGTAGTCATTCTTCCCATGTTCATGAGGCTGAAGAAGACCACACAACAATGCTTATGAGAGTACTTCGTAATAGAGACAGCTACGACGCCAATGGTGATGATGGTGGTGATGGTGATGATGATCATGATCATGTGGTTGATGAGGATGATGATGATGATCATGATGATGATTGTGGTTGATGATGATGATGATGATGATGATTGTGGTTGATGATGATGATGATTGTGGTTGATGATGATGATGATGATGATGATGATGATGATGATGATGATGATGATGATGATGATGATGACGATGATGATGATGATGAAGGTAGTGGCCGAGAGGAGGTTATATATATATAGTGATGCTGAAATTGGTTATCGTATGTATATACTTGCCTCTGTGCCGGCACGTGTACGTTTAACTGTTTTCGTTATTCTGACATCCTCTGTCACTTCGCGTTTTCGTATCTTTCACAGTGCCAATTTCTGGACCCGTTTATTTTGCCACAAGTGAAGCCACCATCAAAGGAAATGTACAAACGGAAACGACGACACGTATGCCTTCAGGGGGAAGTAGTGCAACAGATATCCAAACGATAGCAGGTATTGTGCAGGTTTTTTTTCCCTAAAACAAATAGAAGAACAAGTCGCGTAAGGCGAAAATACAATATTTAGTCAAGTAGCTGCCATTTTTCAGCAAGACCGTATGCTCGTAGCATCGTCAGTCCACCGCTCATGGCAAAGGCAGTGAAATTGACAAGAAGAGCGGAGTAGTAGTTGCGCTAAGAAGGATAGCACGCTTTTCTGTACCTCTCTTTGTTTTAACTTTCTGAGCGTGTTTTTAATCCAAACATATCATATCTATATGTTTTTGGAATCAGAAACCGACAAGGAATAAGATGAAAGTGTTTTTAAATTGATTTCGACAATTTAATTTTGATAATAATTTTTATATATTTAATTTTTAGAGCTTGTTTTTAATCCGAATATAACATATTTATATGTTTTTGGAATCAGCAAATGATGGAGAATAAGATAAACGTAAATTTGGATCGTTTTATAAATTTTTATTTTTTTTTACAATTTTCCGATTTTTAATGACCAAAGTCATTAATTAATTTTTAAGCCACCAAGCTGAAATGCAATACCGAACCCCGGGCTTCGTCGAAGATTACTTGACCAACATTTCAACCAATTTGGTTGAAAAATGAGGGCGTGACAGTGCCGCCTCAACTTTCACGAAAAGCCGGATATGACGTCATCAAAGACATTTATCAAAAAAATGAAAAAAACGTCTGGGGATTTCATACCCAGGAACTCTCATGTCAAATTTCATAAAGATCGGTCCAGTAGTTTAGTCTGAATCGCTCTACACACACACACACACGCACACACACACACGCACATACACCACGACCCTCGTTTCGATTCCCCCTCGATGTTAAAATATTTAGTCAAAACTTGACTAAATATAAAAAAGATCGGTAGTGAGTAAGTTATACAACAGTCAACAAAACAATTAAAACTTGACTTACATACAAAACCTATATTTTGTGTGTGTTGATCCCAAATTTTAAGATGTTTCCAATTTTCATATATTTGTAATGTTTTGTTTGTTTGGGATGAAAAGTATGCACGAGTCTCTGTATTGTTTATAAATAGGTACTGTAAGAGAAACGCGATTTGCTTTTCTCTTCAAGGTTAAGAAGAGGTATGTACGTATTTAAAACTTGAGGGCACAGCTCATAATGCAAGGGTAGCATTGTTTGGGTATAATGAATGTATGCTTTCTATTGTATTCCATGGCATTTCTGAATTGTGACCCTCCACCACGAAATGAGTCGCATGTCACCTCGCGCGGTTCTACGCTAGGCTTGATATAAGTCCGGAGAGTGTCTGGTAACAGTGTGAGGGTCACCTTTAGTCACAGGCTTATAACTTAAACAGTTTTCGCTCTGTTCTAAAACGGTTTTCACCACTGGATAGAGCATACAATATTCTTCAGGAAAATGTAAAAATATGAAAATCATGCAAATGAGACATGCGACTCATTCCGTGGTGGAGGGTCACAATTTTGAGTGAGCGAGTAAGTGAATGAAGTTTCCTCTGATTTGTATTATATTTAAGGGATGTACATTTTCTTGAATACTTCTTGGACACTAAGAACGCTCTTTTTTCTGTTCTTTTTTCTTTGGTGTCTCCTTTTTGCAACTCGATCCGTTTTGGCCTTTCCTTAAAGTAGCTTTCTCTTTGCATTCTTTCAACAGAAACTTGCGAATACGTTCCGACAGACTTCAGCCAATGCGAGTTTTACGTCAAATACACCGAGGAGGCTTCAGTGACTAGCCAAGACGAATGTGAAGTGTCATGTGAAGGAGCCGACTATCGCTATTTCAGATGCTGGTGGTACAACTACGAAGACATCAGTGACGACGGGGAGTATGTATGTGTTCTCCATCTTGGTTGGGACCGTCCTCGGTGTCTTGATTGGGCAGGAAGTCCTGGGTCACGTGATATTCGACGTGCCTGTAGTGCTCTTGGTGAGTATAGAGATGGTAGCGGTGATGTTGTGTAGGTGTGTATGGTGTTGTGTGATTACTGGATTTCGATGACATTGGTAAAAGAAAGTAGAGTATAGGTAAGTAAAGGTATTCCTAGGACCGTACTTGATCGTAGGGGAGCGAGATGTTAGAGATATCAAGTTGATGATAAATGTTTGTTAGATCATCAGATGTATATATGTTCCCGGACCGGCACGGTTGGCCAAGTGGTAAGGCGTCCGCCCCGTGATCGGGAGGTCGTGGGTTCGAACCCCGGCCGGGTCATACCTAAGACTTTAAAATTGGCAATCTAGTGGCTGCTCCGCCTGGCGTCTGGCATTATGGGGTTAGTGCTAGGACTGGTTGGTCCGGTGTCAGAATAATGTGACTGGGTGAGACGTGAAGCCTTTGCTGCGACTTCTGTCTTGTGTGTGGCGCACGTTATATCTCAAAGCAGCACCGCCCTGATAATTATGGCCCTTCGTGGTCGGCTGGGCGTTAAGCAAACAAACAAACAAACAAAATATGTTCCCGAGAGTTACCCCAGATCCCAAGTTTTCTAAAGCAAGCTTAATGAGGGCGGTGCCCATCTCATCTTCCTCGCTGACTTTGCCTCCCCCGGCCCCGAATAGGCTCGGCATGGTACCCATTTCCAGATGAGTGGATTAGAGAGCGCTCAGGTTTGGATACCCGACCGCCAGCGTGAAAGGCAACCACTCTGACCACTGTGCCACTCCGGCTCTCTAGATGTTATTGGTTGAATTCAAAAACGTCGCTGTTTAAATTTCAAGTTACATTAACAATCCCCAAAGAAATAAGCATGCCGGACGGACAGAAAGAAAGGTTGTATTGTTTTCTAATTATAGGTGACATTGTCATTGCATCCGTTAAAAATGTCACATGTGTTCATGTTTAAACGCGTCAAAAAAGAACCGGATAAATATTGACCTGTACGTTGTCATAAAGTGTCCTTAGGCGGAGACATTTACTAAAACCACATTTTCAATTTATCAAAAATCTATCCCTAGCAACCACGGACTGTAGTAAATAGTAAGTTAGTTTCAATATCGACCTGATGTTCGTTGTCATGAAGTGTCATAAGGCAGAGACAGTTACTTAAACATTTTTTGCAATTTATCAAAAATCTATATCTTGCAGCAACGGACAGAACTATTTAGTAGTTTAATGTACATCAATTCATATTCTGTTTTTGTTTTGTAACTTATGTTCACAGCTGCAGAGAGAACAACCTCAGAATGCGCTTTCGTCCATCAAACTGACACTGATCTCTGCCAGCCATCTAACCCGTATGTCAGCGACGTTTACCATACAGTGTCAGACAACTGGAACTGCAAGAACCACTGCAATACCCGGTACTTCACTCTGCCTTCCGGTGGACTTCTGTCTTGCCGGGGTGTTGCGTTTTTCAGAGTCCACACGTTCAACATGCCACAGTGTACGCTGATGTTCGCTGAGAGTGGGTTTCAACCCTGCATCTCGCACACACACTATCAAGGAGGTTACAGCGCAATACGGTCAGCGACCGAATACTACACCAGGCAGTGTGCTACGGGTAAGTTTTCCCTTGAAAAAGTTAAGGACTGGTTAAGTAGCCTAGCGACCATTTAGAAAATCTTCACGCGTCCAGCGGTGTCACGCGGTGCGCTGAAACAGAGAGTCTGCTATCTCTTCCTCCCCTCTCCCAACCCAGCTTCGAAATGGTCCATAGACTATAAAGGCCCACTCCGACTCGTGAGTTCCCCTCACTGTTTAATATCTCGCTAGGTTTTCCCTCCACTTGGTCAAATACCAAAAATCAACACCTTGACTGTTTGCTTTTATGAGTTGGAATGTTTGGATAAAATATGTTCCGAAAAAGGCACCATTCCGCTGTGCTCAGAGGACTTCCAGGTTGTTCATTACATTTAGTCAAGTTTTGACTAAATGTTTTAACGTAGAGGGGGAATCGAGACGAGGGTCGTGGTGTATGTGCGTGCGTGCGTGTGTGTGTGTGTGTGTGTGTGTGTCTGTCTGTGTGTGTGTGTAGCGCGATTCAGACTAAACTACTGGACCGATCTTTATGAAATTTGACATGAGAGTTCCTGGGTATGAAATCCCCAGACGTTTTTTTCATTTTTTTGATAAATGTCTTTTATAACGTCATATCCGGCTTTTCGTGAAAGTTGAGGCGGCACTGTCACGCTCTCATTTTTCAACCAAATTGGTTGAAATTTTGGTCAAGTAATTTTTGACGAAGCCTGGACTTCGGTATTGCATTTCAGCTTGGTGGCTTAAAAATTAATTAATGACTTTGGTCATTAAAAATCTGAAAATTGTAAAAAAAAATAAAAATTTATAAAACGATCCAAATTTACGTTCATCTTATTCTCCATCATTTTCTGATTCCAAAAACATATAAATATGTTATATTTGGATTATAAACAAGCTCTGAAAATTAAATATATAAAAATTATTATCAAAATTAAATTGTCGAAATCAATTTAAAAACACTTTCATCTTATTCCTTGTCGGTTCCTGATTCCAAAAACATATAGATATGATATGTTTGGATTAAAAACACGCTCAGAAAGTTAAAACAAAGAGAGGTACAGAAAAGCGTGCTATCCTTCTTAGCGCAACTACTACCCCGCTCTTCTTGTCAATTTCACTGCCTTTGCCATGAGCGGTGGACTGACGATGCTACGAGTATACGGTCTTGCTGAAAAATGGCATTGCGTTCAGTTTCATTCTGTGAGTTCGACAGCTACTTGACTAAATGTTGTATTTTCGCCTTACGCGACTTGTTTTTGGTATTAATTTGACCAAGTGAAGGGATATATTATATATGGTCTTATGCCATGTTAAAGCCTGACCAGATGTGAGACGGTGAAGCGAACTGTTTTCACGAGGCGGAGTGGGCCTCCAAGAAAACGTATACAATCCTTTCAAATTGGCTCACAACAAAACCAAGGGTCCAATGGTGTCAGTGTCACAGCTTTTAATCACAAACGGACGATCACTGCATGCCCAGGGCGATGACCCTGTTGTGGCACGTGCATCACCCGTTTTTGACCTGGCATGCTTTCCGCTGATTGCATATGACTTTCAAAACCAGCACCCTTTTCTCCCCAAAGGAGAATGTATCCACGTGTTTCGCTTGGGTCATGAAACTGTTTGCCTGTGAGCCTGTTGTTAAGGTTGACGCAGTAGTCTCCCTGTCACACAATATTCCCTGTCACACAGTATTAGATTTGACAAAATAAGTTGATTGGTTTTGAGCAGATTATTCATTTGAACTTAAAAACAGGAGGAAATGAAAGTACTTCGGCAAGAGCAGTAGTAACTTTTGCATTATTTAAAATACTTTAAATATTGTTTGTAATTATGGCTGGTCAAAATCCGAGATAAAACCTTTAAACACATTAATTTGTTTGTCTCAGATTCGACCGTTGCGGCTGCAGACACAACCGTTATAGCTGCAAACACAGCCGTTACAGCTGCAGACACAATCACTACAGCTGCAGACACAACCGTTACAGCTGCAAACACAGCCGTTACAACTGCAGACACAACCGGGACAGCTGCAAACACAGCCGTTACAGCTGCAGACGCAACCATCACCGCTGCAGACACAACCGTTACAGCTGCAGAAACAACCACAACAGCTGTTGACACAACCGTTGCAACTGCAGACACAACTGTTACAGCTGCAAACACAAACGTAACAGCTGCAGACACAACCACAACAGCTGCAGACACAACCATTACATATGTAAACACTATCGTCACTGCTGTAGACACAACCACTGCGGCTGCAGACACAACCGTTACAGTCGCACACACAACCGTTACAGCTGCGGACACAGCCGTTACAAATGCAGAAACAACTATGACAGATGCAGACACAACCACTACAGCGGCTGACACAACCACTACAGCTGCAGAAACAAGCGTTACAGATGCAGACACAACTTTAACAGCTACAGAAACAACCGTTACAGCTGCAGACACAACTGTTACAGCTGCAGAAACAACCATTACAGCTGCAGATACAACCATGTCAGTTGCGGACACAGCAGTTACAGCTGCAGATACAATCGCTACAGCTGCAGACACAACCGTTACATCTGCAGACACAACCACGACAGCTGCAGATACAACAACTACAACTGTGGACACTAGCGTAAAAGCTGCAGACACAACCGTAACATCGGCAGATACAACCAATACAGTTACAGACACAACCGTTACATCTGCAGACACAGCTGGTACAACTGCAGACACAACCGTTACAGCTGCAGAGAAAACCACTACTGCTGCAGACACAACCGTTAAAAGTGCAAACACAGCCGTAATAACTGCAGACACAACCCCTACAGCTACGTTCACAAGCATTACAGCAGAAGACACAACCAAGTCAGCTGAAGACACACCCATGACATATGCCGACACAACCAGTACAGCTGCAGACACAACCACAACAGCTGCAGACACAACCCTTACAGCTGCAGACACAACCCTTACAGCTGCAGACACAACCACAACAATCGCAGACACAACCATTACAACTGCAGAAACAACCACAACAGCTGCAGGCACAACCCTCACAGCTGCAGGCGCAACCGTTACAACTGCGGACACAACCGCTACAACTGCAGAGACAACCGTAACAGCTGAATACAAAGCCGCTACAACTGCAGACAAAACCATGACTGCTGCAGACACAACTATTACAGCAGCTGAAGCAACCGCTCAAGCAGCGGAGGCAACCGTTACAGCTGCAGACACAACAATAGCAGCTACACAATCGGCAATTACAGCTGCAATCACAACAGCTCATGCTGCAGACACAACCGTTTCGGCTGCTGACACAACCGTTAAAGTTGCGTACAGAACCACTACAGCTGTAGACACAATCACTAAAATTGCAGACACAACCACTACAACTGCAGACACAACCGTTACAGCTGCAGAAACAACCACTACAGTTACAGACACAACCACGACAGAAGCAACCGTTACAGCTGCAGACACAACCGTTGCAGCTGCAGACAAAACCTTTAAAGCTGCAAACACAATCGTTACAGCTGCGGACACACCTGCTACAGATGCGGACACAGCCGTCACAGCTGCGGACAAAACCGCTTCAGTTGCAGACAAAACTGTTACAGCTTTGGATACAACTGCTACAGCTGCAGACACAACCGTCACAGCTGCGGACACAACCGCTTCAGTTGCAGACAAAACTGTTACAGCTGCGGACACAACTGTCACAGCTGGGGACACAACCGCTTCAGCTGCAGACAAAACTGTTACAGCTTTGAATACAACGGCTACAGCTGCAGACACAACCGTCACAGCTGCGGACACAACCGCTTCAGCTGCAGACAAAACTGTTACAGATGCGGACAAAATGGTTACAGCTGCAGACAATGTTGTATCTGCTGACAGTACTGTTCAAGCTGCGGACACTACAAGTACAGACGCGCACACAGCAATTGTAGCTGCAGAAGCGACCACGACAGTTGTGGGCACTACCATGACAGCTGCAGAAACTTCCGCCTTTACTAACAGTAACAGCAAAGCTATAACTTCTGAAGACACACATACTGTTCCCGAGGACACTACTACAGCTGTCGCAGACACGACGACTCATGCAGACATTGCCATCTCTACATCAGACAAGGCCGACAGTAGTTCAGATCTGACTGTCACATCCTCATTCGCAACTCCCAGTTCTGCCTTGACAACCAACCCTACTGACGGCGGAGTTGGCGTTGCTATTTACGTGAATGCTACTGCTGCAAACATTACCACTTCCACTGCGAACACAACCACCTCTGCTGTAAACACCGCTTACAACATAACTGATATGAGGACCACCACTGTGAAAAGTAGAACTGACCCTAATCTCACCAGAGCGAGCTTTATTCAGGGCGAAGAAACCCATTTTCTGAACAAAACAGACTTGACCCTGCAAACAACTAGCACTGATGAAGACAGAACAAAGATTGTCGCGGACCTAGCAAGTACTACACTGAGACCAACGACTACCACATCTGATGTTACAAGCTCTGCTATGAATACGTATGGCGTTACAAACAGATTTCCAAATGCGACGAACGTCCATCCAGGTACAGTTATTAGCACATTAGTAAACACAAATCAAGTTACGATCACCGAATCTGTGAACACTCAGATCCCGTCAAAACGGATGTGCGCATGCGCCTGTCTACGAAACAGACACGCAAACGTCACCTTACTTGCATATCTGGATCCTCACGTCATCAAGAAGGAGCTGAGCGTTGACGTCACAAAGTTATCGTCAAGACGACGTCGAAAAGAGAGCTCTCCCGACAATCGCCCGTCGACTCTTCAGATTGGATGTCCTTGGTTGGTTGTCTTAGCCGTGCTGTTTGGTGCTGTTCTTGTTAGTGATTTGCCCTACATGTTCAGGAATGTCCGTTATGGCGAGTTTTCCACCACGTAGCCTATCAAGAAAAGATGACAAAGTGGTGGAAAGCATACTGCAGCGTTTGGGTTTGAAGACGAAACTCTCATTTCTCTCAACCTTCTGTTTTTCCTTATTTAGGGGGAATTGATATGGTTTATGAGTTATTCGACTAGTGTAGAAGAGTATTTATAAAGCAGGTGTAAAAAGGAACTTTTGTATTTGAATTGTGTATCTTCGAAACCTTCAGAATATGCATCACCATCAATTATTAAGGAATTTGCTTTTAACAACTTGTTCTTTAGCAAACTTTGATGTCAGTCAGATTTGTTTTCTGGTCTGGGGTTTGCAACCACTTGAAAAGTCTCAAAAGGGTCGATATTTTTATTCTTGTTTTTCTTGAAAAAGTCAGTATAAAATGTAATAAAATTCCTTTTAATTCTAATCTGTCGGAGGCTATTTTTGTTCCACTGTGCAAAAAAAGTATCGCATAGGCGCTGTTCTAAGTTCCAGACAAACATTCTGATTGGAACGCCTCCAAACTAGCTTTTGCAGTTCAGTTGAACCCGATAGTCGATTGAGTGAGCAAAATTCACCGCGCACGTGCAAGATGTGCGTTTTGTACTGCACGTTTTTTTGGAGATTTCACTCGAAATTTCGCGTAAGGTTAGCTGAGCTCATGTGCCAACTTGGGCAATAAAAAGCGAAGCAATTCTAACTGATGCGGCCATTCCCTGAGGAAATGAAAAATGTCACAACTCAACGCTTCAGTACGAGAGAACGCTCTTGGCCGCCTTCAAGCAGGCCAGAGCCAATCCGAGGTTGCCAGAGCCCTGCGGGTGCCCCAGAGCACCATCTCTCGCCTCTGGCACCGTTTTCAACAAACTGGGTCGTCAGCTCCCGCGCCAAGGTCAGGACGACCTAGAGTGACGACACAGGCGCAAGATCGCTACATCCGGGTCACCCATCTCAAGCATCGGTTCCAGTCAGCCTCGGTGACCGCTAGGGCACTGCCTGGTGGCCGCCGCATCTCCGTGCAGACCGTCCGGAACCGCCTGCATACAACTGGTCTACACGCTTACAGGCCACTCCGGGGCAACGTCCTGACTCGCCGCCATTGCCAGGCCAGGATGCAGTGGGCGAACCAGCACCTCCAGTGGACCCTTGCCAACAACTGGCGCCACGTTGTCTTCAGCGATGAGTCTTATTTCCTCCTGCAACATCACGACAGCAGGAGGAGGGTGTACAGGAGGCAAGGAGAGCGCTACCACCAGCAGTGCGTAGATGAGAGGCCATCACCAACACCGGCAGGGGCCAGCTTGTGAAAGTTCCAGGCCGCCTGAACGCCCAGCACTACGTGCAGGACATTCTGCAGCCACACGCCTTGCCCCTCCTGGCCGCGCCACGGGCTCAGTTCCAGCATGATAACGCCAGACCCCACACCTCCAGACTCACCACAAACTTCCTGGCCGCCAACAACGTGAACACTCTGCCCTGCCCCTCTCTCTCCCCAGATTTGAACCCAATTGAACACGCATGGGATGAACTGGGAAGAAAGCTCAATGCGAGAGTTAACGCCCCTCCCAACAGGAGACAACTCTTCCAGGCCTTACAGCAAGAGTGGGACAACATTCCCCAACAGACTTTGCGAAGACTCATTGCTTCCATGCCACGGAGATGCCAGGCTGTAATTGACTCACGTGGAAGCCATACTCGTTACTGACTTTGACCTTGGTTTGTGTGAAGGTCACGCTCAATGAATAACTGCAAAGTCCAGCAAATAAAGACATGCATCTGTGCTATCGAAACAGCTCAAAAACTTTTCTGTCCGACTTATGTATTGTTTGTTCGAAAGAATGAAATGTCAATAAAATTATTCATCAAACTAACTATGCGATACTTTTTTTGCACAGTATATATTTTGGTGAACCACATCGGGCTCTACATTGCATAGCATATCTGATTTAAAGTGCAAACGACGGGCGCAGTGGCGTAGTGGATAAGACATCGGTCTCCTAATCGGAAGGTCGTGAGTTTATATCCCGGCCGCGGCCGCCTGGTGGGTTAAGGCTGGAGATGTTTTCGATCGCCCAGGTCACCTTATGTGCAGACCTGCTAATGCCTTATCCCTCTTCGCGTGTACACGCAAGCACAAGACCAAGTGCGCACGAAAAAGAATGGCGGGGTAAAAACTGTCATACACGTACAACTCCACTCGTGCAAAAACATGAGTGAACGTAGGAGTTTCAGCCCATGAACGAAGAAGAAGAAAGTGTAAACGTTTTGGCTCACCTTCTCCGATCTGACATGGCTTTTACGTGAGAGTTTTAGCCCATGAACGAAGAAGAAGAAGAAGAAGAAGAAGAAGAAAGTGTAAACGTTTTGGCTCACCTTCTCCGATCGGACATGGCTTTTACGTGAGAGTTTTAGCCCATGAACGAAGAAGAAGAAGAAGAAGAAGAAAGTGTAAACGTGTTGGCTCACCTTCTCCGATCTGACATGGCTTTTACGTGGGAGTTTTAGCCCATGAACGAAGAAGAAGAAGAAGAAGAAGAAGAAGAAGAAGAAGAAGAAGAAGGTAACTGTGTTGGCTCACCTTCTCTGATCTGGCATGGCTTTTACGTGGGATAAAGCCATCCGTCCAGTTGGACACATACCAACAATCAGTACCTTGGATATTCTTTCTGTCCAGAGTAGGAGTTGTTTTATAAATGAATCCTTACAAGCAATCGGCGAAATTATTTCTTCAAAACAACTCCAACTCTGCACGTGAAGCAGTCAGGATGTTGAATGTTGGTATTTGTCTAACATAAGAATGGTCTTATCCGTGTATAATCGTGTGCAGATCTGAGATAGTGGGCAGAACAGTTCTTTTACGGAAAGGATTGTGTCTTTAAGTTGTGGGTGTCTGGATTTCAAGTGTAAAACGTGGCAGTCAATTAAATTCGTCGTTTCAGGAACTAAAAGGCGTTTTGTTTTCATCTCACAGCTGCTCAAATTTTAATAACATTTTGCAATGTGTGTGTGTTTGTGTGTGTGTGTGTGTGTGTGTGTGTGTGTGTGTGTGTATGCGTGTGTGTGCGCGCGCGTGTGTCTGTGTCTGTGTCTGTGTGCGAGTGTGTGTTTTTGTGTGTGGACGTGTGCGAGTGTTTGTGTGTGTGTGTCTGTGCGTGTGTGTGTGCGTGTGTTCACGCGCGCGCGCGCGTGTGTGTATGTGTGTGTGTGCGTGTGTTCACGCGCGCGCGCGCGTGTGTGTATGTGTGTGTATGTGTGTGTGTGTATGCGTGTGTGTGCGCGCGCGTGTGTCTGTGTCTGTGTGCGAGTGTGTGTTTTTGTGTGTGGACGTGTGCGAGTGTTTGTGTGTGTGTGTCTGTGCATGTGTGTGTGTGCGTGTGTTCACGCGCGCGCGCGTGTGTGTGTGTGTGTGTGTGTGTGTGTGTGTGTGTGTTTGACGGGAGCTAAAGTGCTTCTGGTTTTGGATTGTTGGACTCATCACTGCTCCAGCAATGTTAATGGCAAATGCAACTCCTTGCTGTCTATATCACATGCTTGCACAACAGAGATATCAAATGCGCAAAATGTGATCACAATGAGTAGAGGTTACATGCCGAGTCTCAGTGATTATTAAAAATAATGGTCGAAGTTAGCGGATCATGAAAAAGAAATATCACCTTCGTATCATGGTTTCCACTGGAACACAGCTCTGGCGAACACACCAAAATTGCAAACTTGCACATGCCTCAAAACAACAAAATGTTTTCATGGTTTGTGGGTTTGTTCATTAACATTTTAATTCGTAAAATGTGTAAATTGTTTAACAACAATAAACACTTGGCGATCACTATTATCTTTGAGAAACGTAGCCAATGAGGGGGTCCAAGGACCCTCTAATAATTGAATGGGGGGGGGGGGGCCGGGACCCTCTAAGTGAACACACGCACACACATACACACACACACGCGCGCGCGCGCGTGAACACACGCACACACACACGCACAGACACACACACACAAACACTCGCACACGTCCACACACAGTCTGTGTGTGTGTTTTCACCTGCAGTCTGTGTGTGTGTGTTTTCACCTGCAGTCTGTGTGTGTGTTTTCACCTGCAGTCTGTGTGTGTCTGTTTTCACCTGCAGTCTGTGTGTGTGTGTCTGTTTTCACCTGCAGTCTGTGTGTGTCTGTTTTCACCTGCAGTCTGTGTGTGTCTGTTTTCACCTGCAGTCTGTGTGTGTGTGTTTTCACCTGCAGTCTGTGTGTGTGTGTTTTCACCTGCAGTCTGTGTGTGTGTTTTCACCTGCAGTCTGTGTGTGTGTGTTTTCACCTGCAGTCTGTGTGTGTGTGTTTTTTCACATGCAGTCTGTGTGTGTGTGTTTTCACCTGCAGTCTGTGTGTGTGTGTTTTCACATGCAGTCTGTGTGTGTGTGTTTTCACCTGCAGTCTGTGTGTGTGTTTTCACCTGCAGTCTGTGTGTGTGTGTTTTCACATGCAGTCTGTGTGTGTGTTTTTTCACCTGCAGTCTGTGTGTGTGTTTTCACCTGCAGTCTGTGTGTGTGTGTGTTTTCACATGCAGTCTGTGTGGGTGTGTTTTCACCTGCAGTCTGTGTGTAATTTTTTTTCACCTGCAGTCTGTGTGTGTGTGTTTTCACCTGAAGTCTGTGTGTGTGTTTTCACCTGCAGTCTGTGTGTGTGTGTGTTTTTTCACCTGCAGTCTGTGTGTGTGTGTTTTCACCTGCAGTCTGTGTGTGTGTGTGTTTTCACCTGCAGTCTGTGTGTGTGTGTTTTCACCTGCAGTCTGTGTGTGTGTTTTCACCTGCAGTCTGTGTGTGTGTGTTTTCACCTGCAGTCTGTGTGTGTGTGTTTTCACCTTCAGTCTGTGTGTGTGTTTTCACCTGCAGTCTGTGTGTGTGTGTTTTCACCTGCAGTCTGTGTGTGTGTGTTTTCACCTGCAGTCTGTGTGTGTGTGTTTTCACCTTCAGTCTGTGTGTGTGTTTTCACCTGCAGTCTGTGTGTGTGTGTTTTCACCTGCAGTCTGTGTGTGTGTGTTTTCACCTGCAGTCTGTGTGTGTGTGTTTTCACCTTCAGTCTGTGTGTGTGTTTTCACCTGCAGTCTGTGTGTGTGTGTTTTCACCTTCAGTCTGTGTGTGTGTTTTCACCTGCAGTCTGTGTGTGTGTGTTTTCACCTGCAGTCTGTGTGTGTGTGTTTTCACCTGCAGTCTGTGTGTGTGTGTTTTCACCTGCAGTCTGTGTGTGTTTGTTTTCACCTGCAGTCTGTGTGTGTGTGTTTTCACCTGCAGTCTGTGTGTGTGTGTTTTCACCTGCAGTCTGTGTGTGTGTGTTTTCACCTGCAGTCTGTGTGTGTTTGTTTTCACCTGCAGTCTGTGTGTGTTTTTTTTCACCTGCAGTCTGTGTGTGTGTGTTTTCACCTGCAGTCTGTGTGTGTGTGTTTTCACCTGCAGTCTGTGTGTGTGTTTTTTCACCTGCAGTCTGTGTGTATCTGTTTTCACCTGCAGTCTGTGTGTGTGTGTTTTCACCTGCAGTCTGTGTGTGTGTGTTTTCTCCTGCAGTCTGTGTGTGTGTTTTTTCACCTGCAGTCTGTGTGTGTGTTTTTTCACCTGCAGTCTGTGTGTGTGTGTTTTCACCTGCAGTCTGTGTGTGTTTTTTTTCACCTGCAGTCTGTGTGTGTGTGTTTTCACCTGCAGTCTGTGTGTGTGTGTTTTCACCTGCAGTCTGTGTGTGTGTGTTTTCTCCTGCAGTCTGTGTGTGTTTTTTTTCACCTGCAGTCTGTGTGTCTGTTTTCACCTGCAGTCTGTGTGTGTCTGTTTTCACCTGCAGTCTGTATGTGTGTTTTTTCACATGCAGTCTGTGTGTGTGTTTTTTCACATGCAGTCTGTGTGTGTGTGTTTTCACCTGCAGTCTGTGTGTGTGTGTTTTCACCTGCAGTCTGTGTGTGTGTTTTCACATGCAGTCTGTGTGTGTCTGTTTTCACCTGCAGTCTGTGTGTGTGTTTTCACCTGCAGTCTGTGTGTGTGTGTTTTCACCTGCAGTCTGTGTGTGTGTGTTTTCACCTGCAGTCTGTGTGTGTGTGTTTTCACCTGCAGTCTGTGTGTGTGTGTTTTCACCTGCAGTCTGTGTGTGTGTGTTTTCAGTAGAAATATGACACCCAAGGTCGTAAAAGAGAACTCTTTTTGTGGCTTATTTAGTGAGGAATAGAATAACATTTAGTGAGGAATAGAATAACATTTAGTGAGGAATAGAATAATATTTAGTGAGGAATAGAATAATATTTAGTGAGGAATAGAATAATATTTAGTGAGGAATAGAATAACATTTAGTGAGGAATAGAATAACATTTAGTGAGGAATAGAATAACATTTAGTGAGGAATAGAATAACATTTAGTGAGGAATAGAATAACATTTAGTGAGGAATAGAATAACATTTAGTGAGGAATAGAATAACATTTAGTGAGGAATAGAATAACATTTAGTGAGGAATAGAATAAAATTTAGTTGCAGGTGGCAGTCTATTTGTTTTTGGATGTTTGAACACAATCACGCACGCCAGAACGGTATGCACCTCGAAGACAACGTGGAAGTGACAGTAGCTATCTTAACGAACAGCTTAAGAGATAAATCAGCCCTACTAACAATTGACTGCACCTGAAACCTCGACGATAAGTTTAAACATTAACTGTGTGTGTGAGGTTGACTCAGTTCACACACGTACCCTTTGTGAGGTTGACTCAGTTCACATACGTACCCTTTGTGAGGTTGACTCAGTTCACATACGTACCCTTTGTGAGGTTGACTCCGTTCACATACGTACCCTTTGTGAGGTTGACTAAGTTCACATACGTACCCTTTGTGAGGTTGACTAAGTTCACATACGAACCCTTTGATGAGGTTGACTCAGTTCACACACGTACCCTTTGTGAGGTTGACTTAGTTCACACACGTACCCTTTGTGAGGTTGACTCAGTTCACACACGTACCCTTTCTCACATAATTATGTCCCCTCCATATTGCCCCTTAGAGCGAATCTGATACAACTAGCTTAATCCACTTCTGAGTTTAAAATGAATCAGGTTACATTATAAAGTACAATGTATACTGTTCCCGTATTGCCTGAATTTGGGTAAAGATATCATATATATATATATGGACACTTTGTGCAGTGAATACTATGGCAAATAAGAGTTTGGGAAAAGAAGACTATCTTAGTGTATCGTCCTTTTTCGCCGGTAAAGTTTTGGCCCATATAATGCGTTTCTGCGCAAAAAAATCTGGAGATATGTCTAGCTTTTAAATAGGTTGATATTATCTTTCCACTTTGATGCATACCAAAATTAAACAGATTGTGCAGAGCGAGATTAGTATCATTACTTTAGTATCATATGTTGTTGTTGTTGTTGTTGTTGTTGTTGTTGTTGTTGGTGGTGGTGGTAGTGGTGGTGGTGGTATTGTTGTTGGTGGCGGTGTTGTTGTTGATGTTGTTGGTGGTGGTGGTAGTGGTGGTGGTGGTATTGTTGTTGGTGGCGGTGTTGTTGTTGTTGTTGTTGTCGTCGTTGTTGTCATTTGGAGGTGGTGGTGGGCGGGGGGTGTTGGTGGTGTTGTTGTTGTTGTTGTTGTTTTTGTTGTTTTCGTGCATTTTTTGTTGTTGCTTTTCAGATAACATTGCTACATGAATGTCCTGCTACTTCACAAATTCTGGTAACATTGTAAAAGCACTGACATTACCTCCATTCACTGTACGACCAGCGAGGAGCAGGTAGCCCCAATGTCTCTTTTCTGTCGCTATCTTCTCAAAAATCGAGCACCTCCCCCTTTCAAACCTCCCCAACTAATACTCCACCCCTCTCTTGCAAAGCCTTTTTTATGTGCGATACTCCAGTAGAGCCGATAAAAGAAAACATAATGTTGCGTGCGTCCGGGGTGTAATTAAAGTTGAGAAAGATGATCTTCGGGCAGGGGGGAATCGAAACAAGAATAAAAACAGGCGGGTAGGATTTCACTGCGGAACACAGGGTACAGAAAATGTACCCGCTGTACCCTGTACTTCGTAACCTTTGGGAGCTTTGTTGCTTGTGGTTTAATTCCCTCCGACAGTGAGTGTAAACTTGACTAACACAGAAACGTCTATAATTTGTTATCCTTGAACGATTTTTAAAATATTCTGGTTTAGTTTTTGATTGTTACCTTTTCCCTCTTGCACGTTCTTTATGCTGTAATTGCAAGCTTGGTTCATCCATGAATTCGCTCATTCATTCCGTCATTCGTTCATTTTTCCCACGCTTTATTCCTTCTTTTTTTTTTTTAAATAGAATTCATCTGTACGTGCAACCTGGCACAAACATTCATAAAGACAAACAGAGAAAGTACACTCACCTGTTGTTTTTTGTCTCTTTCTTTTTGGTGGGTTTGCAGACCTGGTTACTGTACGAAATTTGCGTACAATCTTACGAAATTGAAGACCGCTGTACGATTATACGCCAGACATTAAAATCATACGCAAAAAAAAAAAAAAAAAAAAAAAATTATAAAAAAAACAACAACAAAAAAGTATATAAGTCTGAAGAGGACTGTGTGAGCCTAGAAAGCAATGTGTAAAGAGGACTGTATGAGACCAGAAAATTACTGACCAGTGCAGTGACAGAAATGAAGGGCTGACTCAATACTGGTGACAGAAATGAAGGGCTGACTCAATACTGCTGACAGTAGCTGATGCAAATTTTCCTCAGAGGTCAAAAATAAAAATTATGTTTTTCTATCATTCGTTTTGTGTCACATTTTCAAATATCTAATAGTGTATGTTTTTTTTTCTCAACAAAAATGTTTTAATTTACTTTCAGCACAAATTCTTTCTTACATGTATTTACAGTCTTTAAATAATGGGGTTTGAGGGTGGAATAAAGCACAGTGTGTACCGCGAGAATGAATTGTACACCTTAAAATTCTGATTGTACACATTTTTAGCCTCATTTGTACACCAGGAAATTTTAGTGGTAATCAGGTCTGGGTTTGACTGCGGCGCGTTTGTAATGTCCAACTGCAGTAATCGCAAAACATATTTGCTCGCGCATACACACACTAACACACACACACACACATGCACGCTACGAACGGACGCAGGCACGCGTACCGGTAATTTTGAACTTTGGTCTTGTGCATTCAGGGTCAGCGTTCGATTGTTGTTGTAGTTGTTGTAGTTGTTGTAGTTGTTGTTGTGGTTGTTGTTGATGGAGATGATGTTGTTGTTGTTGTTGTTTGTGTGTGTGTGTGTGTTTTTGTTTTGTTTTGTTTTGTTTGTGTGTGTGTGTGTTTGTGCTTGTGTGTGTGTGTGTGTGTGTAGGGCCTATGTGTGTGTGTGTGTGTGTGTGTGTGTGTGTGTGTGCTTGTGTGTGTGTGTGTTTGTGCTTGTGAACGGGTATCTCGATTTTCTTAAAATGCCGTTTTAAATTAGTGTTTTCCCCTTTAAAGATGCAGTGCTTAAATCACAGCACGGAGATCAAAGATTTATCTTTTTGTCGCAGATTACGATATATTCAGCTAAGAGATTCCCACGTTTATCTTACAAATGCATACACATACCTTCAGTGTTGCCAGCCAAATGGAACTTCATGCAGTTTGTCAGTTTGCATCTCTCACTAAATAGTAATTAACATTATTTCCCCGTGATCACGTTCTAGAGCTGAAGGCTGTTTGCGTCATGCCAAAATGGACACACACACCATATTTTATAGTTTTCTTACGTAATCAAACACTATGTCTTGACGTTTAAGAACCCAGCATAGACAGACTTTCCCCTCTCGCCGAGACTAATAGACTTTAATGGAGGCGTTTGGGGTAATTAGTTCACGTGCGGGACCTCATGTGAGCCTGGTCGAGGGCGACTCTTCCCTGCCCGGAGGCAGTCCAAAATTAAATCGTTAAAAAAATGCAGTTTTTGACTCCTTGCATGAAAGTCAATGAAACTTGGTGGTTTGTTTTTCAAACGAATAGCTGCCTGAGGCATGACTGAAAGCCCTAGGGGCTCCATGCACCTGGACTTGACAGGTCCAGTCACTTTAAATAGCATAATTATCGTTGAATATTACTGTTCACCCATATTTGTCTCTCAGAGCAGATGTACAATTAAAAAAAACACTGTGCCGCCTTGCCTTGCCTAGCGGGAGCACCGACACTTTGGAGTCTTACTCAATTAGCCACTCTTGCGTGAATCAAATACTATATCTCCCAGGGCAGTTCCTAAACAAATCTCTACCGAATCGGGACAAATCTGTGGAGCTTTGCACTATAAGCCACTGCTGACAAAACATTAAATAACCAGCGCACGAAAGTAGCACAAGAGGCTTTGTGCAGAGCACAAAACGGCCCGTGCATGCATGGTAGGGTGCTCACTAAAGCCCGGACTTCATTCACCAGTCTGAGACTACACGCTGGTGCACTGTCACCTCTATCGATAGTTTAGCGGAGATCAAAATATTGTTTTAATAGCTGCCTTTTTTTATTTTTTTATTTTTTTTATTTATTTTTTTTTACTTTTGATTGGGTAAGTATGCGCTGCTAGGTATAATTAAAGTCGATGCATATATGAAAAACGGTGTGCTTGAAAGTATAACTTTGGTGGACGACCTACTAAGCACACCCTAGCTTGCATGCTTGCACACTTTCTCAGGCAAAGACATAACCATACTTGGCAGATTAAGAACAGGGAAGAATATTTGGATGTGCAGGCGTATATAGAGGCGTGATTGGGTTTGAGTGTGCTGACACACACGCTCGCGCACGCCTTCATGCATAGATACACATGAGCACTGATGTATACACGCGTACATACTCACATACACACACACAAACGCACATTTACACACACACACACACACACACACACACACACACACACACTTTCATACACATCCACTCATCATACATCCAGACACACACACACACACACGCACGCACGCACGCACACACACACTCACACACCACACACACACACACACACACCACACACACACACACACAAACACACACACACACACACACTTACACACAGTAACGCACACGCACTCTCTGTCTCCCCCCTCCCTCCCCCCTCCCCAGCCCTCCGCCTCTCTCCCTCTCTCTGTCTCCCTCCCTCCGTCCCTCCGCCCTCCCTCCCCCTTTCTCTTTCTCTCTCCCGGCCTCTCTCTTTTCTTTCTCTATCTCTCAGCGTATAGCCTTATTCATCACTGCACGCACGCTTACTTACACCACAAATCTCCCCACCGAGCCGTGTCCATAGCTCAGCTTACCTTTCACTAAAAGCCTTTACAACTCCCCTAAACTCCAAACAACTTGCGCCCGACCCCGCGCTCACACTCGCTCGCTCATTCAACCGCCAATACCCTTAACACGGTTAAAGTAATACAGACTATATACCTATACTCGCCAAAGTACTACCCCGAGTGGCTTGTTTGTTAAGGGCAGATTGAAGGCTATGCTCGCCAGAGGTGGACACAACAGTGGATGAAAATAGCATGCATGTCTTGCCAGGTGTTAGCCAATTCCGGGTGGACTGATCACCACCGTTTAATCGGGTGGACAAGAGTTGTGGTTAGGAGTGTATAACTGCCGACAGTGCAAACCCGAGAGTGTTTGCACTTATAAATTAACTTCAGTGATACACTCTGCGACACTCCAAGACAAGCTACATGGTCTCGTGGAGTCTCTGCAAAAGACCACCAGTTTCATATCCAGAGCTGGAATCTGAGTGTAAGGGCGATCAAGAAGAAGAAGAAGATATACTCTGAGTGTCTGAAGTAGGGAATGCTGTACTGAGCTTGTTTGCAAACAAAGAGGCGTGTGCGAAGAGGGAACTTCAGTTTACCATGTGAAACAACTGCTTCTTAGTGCTCAAAACTTCCTCGTAACAGGTTTGTAAGAAACATGGCGCTTTGACGGAGGTGTGACCGGGAGAGTACCCTTCATGTTGTTCGCGTACATGTGTTTATTGTGATACTATTCTTACCCGTGAGTGCGGAAGAACTGAGCTCAAAATGATTTTGCAACAACAACAGTAAGAGCTAAGACAGACTGAATTGTACAGTGTTTCTTTTTCTCTTTTCTTAGCCATAGAATTTGTTATTTTACATGTGCGATTTTTTTTTCAAAGACGTACGGTTTGTGCTTAGGCCAACAAAAAAAATAGGTCTGTTTACGGTAACATAGGCCCAAAAAATAGGGTCGGTAGGTCGGGATTTTCTTTTTTTTTTTCTTCCAAAAAACCATATTTTTACGTTATTTTTTTCTTTTTTTTTTCTTTCCCCAAATGCCAAAAAAAAAGTCTAGGGTCGCGCGAAAAAAATAGGGTCGGTCGGGTTACCGTAAACAGACCTTTTTTTTTTCGGCCTTATGTAAAAAATAGTAAGGAATGTGCCTCGAGAAATATGATACAAATGTACACGGCGAGAATGCGTACCGTAACATGAAAATGTTGCATGGGTTACTAAAATGTATCCCAACCGTGTCTCTTCAGTAACAGATGAAGGACATAAATATGGAGCGTACCACGGAAACTGAGAAGCAGACAAAAAGCTGTTACACACTGTGACCAACAACTTTGAAGGTCTTTGCAGCAGACGAAACATGAAGGTACCAGAGGTAGTATAAAACAGCAAAAAGAGGGTTGTGCGTGTGACCGATAGCTTTACCGTCAGTGGGAAGTTAACAGTCGTAGAAAATACGGACAGATACCAGAGGAAGTAGAAACAGCAGAAAGAGGGTTGTGCGTGTGACCGATAGCTTTACCGTCAGTGGGAAGTTAACAGTCGTAGAAAATACGGACAGATACCAGAGGAAGTAGAAACAGCAGAAAGAGGGTTGTGCGTGTGACCGATAGCTTTACCGTCAGTGGGAAGTTAACAGTCGTAGAAAATACGGACAGATACCAGAGGAAGTAGAAACAGCAGAAAGAGGGTTGTGCGTGTGACCGATAGCTTTACCGTCAGTGGGAAGTTAAAAGTCGTGGAAGTAGATGATACAGAAAGATACCAGAGGAAGTAGAAACAGCAGAAAGAGGGTTGTCTGTGTGACCGATAGCTTTACCGTCAGTTGAAAGTTCACTGTCGTGAAAGTAGTAGATACAGAAAGATACCAGAGGAAGTAGTAGTGACATTAGAAGGAGGACAGGGACCATAAGGGAAAACTGTTGCAAGCGTTTCTGTACTACAACTCAAAGGACATAGAAAAAGGATGCGGAAGGATTGCGACTTTGGATGCAAAAGTGTCACCAAGAAAACGTGAACACCAAAGACTGTGGTGAAAAACATGGACATCACATTTTGTAACGCAAAAAAATAAACCCAAGGACTACGACGACAACTGGTAATGAGTCCCAAACGAAATGACCGACAGCATTTTTCCACCAGAATTCAAGAGTGACTTTTAGGCAGAGCACTCAGGAGGAAAAACGAAAAGAGTAAAAGACGGAATCACACTGACCAGTGGCGTTGACCACAACTAGAACTGTCTCCAGTACATTGTATCTCCGCTGAAAACTGACAGTCGTTCAAGTGGATGAAGATGCAGTAAAAACAACACGCAAAGGTTGAGATATGTGCGCGATATTAATTGCATAAAATAAATAAATAAATAAATAAATAAACTAACCCGTATTACAAGAGAAGCCTCTACTTAGACACATACGTGAAACCAACAGCCCTAATGCTTTTCGTGCAGAGTAGCTTTGTTTTATGAATTAGGCAAATTGTACTTTTCCAATCTGCCCTTATCTACTGTGTCCTGATTCGGCAGAGATTTATTTAGGAACTGCCCTGGGAGGAACGCTTACACAGACAAATGTGCTCAATGTACTCAGTTAAACATGGTCTTTCTTGTATTTGTATACACAGCTACTGACATGATTAAAAGTGTAGTCATAAACAAATACACCGGTTTAGAACAAAGAAAAAACGTTTGAAGACTGTGACATTATCCTGTAAAAAGAAGTCGCAGTCGCTCAATTGGAAATATATCATACAGTCGAACCTGGCCTGGCGACCACCTCTGTAAAGCGACCGCCTGCTTATTACGACCGCACGGAAGACCCCCACCGAGTTTTGTTCTACTTTTGCCCTGGTGCCAAAACCTTATTTAAAACCTTGTGAAACTTGCGTGCATAATTCACCTTTCCATAGCGACCACCTATGTAAAGCGACCACCTGCTTATTACGACCGCACGGAAGACCCCCATCGAGTGTTGTTCTACGTTTCCCCCGGAGCCAAAACATTATTAAAAACGTATGTGCATACTTCACTTTTCCATAGCGATCACCTGTGTGTGACGACCGCTGTCATACGGTCCCTTGAGTGGTCGCAATAGACAGGTTTGACTGTGCTAATATAGTAGATTCGAGACATCGTGACCACCAACAGGATGGGTCAGTGTAACGGACGTGACAGTGTGGTGCTTCAGCACGTGACGCACAAACCAACGGAGGCCAACGGAACTAACTCGGGACCTCTGCAGCAACCAGAGACGCCAGTGAGTATCAAACTTAAATATCCGTAAACAGATAGACTGCTAAAAAAAATTCAAAATGAAGAAAAAAAATTGTAACATTGTAAAAGCACTGACATAACCTCCATTCACTGTACGACCATCGAGGAACAAGTAGCCAGAATGTCTCTTTTTTGTCACAATCTTCCCAGAAATCGGGCACCTTTCATATCTCCCAAACTAATATTCCACCCCTCTCCCGCAAAGCCTTTTTTATGTGCGATATTCCAGTAAGAATATTCTTACCCGTGAGTGTGGAAGAAATGGTTTTGCAGCAACAAAAGTAAGAATAAAGACAGACAGAACTATTGTGCAGTTTGTTCTTTTCTTAGGCATACGGTTTTTATTTCATTTGTTCCTTTGCGATTTTTTTTTTACTTTTCAAATGCGTACGGTTTGTTCTTATGTAAAACAAAAATATTTAAGAATGTGCCTAAAGGTCAGGTCAATGGAACGTTCAATAATAGACAAAACTTAAGTTCACAAAGTTATAATGTATGTTTCGTTTTGATTAGAATTAAACTTCTCATAAAAATGACCTTCTTGTTTTTATGTTGGTTGTTTTCTTATATTTACTAAATTGTGCACGCTATTTCGATCTTGACGTTCTTGATCTTGATCTAGACAGACAAGCAAACAAAAAACACATATGATCGCTGTTATAGGTCTGGAAAAATGTTGTTGCTGTATTTCAAAATGAGGCTGATCGAGAGTGAAGATTTTGGTTGGGAGTCGTTAACAAAATTAGCTTATGAGGAATATGATCGGTTCTAAAAGGACGTTTTGAATTGGAGCGTTTTCGTGTGCGTATTTGCTTTTTTATTTATATATTATGATGTGTAATTTTTTTATGCCTTTCTTTCTTTCTTTATTTGGTGTTTAACGTCGTTTTCAACCACGAAGGTTATATCGCGACCGTGTTTTATGCCTAAATCACTACATGATTAACTCATTGAATAAATAAATAAATAAATAAACACATAATTGGAAAGCTGATAAATAAGCCTACTCTGTGTAAGTTAAACCCTGGCCGGATCTCGAATGTGATACAGACTGTATTTACAGGAAGGATCGAATGTGATACAGACTGTATTTACAGGAAGGATCGAGTGTGCCTTTAAAGTTAAACAAAATATCTTTGCAAGTAGAAGTCATCAAAAGGTTAGGTTACAGAAATATTTCATTTCTTTCTTTGTGATCTCATTTCTTGCACTTTTGCGCCTATGGGGAATTCAGGACTATGGTGTATTATATATAATTCATGACGCGTATTTAATTCGAGATCAGACATCCTTTGGGGTTCTCGTAAACTTCTGATTTTCCTTGCGTAAAGGCGGTCCTTAGTTTATTTTTTATTTATTTTTTTATTTACGAGGATTTATATCGCGCACGTATCTCACCACACAAGACGACTCAAGGCGCATGTCTACCTATTAATGCCGTGTGAGATGGAAATTTTTACACAATATATCACGCAATCACATCGGCCAGTAGATCAACAGCCTATAGGCGCTGCATCCACCTTTCACGGCCTATTATTCCAGGTCACACGGGTATAGTTGAGCCCTAAGTCGACGAGAGGAAAGGGGAGGGTAGCATGGGTCACTGTGTCACAAAGTACGTGTATTTATATTATCGAGTCATGTTTCAGTGCTTTTCAGTGCAGTTCTTCCCGTGATTTGTTTTTCTCTCACTCGGTAAGTCCAAACTACTGCAGTTAAACTTTAAAAGGTGTAATCACGAATGCATTTATATGCAAAACTTAACAGCCTAACACCTCGCTCGCGTAACTGTCCGTGGACCACTGAGACTGTATTGTGCTAAACTAGATTTAATAATTATAATCTCACTCAAACAGTTGACGTCTTCCCAATCAAACTCACATTTCTGTACTATCTTAATTATAAAGGCTTCGATGGACAGGGGATGATGTCCAGTCCATCATTGTTTACACCAAAAGAAAGGCGTCTTCAATAACGCCTGTTTACCCTGCGGAGCTTTAAAGGCTGATATAGTCCTATTTAATTAGTTTAATTACTTCCAGGGCTTTTCTCATCGTTGCGGGGATGTATAAATTAAGCTTCCTGCAAAGTTTTAGGTTTGAAGTCCTTACCAATTACGAGAAATAATTAATTCTTTATTGCATTGTTTAAGAACAGTTCTCCAGGACTTGGGCTATTTTTAGACTGTTGACGTCACTTCGTGACGTTTCGTAAACCAAAGATGGCGTTTGAGACTGTTCTGTTTAAATTCGACACTATCAACACCACTTTGCAATACTGAAATAATTGTTTTTGTGTTCGAAAGCTACAGCCAATCGTTATTATATCCCCTTATGTACAGTTTTATAACATTATTGGCACATGTAAACAATATGAATTAATTAATGAACGCTACGAATATGGCAGCCTTTAAACGGAAGATAAAGTGTAGGTCATGATCTCATATCAAAGCTATGCATCGTTTGAACAGCCATTAAAGAGAGCTATAAATCTGATCGGAAACATTAACAGAAAACCAAAACGAACATAACGGGTGATTAGGATTTCTAGTCATGTAGATCCCAATAGAGCTGACCGAATGATTATCACAAAAGGTTCGTAAATACATCCATTCAATATTAATTAAATTGTCTGAACAGTTGCAATTAAATGCTTTTCAATTTTTAAGAGACAGGGAGACGCAGGTACGCGGCATAAAAAACGTTGCATGAACATATATGTATTTCTCAAACAGTTAAGATACAATCAAAACATAAACAAGAGATTACCGTATACACATTTACAAATCCCGTATTGTTAAGACGATTTCCGAATTTGAGAAATGTTGTCGCAAGAGTATAAAAGTTAGACAATTTGACCGAAAAACTTGACACTTGGTAAACGGAGTGCACATATTCAGAGGTAAATGTAAACCAGGTATGAAGTTAATACCTGAAAACATCTAGCGGTTAGTAGCAGTTGTGTGCGAGGTAACTCTGTACGTTTTTGCATATGCAAAAGTTTCTGCATAGTCCTGATGGCGTCGCTTTATACTTGAAGCGTTTCTTTTTGATATTTTTCAGTTAATGTTGCTGATAAAGGACACTTTATGCT
>NC_090253.1:43671052-43673552 GCF_037325665.1 Littorina saxatilis | reverse complement strand
TTTACCCAATATTGACGGACTGTGTGATGATATCTTCTGCTATGGTCTGTTGAGACAGTGATATCAAAATCGAGACCGTAGGTCGAGATTTTGATATCAATGTCGAAACAGACCAATAGCAGAAGATATCATCACACAGTCAGTCAATGTTAGATATATTGCTAATTCTCTGGACATTTTGTATTTACTGTAAAGAAATTACAAAAGTATTTGTCTCAGTTTTGGCTGTTCCATACCCCTCCCTCTGATTATTATTTCTTTTTGTTCACTCTTTTCTTGTACTTTTCAGTATTTTAAAATGTCTTTCCTTTCAAAAAGTCTTTTGTCACTTGCTCAACTAAATTCTGGGATAATTACATTTTCATATATATTTGTTTGTTTTTAAATTTAGGTGGTTTTGTTTTTGAAGTGGGGAACCAATAAAGAGGTCGTCGATATCAAAACTGATATCGACGGAAATGTCGTCGATATCACTTTTGCACTGAGCTCAGTTTTGCCCAATTGACCAATGGAAATCCACGTAACATATGAAATAGCAATATTTGTTTATATCAAAGTCTTTATTGTATTTGAAGGTAGGGAGGGAGAGGAGTGGGCACCGACCTCGAGAGAAGTTGAGATCTCTAACATTTCGCCCCCCTACAACCAAACATGGTTATGGGACTACCTTATTCTTCTTCTGCGTTCGTGGGCTGAAACTCCCACGTACACTCGTGTTTTTTGCACGAGTGGAATTTTACGTGTATGACCGTTTTTACCCCGCCAATAAGGCAGCCATACGCTGCTTTCGGAGGAAGCATGCTGGGTATTTTCGTGTTTCTATAACCCACCGAACTCTGACATGGATTACAGGATCTTTTCCGTGCGCACTTGGTCTTGTGCTTGCGTGTACACACGAAGGGGGATAATCCACGAGCAGGTCTCCACATAAGTTGACCTGGGAGATCGGAAAAAATCTCCACACTTGACCCACCAGGTGGCCGCGGCCGGGATTCGAACCCTCGACCTTCCGATTAAGAGGCCGACGTCTTACCACCCCGCCACAGCGCCCGTCCTATGGGACTACCTTGACCTTGACCTTGTACCTGTATTATACTTGCAGGAAACCACTGGGTGCAGCAGATAGTCAGGATGCTGCTACAAGGCAACACGGACTACAAACCAAACACGTTGAGTTTTGAGGTGTTTGAGTACATACCTCAACACCTCATGACTCCTCCCGACGAACCCAGAGCTTTCTTTACTCATCTCAGGTTTCACCATTTACCCACTCAGGTAATCACAGTCTGATATGACTACCTTCGTGTTCTTTTACTTCTTCTTGTCGATCAGACGTCTGTATTGTCAGCCCGGACAGCGAGACAAATGATACTGTCTTCTCCAGGTCCTCCTTTTCCCCGTACAACTGGCAGCGGGCGGGGACTGCAGTTGGCTTTACCTTCGTGTAACTTTGGTGGAACTGCCTAGAATTATTTTTCTCTAAAGCACAGTCATTTGCATGTTAACGATTCGACTCACCGTCTTTGATTTGGGCAGGCTTTTATACTAGAACTAGAATACTAAAACGCTAAAGATAACCCAGTTTTAAAATGTTATTCAGGGGAGGCAATCGTCCTGCTGCAATTCAAAGGGCAAAATACAGCGGTTGTTTCCCTTGCTAGAGGATTGATTTTTGATGATGTCTTAACTCATTGTCTCCCATGTACGGATATATCCGTACTCACTTATATGGTTCTATCTGACCAGGTACGGATATATCCGCTCAAACTGTTAGCTTCAGTCGCTTCCTGTAACGTCGATCTAACGCCTGCATTCCAGCGTGTTGATACACAGTTTCAAAGTGTTAAGTACGAATGTGATATGCATTGTGGCAGTCAAAGGGGTAGTATAGTTATCCCCGAGTACGCAGTACTAGGGTCCAACAGACTTTAATTGTGTGTCTGTCTGTGTGTGTATCTGTGTGTCTGTCTCGACTTAACAGCTTATTGCTGGGAAACTACTGGGCGCAGTTCGTTCAAAAGTTGATACACTAACTTGATAATAGGTACGATTGATCGTATTAAAACTTCATAATCTTACCTGGGACCTAAATGCGAAATAAATCACAAAAACGACTCTTAACGGCGGGCGGAGTTCGCGGTGGGATAGAACTGCCGTTCGGCTCATAGAACCGCCGAACACGTCACACAGTGACGAGAAAAGCATGATTTGCAAGCCAGCCAGCGGGTGGGGATTTGGTCTCGGCAAAGAAACTACAATGCAGTGTTTGGTGTCGGTGAGACTGAAAGAGAGACAGAGAGCACGAGAGAGAGCGACAGGGACACACAGTGATTCAAGGCGCACAACTCTAGTAAAGTTGTCGTAGCACGTCCGCCTATGGCCAAAGTGATCCGGGTTCGATTCCCGGCATGGGTGGTCTATTTTTTCTTTTTTTTTTAATTCTTGTTTACTATTGTTTATTATGAACGTTTTAATGTTTTATTTTACTCTAATAATTTTT
>NC_090253.1:43603552-43666052 GCF_037325665.1 Littorina saxatilis | reverse complement strand
CATGGAGTGTATGATGTAATATGGGAGCACAGCACAAGATGAACTTATCAAATGAATGTGCTCTTTAAACACAAAAGAATAATGTGGCCGTCGATATATATAGTAAACTAGAGGAATACCCGGCTTCGCCGGGGTGAATCGCGAGACAGAGACAGACAGCGTGGCGGTTCATCACAATCACCTCTGCAGGCGAAGTCCTGTCAAACGGGATTGAGAATTTTAGAGCTTATTTCTTAGCTCTATATTATCTGTTGTGGCTTCTCAAATGCCAGAACATACAGACAGACAAAAGCCGCTAGACCCCATCACAAACAGAACTCTACAATCCACACTGAGGTTTTTGCCCACACACACACACAAACACACACACAGAGAAGCCGTATATATATATATGTATATCTATATCTATAAATATATAGAGATAGGTGAGAGTGTATTTTTCGCGTGGCTATAAATTGATTCGACCTTTTCACTTTGACAGTAAGAACAACTTACGGGTGCAAGGGAAGCTTCTGGACAGCGCAGTGACATTCTAAAAATAGTAAGTCTCCGAAACGGGAATTTGGGGTGAACGGCGCGACAGAGACAGACAGCGTGGCGGTTCACCACAATCACCTTTGAAAGGCGAAGTCCTGTCAAACGGGATTGAGAATTTTAGAGCTTAGTTCTTAGCCCTATATTATCTGCTGTGGCTTCTCACATGCCAGAACATACAGACAGACAAAAGCCGCTAGACCCCATCACAAACAGAACTGTATAATACATAGGTTTTTGCCCACACACACACACAAACACACACACACACAGAGAAGCCGTATATATATATGCATATCTGTATCTATAAATATATAGAGATAGGTGAGAGTGTATTTTTCGCGTGGCTATAAATTGATTCGACCTTTTCACTTTGACAGTAAGAACAACTTACGGGTGCAAGGGAAGCGCAGTGGACAGCGCAGTGACATTCTAAAAATAGTAATAGTAACTTAGAACTGAACGGGAAAGCCACACGAAGGAAGGGAGATAAACGCCAAACACTGGAGAAGATAAGGAAGAGTTACTTATAATGGTGAAATGAACCCAAAAACGAAAATGAGTTCAGCGCTGCGCGCTGAGAGCACGTGTTGAAATATCTCATCGATGATATTGTGTCCGGGGTGTAGCTGAATACGGTGTCCAAATTTGAAAAAGATCCACCGAGAACTTTGGCGTTGTGATGTGGTGTAGCGGCTATGGTGTGTCGGTATGGGGGCCCGGGTAAGCTGAGGTGGAACCAAAATAGCTGAGGTGGAACCAAAATCGGTTCCGCGCTGCGCGCTGAGAGCACGTGTTGAAATATCGACCAGGTTGTGTCGTGTCCCGGGTCTACTTGAATATGCCCACCAAATTTGAAGCAGATCCATCGAGAACTTTGGCCGTGCATCGCGCACAGACAGATACACACACACACACAGACACACAGACACACAGACACTAGTCGTATATATATATAGTAAAAGCATGATATTTAAACCGTTTAAGATATGGTGTTCAGGGATACGATGTTGCTATTACAGCGAATAATATAGCCATTTCATATGGCACCAAAAGACGTCAGTATAAAAGAACGAGCAAACGAACGGATGTTCCTAGGATCTTCTTTTTACATTTAGTCAAGTTTTTACTAAATGTTTTAACATAGACGGGGAATCGAGACGAGGGTGTGGTGTATGTATGTGTGTGTGTGTGTGTGTGTGTGTGTGTGTGTGTGTGTGTGTGTGTATGTGTGTGTGTGTGTGTGTGTGTGTGTGTAACGCGATTCCGAGAAACTACTTGACCGATCTTTATGAAACTTAACATGAGAGTTTCTGAGTATGATATCTCCAGACCTTTTTTTAATTTTTTTGATAAATGTCTTTGATGACGTCATATCCGGCTTTTTGTGAAAGTTGAGGCGGCACTGTCACGCTCTCATTTTTCAACCAAATTGATTGAAATTTTGGCCAATTAATCTTCGACAAAGACCGGACTTTGGTATTGCATATCAGCATGGAGGCTTAAAAATTAATTGACGAGTTTGCTCATTTGAAGTTGTCATTAAAATCAAATTCTCGCGAACAGATTTAAAATTGATTGCATCGTATTCTTCATCAAATTCCAAATCTAAAAATATATACATATGTTATGTTTACTCTTAAAATGTGATCACAATTAACGAAAATAGATTAATTAGTACTACAATTAAGATTTATAAAATCGATCCAAAATTGATTTTATCTTATTCTTTATTACTTCCTGATTCCAAAAACATATAGATATGATATGTTGTATTCAAAACAAGCTCAAAAATGTAACAAGAATACAGAAAAGCGCGCGTTCCTGATAAGCGCAATACACCACCGCGCTATTCTTGCTTGTCTATTTCACTGCGCTTTGCCCGTGGGAGTTGAGCGATTTCCTTCTCGCGGCGATTGACGAAGCTGTATTGTCTTGGTGAAAAAATGCAGTGCGTTCAGTTTCATTCTGTTAGTTCGACAGCTTGTTTTTTCCTTTTTATTCTTCTTTTTTTTGTGGTGTGTTTTTTGGGCAATTTGAAATGATTGTCTGCGTTTCGCCGTCTTCCCTTGCCAAACTGCGTGCTGATTCTCTCGTTAAGTGAGGATGCAGAAATGTTAGAATAGGAGATATTTGTTGTCACTGTCTCTCCATATCGACGTTAAACACCAAATAAAGAAAGAAAGAAAGAAAAGTCTCTCCATATTAAATCCCATTGCACACCTACTGGATTCCTTGTCATACGAGCAATTTGCTTTTACATTTTGTTCAATGTACTGAACGTAAAGAATCAGTTGGTGCAGGATTTCCTTAAATTTGTCCATAAAGACTAAAGGAAAGTTTGAGAATGGCATTCGTCCTTAGATCAAAAGTTATGGCGACAGTTTCTAAAACACTTTTTTTTTAACAACAAAACCCACAAGAACGGTGTCACGAACTGAAAACTCTGCCTGAACAATCCCTCTCAATGCGGTCATTGCGCTTGCGCTAACATGGGGAGATTAATCAGGTCGTGAACAACTTAACCCTAACCCTAACCCTTACCCTATCCCTAACCCTAATTCCAACCCTAACCCTAACCCATGGTTCGTTCGGTCAAAGGGTCGCATTTTTTAAGTCCAAGATTGGCGCATGCGCATAGACCGCAATGAGAGGGATTGTTCAGCAGAGGTTTCAGTTCGTGACAACGGCACGTTTGTTGAACGTTTAATAAAGGAAGAACAGTCGTCGATCTTTAGAGAAGAAGAACACAATATAGAACAGAATATCCAAGGGTGATCACTTATCTTTTTATGTTGCTTCTGGGAAGAATTTAAGAAAAAGCAAAATTCACTCATGTAACAGGTACGATTTCAGCTAGAACCCTGCTTTGGAGAAGGCCCAAGCGGATATCCTTTTTCAAAACCAAACAACTGGGGGGCCCGGTAGCTCAGTTGATGGAGCACTGGATTTGTGCTCCTAGGGTCGCAGGTTCGAATCCGGGCCGGGACGGACACGGGTCAACTTTAAGCGCTGACTCAGAGACGGTATCCATGTTCCACCCCCGTGTCACCACTGTGTCACGTGAAAGACCTCGGTCATTCTGCCATAAATGCAGATGGCTGATGACACCTAAACACGCATACATCTGGGTAGCGCGACTCTGTTGCTGTTATCTTTCCACTGGGAGGAAGCGACCCGAATTTTCCAGCGATAGGACAATAAAGTAATAAAAATGAAAATGAAAATGAAACAAGTCGCGTAAGGCGAAAATACAACATTTAGTCAAGTAGCTGTCGAACTCACAGAATGAAACTGAACGCAATGCCATTTCTCAGCAAGACCGTATACTCGTAGCATCGTCAGTCCACCGCTCATGGCAAAGGCAGTGAAATTGACAAGAAGAGCGGGGTAGTAGTTGCGCTAAGAAGGATAGCACGCTTTTCTGTACCTCTCTTTGTTCTAACTTTCTGAGCGTGTTTTTAATCCAAACATATCATATCTATATGTTTTTGGAATCAGGAACCGACAAGGAATAAGATGAAAGTGTTTTTAAATTGATTTCGACAATTTAATTTTGATAATAATTTTTATATATTTAATTTTCAGAGCTTGTTTTTAATCCTAATATAACATATTTATATGTTTTTGGAATCAGAAAATGATGGAGAATAAGATGAACGTAAATTTGGATCGTTTTATAAATTCTTATTTTTTTTTACAATTTTCAGATTTTTAATGACCAAAGTCATTAATTAATTTTTAAGCCACCAAGCTGAAATGCAATACCGAAGTCCGGGCTTTGTCGAAGATTACTTGACCAAAATTTCAACCAATTTGGTTGAAAAATGAGGGCGTGACAGTGCCGCCTCAACTTTCACGAAAAGCCGGATATGACGTCATCAAAGACATTTATCAAAAAAATGAAAAAAACGTTCGGGGATTTCATACCCAGGAACTCTCATGTCAAATTCCATAAAGATCGGTCCAGTAGTTTAGTCTGAATCGTTCTACACACACACACACACACACACAGACACACACACACACACACGCACATACACCACGACCCTCGTCTCGATTCCCCCCTCTACGTTAAAACATTTAGTCAAAACTTGACTAAATGTAAAAAAAAAGATAGCATGAAAAAAAAAATGTTTCTCTTGTTTCAGGTCAAATCGGCGACTGGAAAAACTGGTTCACGCCAGCGCAGAACAGGATATTCGACCAAGTGTACACAAGACGAATGGCTCACAGTAAACGCACTTTCACTTTCGAATGACAACAGTTCATTTTATCGATACCATTCGACCTCAACCGATCCACGACGCCTGACACTCATGTCAACGACGGAACTTAAATCACACTGTTAGCGTTCTGTGTGGCATCTACACACGCTGTTTCGCGTGGAAATCTACCTGGATGACAGTATATTGAAGTATCTACAGTGACTTTTATCGCAAATGCGTAACCCAACCATTCCGTTGTGCTCATATTTTGATGATATACGACGGAAATTAAATCACACCGTTAGCGTTCTGTGTGGCATCTACACACACTGTTTCGCGAGGAAATCTACCTGGATGACAGTATATTGAAGTATCTACAGTGACTTTTATCGCAAATGCGTAACCCAACCATTCCGTTGTGCTCATATTTTGATGATATACGTCAACTCGATGGTTTGAAAACTGTACAGGTCTTCAGCCAGCGTGGAATGAATCTCTGCGTAATGTTGCAATATACTTCAAAGTATTACCAGCGTCTTGGTCAAGAATTTGGCATAAAAAGACTGAGTGACAACATGTCTGCAACAGAATGAACAATTTCACAATCCGTCAGAGATTGGATGGCAATGCTGATGACTTTCAAAGTGTTTAATTGCGATCTATGCCAGTGCATGTGTTGGGGTTTCAGTAACTCTACCGGTCAGAACAGCGGATGCATGGACATTGCTTGGAAATAAAGAATGGGATTTAACCAACACAGCCCAGACAGACATTCTGGAAAAGACGGAGACGAGCATGTTTGTCTGAGCAATGGGCCAATCCCTTCCGAAACTATATATATGCAGGAATTGAATTGAATCGAATTGAACTTTATTTAACAAGGATTAAGATTTAAGGCTACGCCTTTTCTTACAATCTGTCCAGGATGAAATGCTAGCAGGGTGTAGCCTTAATGGATTTTTCCTTTCGGATTTCCTTGCCCTTTTATCTCCCGCATAAATACTCTGCACGCCTTGAAACAACAGAGGAATGTTTTCATGACTGGTCTCTTTGTGGTGCCAGAAACGCATTCTGAGTGGTGTATATTATTGACTTTCTCAAAACGTTTCATACGCGTTTTTAGCCTCACTCCATGTATATTTTCTTAGATACGATGATCGTAGCACCAAGCTAGGCCATCTTGGCTTCGCAGCCCAAAGAATCTGATGATCATGGCTTTTCTTTGAAAAGATCATTGCATCTTATGTTGTTCACACATGTCAGGTGCTTGGTTACACGCACTTCTAGGCACGACCCGTTCTTTAGTTTTGTTGGAATAATGCCGATATATTGTGTCTTTGTCTTAACAACGGAAGCGTTGCTATACCACTTTAGAGCGGCTGGAAAAGATCGAAGGCTGATTTCCACGACACGACATCTTACTTTGAAAGCACCAATGATAATGTGTGTCGTTTAAAATGCGCTAATAATAAAACATTTTCACAAAGCAAGTTTTGAAGACGTCATACTAATCAACTAGGGATTCTGTCCAAAGCTCATGCTGCTTATTCGTGTGTCGGACAATGCCAACTTACAGAGTTAAAACATCCGTTAAAAGCTGATGAATCAAAGCTCTGTCATAAGATATACAGTTTCATCATATCCCAGAAGCATTCCTACAGAAAAGAAAGCATTAAACTAAAAAGCATAGACCTAAGTGTTGGGTGTAGCAATTTATGATTGTGAACGATGTGTGTGTGTGTGTGTGTGTGTGTGTGTGTGTGTGTGTGTGTGCGTGTATGTGTGTGTGTGTGCATGTTTGTATGTGTGTGTGTGTGTGTGTGTGTGTGTGTGTGTGTGTGTGTGTGTGTGTGTGTGTGTGTGTGTGTGTGTGTGTGAGTGATGTACCAAATGGTGCACAAAACGATTGCGTAATATATTGACTCTACATACAATAATACATGCACATTTTTACCCTGTGTCTTTTGACTGTTATTTCTTATTTCAAAATGGTCAGAGACATTTGAAAATCAACGAGTTCATCATCTTTAGCAGTCGAGGTCAAATTGCTGTTTTAACCACAACATATGATGAAATTCAAAAAGCGAACAAACACACACCAGGTACTGTTGCCAGTAACGATAACAGACATATTGAAATTGGAAGAACAAGTCGTCCTACTCAGACTCCGCACTGAACATAATAGACTAAACCATCATATGGCCACAAAGCTGAAGCTGGTTCCCTCCCCCTTATGTCCGTTTGGCAAGAATCAGACAGCAGAGCACATCCTGCAGGCTTGTCCATACCACAGTGCTCTGAGGGACACCATCTGGCCAGAGGAGACAGCACTACAAAAGAAGCTATACGGCCCCAGAGACGACTTGGAGAGGACAGCACGTTTTGCCGTGTAGTCCGGACTGACGATCTAACAGCGAACGACAAGAAGAAGAAGAAATTGGCAGAGAATGATAGCCCTTGCTACCTACCAACAAACATGTTTTCAAGATTTTGACAATTTGTTTTCATTTTAAGGGGTTTCTCAAAAAAAGGGCCATAACTCCGCGAAAAGGTGCAGACAGTCTCAGATCACATTCGTGGCAGAAAAAACTTTGGAATTATTCAAAAACTTTCAAAAACTCGAAATCAATAATTATATCGACCATCATTCTTTTCACAGAATTGGCCACAAATGATTCAACCAAATCAACTTCCTGAGTAAATCGAAAGGGATACAAATCTTCTTAAAACTGTTGATATTTTGCAAAATCTCCCCCGTGTTCAAATAACAACTGACCATTGTTACCTTTAAAACAAAAGTCGTAGCCTTACTCTAATAATGGCGGTTGTTCCATATTATACTATAGAAAAATGTACACTTACCTTTTCTCCTTCCAACAACAATCTTACTTTTTAACGAGTCAACGTTCTGTCAATCTTTTTCTTCTTTAACTTTTTCAACTGGGTGTGTAACCTTTCAAAAGCGAGTCATTAGAACCCCTGCTTTTTAATGTCTGTAATTTGTTTTCTTAATTTCCATTATCAAACTTTCACAACTTTAACTTTAACTTTTCCAACTGGGTTTGTAACTTTTCAAAAGCGAGTCATTGGAAATCCTGCTTTCTAGTATTATCATCAATTCTTTTTCCTGTTTTTTTACAGCGATGTATATATAGGTAATTATCTTTTCTGTCAAACAAGATATTCTAGTCGAATTGTCGCAATCGTAGTCGCTGTCGCCGTCGACGGCGTCGTTTCCGCGCTGTTTCAGCCGTACAAGCCTTGAAATGTTAATAGTAATGAGATATGCTCTGTCTGAGTCAAACGTCTTACAACCCTCACCCTGCCCGACTCCAACCTGACACATGTTGTTTGACTTGGCTGCCCGATTTCAAACAGAGCGGGCGTGTCGTGCTCTCTGTCAAAACAAGGACATACCAAGAAAATGTTCGGAAAAGTTAAATAACGTCAAATGACCAGCTGCTAAAGACATATGTCTAATATCGAATACGTCGTGTGCTCATCTCCTGTCTCTAAAACAATGGAATGAGACTTAAATGACGCCCGTGCTCTTTCCTATCGATAATATCAAGGACATGCTTGTTTACTTGCATTGTGTCTGTTCGTTTTCTGTGGTTTACTTCCTTATTTGTTTTTGATACATGTATCTTTCTTTGTTGTGATAGTAGGTCGTGGTTTCGTTTGTCTTTATATCATTATTTCTCCCTTTCCGACTATTTGTTTATCTGTGTGTGCGTGAGTGTGCGTTTATGTGTGTGTGTGTGTGTGTGTGTGTGTGTGTGTGTGTGTGTGTGTGTGTGTTGTGTGTGTGTGTGTTGTGTGTGTGTGCGTGTGTATGTGTATGTGTGTGAGTGTGTGTGTGTGTGTATGCCGTGTGTGTGTGTGTGTGCGTGTGAGTGTAATGTGTGTGTGTGTGTGTGTGTCGGTGTGTGTGTGTGTGTGTGTGTGTCGGTGTGTGTGTGTGTGTGTGTGTGTGTGTGTGTCGGTGTGTGTGTCTGTTTTTTCTTCTGTTTGTTTGTCTGTTTGTCATTCTTGCGTCTATTTGTCTCTGTTATGTGCAGCTGAAAACAGGTGCCCCCCCCCCCCCCCCCCCCAAAAAAAAAATAAAGCTAATATAATCACTTTGTCCTCTTCTTTGTATCAAATAACAAGTCGCGTAAGGCGAAAATACAACATTTAGTCAAGTAGCTGTCGAACTCACAGAATGAAACTGAACGCAATGCCATTTTTCAGCAAGACCGTATACTCGTAGCATCGTCAGTCCACCGCTCATGGCAAAGGCAGTGGAATTGACAAGAAGAGCGGGGTAGTAGTTGCGCTAAGAAGGATAGCACGCTTTTCTGTACCTCTCTTTGTTTTAACTTTCTGAGCGTGTTTTTAATCCAAACATATCATATCTATATGTTTTTGGAATCAGGAACCGACAAGGAATAAGATGAAAGTGTTTTTAAATTGATTTGGACAATTTAATTTTGATAATAATTTTTATATATTTAATTTTCAGAGCTTGTTTTTAATCCGAATATAACATATTTATATGTTTTTGGAATCAGCAAATGATGGAGAATAAGATGAACGTAAATTTGGATCGTTTTATAAATTTTTATTTTTTTTTTACAATTTTCAGATTTTTAATGACCAAAGTCATCAATTAATTTTTAAGCCACCAAGCTGAAATGCAATACCGAAGTCCGGGCTTCGTCGAAGATTACTTGACCAAAATTTCAACCAATTTGGTTGAAAAATGAGGGCTTGACAGTGCCGCCTCAACTTTCACGAAAAGCCGGATATGACGTCATCAAAGACATTTATCAAAAAAATGAAAAAAACGTTCGGGGATTTCATACCCAGGAACTCTCATGTCAAATTTCATAAAGATCGGTCCAGTAGTTTAGTCTGAATCGCTCTACACACACACACACACACACACACACACACACAGACGGACACACGCACATACACCACGACCCTCGTTTCGATTCCCCCTCGATGTTAAAATATTTAGTCAAAACTTGACTAAACAAAAAAATAAGACAGGACATTTTGAAGGTTGAAAACATACACAGTATAGGCCTAGTGGCGAACCTGCCCTTGTGACCACCTCTCAAAAACGACCACCTGCCGGTGTGACGTTTTCATCTTTCGCCGTGTTGATATTTCGATTCTCGGCCTCGTTGATCTAGTATAAACTCTACACTGAACAAAAAAACACCCTTAGATAGTACTGATAAGCGACCTTGTGTACCTTACATTCATGGGGCCAAATTTGTCCAACCAATTTTTTTTTTATGAACTTAAAATTTGATTCATCCTCAAATGTTTCCCTTCTTACTCAAGGGACGTAACCACTCGGTACACGTTTTCACAAAAATCGACACCACCAATTTTCTTCACATGCAAGAAACTGACATGCTTTTCGTCCATAAATAATGTCACTTCTTAATTTTACCAGGAAACAACATTTCAGTCTTGAGTATATATCGAGGGGGAAATATGTACACAGGCGAAAGATGAAATCGTGACACCGGCCATGCGCGCAGTACTACCCAAGAAGGTTCCCGACGAGATTTCTCCCTGTATACTTCACCTTTCCATAGCGACTACCTGTCTACAGCGACCACTTCTCTAGTGATCGTTACCTTGGGTGGACGTTATGGACTGGTTCAACTGTAGTTTGTTTCTTTACGACTCTTTCGCTCTCGCCCATCGCCCAGTCTTTCAGTTCTTTCTGTTTGTTTTCATTTAATTTTGTTCACTAGCTTGATCTTGATCTTGATGTATTACGCCAACAGGTCCCAAACTTGGGAATATTCGTTGGCGGATAAGTTGGGGAGAGCACTTGGTGTTTTAATCAGCGGTTGGCAGTTTTCCTCTGAATTCGTTGACCGTTGACGACTGGATCGTGTTGTCACCAAGGTTGTTCCAGTCAATAACTGTTCTTGTGAAAAAAGAGTGCTTGTGCACTGGTGTTTTAGTACACTCCACAGTAAAGCACTGGCTGTTGTTTCTTGTGATATTTCTGCATGATCAGTTTGCACTCATGCCATCTAGGCGTAGATACAGAGCTGCAAAGTGTAGAACCTCTCGCATGCGGAAGTCGTTTATTCCATCCGCCATCTCAGTTCTTAATGATACCACTTAGTGCATGCATGTGAAAATGAAAAATGTACAATGGTGTTTTCCTCAGAGCTAGCTAGGAATGCATTGTACTCTAATGTTGTCATGTTATTGTTGTGTTTTTTATCTTCATGTTTTAAAATTATCTCCACAACTTATAAAGTATACTTTTACACTAGAATTATGTTTAAACAAATTAAGTATGTATGTTTAATATTATTCTTATGAAGGTTTTTTTTACAACTATTTAGAATAGAACAGGATGGATGTTTTGAATGTCAATCACTGGGAGCAGTCAGAAGAGTAAGAATTTTGTTTTGTTCTCACTATCATTTGCTTATGAAGATCATGATGTTGTTCTATTGCTTAGTCAGTCCTAGAAATAATGTCCTAGACCTGTCTTACCTTGCTGTTATCAGTATTTTTGCCCTCTTTCATTACGATGCTATGGTATTTCTGTGGGTCTCCACATGTGTTTGTTTATAAGGCGGAAGTGACCTCCCCTTGTACACAATAGGCCCTCAGAGGAAGCCTACGGACAGACTAGAATAGAACATGCACATAACACAGAATGTCTGCACAACACACACACACACACAGCAATACAGCACACCGTCTTGTACCTCCTTCTGCCCTGCCGAAGTCGGGGTATCCTTTTTAATCCACCGAACAATTAATATCCACAGCCATGTGTGTCTCCTGCCTCCGAACACACACGCTACAGAGCTCGACTCGATGTGCGCAGTTTCGTATAAAAATTATTTTCCAAATTTCCCCACTGTGTTTTATAAAATAATCATATTATGAAAGCACTTACATTCTTATCTTAGTTGTTATGTATTCATTGTTAGTAAACATCGGCATTATTCATGTTTTACTTTAAACGCAATCATTGTTATTTATAGATCACAGGCACCTGATGTAAGTAGGTCACACACGTGTAAATGTTGTGCCCAGTCCTTGTTTTTGTTTCTGTTATTATTTTAGTTAGCAGGTCTAGTTGAGCACGTATTAAGTATCATGTACCCACTACTAGTCATTGTGCATTTTAGTTAATGGACTGATGATGTCATTTGTATGGAGTCGACGCACGTGCGAGGATATGTATGTGTGGGAGGGGGGGGGGGGGGGGGGGGGCGCGGGAGATGGAAGCTTGCTGTATGTTATGTAATGTATATATTGTGTGTGATACGTGGAAATGTGATACTATTTATTTGCATGTATGATACAGGTACAAATGTGATAATTGTAGGCTTATACTAGTGATTACTGTGTGTGATACATGAAATGTGATATGAATGCTGTTTTTATATGTTATACTCTTACTTTCTCCCAAGCGCAAGACAAATTCTTCTTTGAAAATTGAAGCCAATAAAATTTGAGTTGAGTTGAGTTGAGTTGAGACTGTGGCTGATGATGTAAAGTCTTTGTTCACTCGTTGTTTCACTTGTCTTTTTGATTTTTGTTGCTGGAGAAATTTCTCAGGGGGTACTGCGGGGACCAGCCCTCTGACCACTTTGAACAGAAATGTGAGTCTCTGTTGTTTCCGGCGTTCCTGGAGTCGGGGAAGCTGTAGTCTGCTGAGCATCTCTGAGACACAGCCTGGGTCCCTGTAGTTTTGGGTAATAAATCTGGCTGCTCGTCTCTGTACATTTTCCAGGCTGTCTATTCACGACTTTTTTGCTTGACCTTTCGTGTTTCATGGGGGCTGCCATTTTGTTCTCATCTCCTCAGTGTGTTCCGGTCTGAAACCGGTTTAAAACACCACTAGGCGGAAACCCCAAAACAATGACGGCCGCCTTTTTCGAAATAACATTTTCAGAGATTGTACACAAAAACAACGCCCGAACGGAAAGACAGAATGTGTCTTTCGCTAGATTGCAAGTCAGGCTTTTCACTTTTCCGATGAAGACAACCGCTGAGAGTGAAGAAACGACGCTGTTCGACTTCAAAATCTCCAGTCGCAGACGACCTTCGCTTTCGCAGTACAGTCTATAGGCAGGTGCAATGTTACTCATTTTGATCAGCTCGTTTACGTATATTTTTTGCATTCAGATCAATTAGAATGATTGGAATCAAAGCAGGAATAACTTCGGCATGCAAATGCATTTATTTGGCGAAATCAGTACAGCAGTAAGCTAGATTTTTTCCCTTCAGTTTGTTTGCGTGACTGAATTTTGTCTTCAAGAATGTACCACTTGCTTGATTTTGATTGTTTGTTCAGCTCATTGGCACGAAATGCATCTTGCAAAATATCAATTTGTTGAATGAAAACGGAATAAGTGACGTTCTAACATTTATCTGCTTGCAAAAACAATCGCAAGGATAGATCTATCTGCTTCATTGACAGACAGATTTTCATTTTGCAGGCTCTCCGATTAGATCTATCTAGTGTTTGTGTTCTTAGATTTATTGGCCATGTGGGCTGTTTACGATCATAACACTGTGTTGGTTTGTGCTGGTGCAATCTGCAGATCAAAGGGGATTGACCACATGGTGATGCAGTGATCAATGCAACTTGTGTTCACCACTCAATGCCTTCTACCAATCTCAATGGCAAAACGAAAGGTACAGTAACATGCTTGTGATTTCACATTATGTAATGTCTCTGGCGATCAACATAGTTTTTAACTCTAGTCTAACTGATCATGCTTATTACTATTAGTATTCAATTACATACGATATATTCTCCGCCCCAGCTCCACCCTCACCCCATAGCACTGCCAATCAGTCCAACTACACCTCTAAAAGCCCCCCCCCCCCCCCCCCCTACCCTCCGTGCAACATATGGACATAGGGAGTGCTCTAATTGTTCCAGATCATACCCGACCACACTCATACACAGGGTACTGACAAAGGAACTTTTTTTTCAGTCTCCATCAGGGCTGTCACCTAATATATGCAGACAGGTGTAACGGACGTTTTAGCAGCCACTGTACCACACATGTCATAAGGTAAATATAGGTATGTTAGTATATTTACAAACTGTTCACTCTGTTGGTTTTTCTTGCAGCATTTATTCAGAAACTCTGTAAATTGTGGCAATTACATATGCAGACGTTCAACTTATTATTGAAGAAATAGAATCAAAATTGGTTTATTAAGTATTTGAATTTTGATCATGTGATCAGAGAAACAGTTTCTTGAACAGCTAAGCTACAAGTGAAGTACAAGGACAACAACATAAACAGGTGACTGGAGACTCAGGCATTGTTTTATTTTTATAATATGCACAGCAATGTTTACTCAGTACTGGGGGGGGGGGGGGGGGTGGATTTAAAGTGTTCTTTTGGCTTCCAGAGAGGTGCTACGCCTGTTAAGATGGAAATGAAATAGAATAGTTGATGGTAAGGGTTATCACAAAACAGCAAGGATAATGTTGCATGCCTGTATTTTCAGTTTGAGTTTAAAAAAAATTAAATACTAGTTTTCTGATTAGCTATAATTCACGTGAGAATATTATAAAATGCTACCTTTTTTTAATTTGAATGAAAGGATGAAAGAAAGGATTCACCAGTGCTCCGCCACTCGGTTGGATAGCCATCACTATGCACAACAAAATCCATTATTGAGGGTTTCTTGGTCGTTTCTGAAGCTAGGGCTTGGAAGCTTCACATACAAATATTCCTAAGAAAAATCCTTGTCCTTGAGTAAGATTCCCAGTGAATGGGGCCGAAAACAACAAAAATGAATACTATTTTTTTTTAAATCAAAACATTGTTAAATTTGTTATCTTACTCATTGTGAAAGTCTGACCAAATCTGCGACATTGAGGCAAACAAGTTGGGGTGGGCCTTTAACTAAATACTCTGAAACCAGCAGCTGCTTTAAGTAATTGTATGTGTGTTGTCATTATGTACTGCTTGCACTAAATGCATTTTCTTTATCTCCTCAGAATCGAGCCACCCAGAGAAAGACCATTGACATGCAGGGCGCATAGTAAAACATATATAATTATGGCGTGCAAGTCGGTCGACAGGTGCCAGCCATTATCATCATAACAAGCGATGCAGATCATAGTTCCTTATGTTTTATGTTGTGCACAAGTCCCTAGATCTGCTTTAATTTTAATGTAGAATTTCATTATCAGATAATTTGAAACATTTTGTTTAATTAAATTGTAAATACGTCCAAGTCAATTTGCAGCATTTTTTCTTTATTGTTCTTCTATATACCCTTAAAACTAACACATAGTAAAAACAAGAAATGTTTGTTCAAGGGAGATCATCTAAAGCTTTTTTTTTTTAATCTGTAAAATTGCATAGTGACATCCTCCAAAAATAAAATGTCTTAAGAATAAAGGTATCTACACAGGTTGTCTACCTATTTCTTGATAGCTTTGCTTTTAAGAAAAACTTTTTTCTCAGAATATTTTTTTTAATAAGTTTTATTCAAGGGAGGCAATAAAAAATATTTACAAAAATGTGTCCAATTGTGTGCTTACAAATATTAACATTTCTTGTAGCCCCAAGAAGTGTGTTTTGTCTTGTAACTTTTGTGATTTGAGAGCTTTAGCACTGAATGCTTTGCATCCTAGTGTGAATAGCATTGTAAAGCTTGCCTCTTGCTAATTTAGAGCAGTAGAATAGAAAGCAGCCTACTCCACAATCTTCTTTCATATTCTGTGCATACTCCTTGACAAGAGAACCACGAGATTTGTTTTTATTCCGATGTTGCCTTTTCTATTCAATTAAATACTTAAATCCTACGTGCAACACAAACCTTTTTTGTGTTGGTTTGTTTGTTTATTTTTATATTTTGTAAGTATAGACCGTACTAGAGACCAGTCTTTCACCGCCGTATGATTGATCTGGAAATCTCCGCTAAGCAGTTCAATAACATAATTAGTACATGGCTAAAGCATTTTTGCTACTCCACTCAAAATATGTCTAACTACGCACTCGTACTCTCTCCCTAACATAACACTTGTTCATGCAAAATTGTTTGCGGATTAGTAAAATTTGCGTGAAATATTGAATTGCGAATTTTTTAAAATTTTTGTTGTTGAAAATTACGTAATCTTCAAAATAGATGAGTGTTTACTGAAGCGATAAACTATTTATACAAGTTAATAAGAATGGTTTGTAAGATCAAATACAAACCAGCAATACAAGACATTTCTCTTCTAGTGGCTCCATAGCATGAGATACAGGCTCCGAGGCAGAAACTGCTTCGTTCTGAACTTGAATACATCGGTTCCTCTCAGTTACATAGTCTTTTAATTCCTTCTGTCGTTTCAATGCAACAGGTAATCAAGCCTGTGAGTGTTGCATACTGTATCAAGTTCTGGTGTATTAGCGATCGAAAAGTTTACGAGGTAGTTGCAGAATCGATGTTTGTACGTACCTTTCTGGTCAGTTATCAGGAGATAAAAATTAAAAACAAATGACATGTATGCAACATAAGAGGCTAAAAGGCTAAGAAACTTGATGCCTCATCTGTCTCGGTTGCTAGTCTTCATCGTTCATAGCATATAGCAATACCATTTGTTGTGTAGAATCAATATGTTATTTTTTTCTGAAATAAAATATTCACGAAGAGGGTTCGATTCTGATCGAGTGAATATATGTGTCAAAAGCTGAATAAAACAATGCGTTTGTCTTTGACTGGTGAAGTAGAGCTGAAGCTTTTTGTGCTGGATGTAAGCTTAGTTGGTTTTATCACACACTCACACACGCACAGACACACACTCACACACACACACACACACACACAACCCTGATGTTTGTCAAAAATGTTGCATGTTCCTGGTTCACAAATGCCTGCACAAAAGGACACGGATGTGCACGTACCTACCTACATACCCGTGCAAACAATCTACCACTGCAACACCACAGCCCCACACATTTATCCAAAAGTTGTCTGAATATCAATACTGGCAATCTTGGTATTGAACGGGGAACTCTACTTTCATGGCGTATGTGGTCTAGGTCTCATTTTATACATGCTAAACCACCCTTACAAAATAAAAAGCCACACATCGTGTAAGCTAATCGACTAAGCAAAAACCAGACACGCGAACAAACAAAAAACGTGATTTTCAACAAACTTAATAACAGATTTAGGTAAATAATTATGCCATGCAAGGAACATTTCTATTGAATTCGGTCGATGCTTAGATCTAGAAAAACACCAGCTCACTTTATGGGGATTTGAATAGTGCTGTTTCATGAGTTCCAGATCTAGACTGACAAGGTAGTAGAACATTTATTTTTAGCTTGCAAAATTGAACTTGCCCTGCAGTCACCTTAAGTCGAACTGCTTTCCCTGCCACCGGGTGCAGCAGTTTGGCGGGGGGAGGGCCATAGAGTCGGCAAACTGGGAGTGGAACTTGACGAAATGTCACCTAGGGCCTAGTACGATAGCTTCTCTCGGGATTGACGTACAAACAGCGTCAGGTTACATCCGGATTACGATTCCTATCCCCAGTTTCTCATGTTGGTAACCACTGGCTATTTGTCAGATGTGTCATTCTCCCACATTTGAACGATGCTGTAGTGCGAGCCGGTCAAAATGCCCTTTAGTTGTCAAACCACGTTCTCTTTTTCCGCACAAACTGTTTTGCGTTCCGGACCGGAACACACTGAGGAGATGATCATTGACTATTTCTGATTGGACAATGATGCCAACGCCCACATGACCCTAGCTACAATGTCAAGGTCGGAAAGTCGTGAATATCGCCTTGTTTGTACGGATCCCAGACGAGACAGCTGTATATGTATCGATTGGAGATTGGATTTCCCTTCTTTGAGTCATGTGACGTCAGAGGCCGACAAAACTTTATAATTTGGCTTTTCAGGTTGACCGAAACTTCAAAGGAACTCAAACAAAAAAAACCGTCATGTGTTTGATTGCATGTGTGTGTGCTGTTCAATGTCTTATTCCCCCCTCTGCTTCTTTACCTCTGTAAACTTGTAGAGCTAGTTATTTTTCGATAATGACCCAGCAACCAAACAAATAACGAGCCAGCAACAGCCTGAATCCTCGATAGTGCAATGGGTTGAGAAGCTGTTCTGTTTTGGTACTACTTTTGCGACTGAAAAGTTCAAAACGCTCTATACGTACGAAATATACATCTCTGGAGCAAACAATACAAACATACCGCAGCCATTTAAATTAACAACTACAGGCCTGAACACATGAATCTCCATATAAAATCCATGAGTTCGGTTGTTTTCTGAATATAGATCTGCTGTGCACACACCGTTCATCACAAGCAAATTCCCAAGGCAAGTAACTCATACTCTTGCCGACAAGAGTAGTTCCCCTTCTTTTAACGCAGTTTCTTCGACAACACTGACTGCAATCCGACGGTCAGTTTTCAACAATATTTCATTTTATAAACAGATCACACGCAACCAAATGCACACATCTCATCAATTTAAACAACATAAAGCGGTTTCATACACTATTTTCCCCAAAAAACTGAACTTCATACAGTAATTAACGTTGGAACACGGGTGCAAAAGTTCGTCTGCTAGTCCCATTTGACGAAAGAACATTATCTTTAGCGATACTAAAACATAAACAGAACACACAATATCTGCCTTTACCGCCACAGCAGAATAACAGCTTATCTGTGTACTTGATTTTAGTCTAAAACAGGGAAACTGACAAGAAGTGTTAACAGAATGGAATGATTTGCACGGAACTATACAACCGCGCATTAATCGATCGCCTGCGCAGGTTGACTGGTTGAGTGATTCGGATTCGATCAAACTTTCGCACAAAAACTCCTGTTTTCTTTGAATAACTGAAGAAAGGGGGAATAAATAGGTTACACACCTCGTCTCAGTGATTATTAAAAATAATGGTCTCAGTTCGCGGTCATGAAAAAGCTCGCTGAAGCTCGCATTTTTCATGATCCGCTAACTTCGACCATTATTTTTAATAATCACTGAGACTCGGCATGTAACCTCTACAAAACAACAAGAAAGTGAGTACATGACGTGTGTTTGTAGTTCCTTTGAAGTTTCGGTCAACCTGAAACGCCCAAATATGAAGCTTATGTGTTTGATTGCATACATGTGGATTGCATGCATGTGTGTGTGTGTGCTCGTTCAATCGTCAAAACAACAACAATTTCATAGTACCTGAAAGGAATTCGATCGATACATAAATGTTATTTGCGTGTTTGACCAAAATATGACATTTTACACAAATCTCGACAGTCATTGTTCACCTCGACCGCTAGCGCGGTCTCGGAGAACAATGACTGTCTCGATCTGTGTAAAATGTCATATTTTGGTCAAACACGCAAATAACGTATAATAATCTCCAAACTGAACTAGGACTCCACCGCCCGAAGCGGGGCTGATTGACAGGCACATAATACTCTCTTTATCTAAAAAAAAATACAGAAAAGCTAGTTTTGTCGGTGGGTGCTTCACGGAATAGCAAATCACCGCCCATCCAAAGTTCGAAAAAATCAAGTGAAATTGCGTCACTCGCTTTACGTCAAATGTATCTTTACGTCTTTACGTCATTTCCCATCCGTCTGGAGTCGGTTCTAGACTTCAAGTTTTGTAGCTTGAATAAAGCTGGTGGTCAGGATCAGGGAGTTTTTGGTGCCCCAGAGTTGCTCCTGCAGTGTGGCACCTTGGGGCCAGTGATCTGTTCTGGCTTCCTGGTGGAGCGGGCAGGTCTGCAGGATGTGCTCCGGGGTCTGAGGGCCTGTTTCGCACAGGCAGTTCGGTGTGTGCGACAGACCAAGGCGGTGCATGATGATCTGCTGATGGCGCTGTAGGTTGGGCATCTGATCATCAGATGGCAGGCTGTGTTGGGCATTCCAGGTGGTTTGGTAGTATCTTTTCACCAGGGTTTTGGCTTCACTGTAAGAGACTGTTGGTCTTGTCTGCTCCAGATGGCTGCCTGTCTTGGCCAGTCTGTCCGCTTCCTCGTTCCCTGAGAGGTCACAGTGAGCAGGGATCCACTGGACAGCGACTTTTGTGCTCTGGGAGAGAGTACAAAGAAGACGCTGGGTGTCTCGTTCCAGCTGCTCTTTGGGCGACTGCATGCTTTGGACGGCGGATTTGCAGTCGGTCAGGAATACGGCGTGAGAGGGTGGGTGTTCGCTGACCAGGCTAACTGCTTCTCTGAGTCGGTTCTAAATCTGTCGCCCCCCCCTCCCTCCCCCTCTCTCTGTCTGTCTGTCTGTCTATCTCTCTCTCTCTCTCTCTCTCTCTCTCTCTCTCTCTCTCTCTTTATTTATATTATAAATAAATATTTCTCTGTTAGGGGAAGGGCTCCTAATATGGACCGGCTCCTAATATGGACCACCTCCTGTTCTGACAAACTAACGGCGCTAGAGCGCTCAAATTTTTTTCGTTCGTTTTATTCACCCTCTCTGGATAACTTGCACATGTCAAAACAGTTGTAGAAACACAAACCTCAAGCCCGTTAGGCTTTTTCTCTTTTTTTCACTTTTGGCAGCGTTCACTCTAAATGTGCCGCCTAAAACGGACTCGTTTCTGTCCACAGCCAAAGCTTTTATAACACAAAAAGGGCTATACAGACCTGTTTACCAGTACGATTTGGGCGTATTTTGTACGCCAAATTATTATCGGTACGCAAATACGCGACACACGCACAAAATACGCCTAAGAAAAAGTCTAGAATACGTTTTCCGGTGTTGGTGTGCTGATTACGGAATGGTACAACTGATACCGGTTTCGGTCGAAGGGAGATAACCATGACAGCGAGTCTTCAGCTGTGGAAACCTTGTTCAGTTGTTGGCACGTGCGATCGTCTGGACAATCGTGGCAAAATGAAGCGGAAAAAATGTGCCAGTTTCGTATGACTGTACCAAGTCTAAACAGCAGGGATGTCGTTAGGCGTCAGGCATCGGACATATACGATGAAAATCCCCAAATGTCCGATTCACATTGCCGCATGTCGGTCAGATGTCCTATCGTTTTAGCCTGAGCGTGGTCATTGTCCGATATGTACTCCATTCCTTCGGACAGCGCGATATTCGTTAATTTTCATTTCAAATCTTCTAAAAGACCGAACGCTCTCGTGTTCAGCTGACACTGAAGTTGCCAGTGCCGCGTGCGGATCTTTTCTTTTGTCGGGAATTCCCGAACCGTTTGCGGTATGCGCCGTTTGGGTATAACCGTCTCGATGCAGCGCACTGATCTAAAAATAGTGGAATATTTTTAGATCAGTGCTTGCTACAGGAGTACGGGAGACAACTCCAACTGACTAAATTTGTCGTCTGCTTTTGTTTTCGATACGAGACGAAGCACTGAATTATGCCGCTGAAAAAAACTAAAGCCTGCAAAAGATCAGCATTAGATCAAACCGATCATTTTGTTTTTCAACTTTTATCCAAATCATGCAGTTTGTAATCAAAGTAAGAGCTCTGAAGTTGTTCATGTTGGTTTCTTTTTTGTGATTTCTTTGAAACTAAATGAATACAACATTATACGCACACTGTGTTGATGTATTTACTATATTATGTGTGTGTTCTACAGCGCGCGCATGGGTGTGTGTGTGTGCGTGTGTGTGTGGGCGCATGACTTTGGAACAATTCCATGGAATGTGTTAAAAGCTGTTTGGCGCAAATTCATAATGTCCTATTACACTTTCTGAAAGCGGTCAAATGTCCTATTGATGCTGAAGAACTCAGGACATTTGTCCTATAGGTATGAATTTGTAGCAACATCCCTGAAACAGCAGACGCAGCAGATTTTCTTGGAGAAACACAGACAAGAGCCAGGAATTGTGGAGTCTACTATGGGAAAAAGTCGAGCACACTGCAAGTAATTGTAAATCAGATAATTTCTCCGTTGCCCATGCTGGGAAATATGACATCGAACGACACTGCAGTTCTAAAACTCACCTGGACAAGGTTGCTGCAAAGAAATCCGCTGAAAGCTGCCAAGGAATTATAAAGTTCATTCCCGCAAAGCAAATCCTGCCAGAAGAAAAGGCTGTAGTCCGCGCTGAAGCAATGTTTTCTGAGATGATTGTAAAAATGAACTTGCCACTGTCAACCGCAGATGTTATTTCACGAACTTCATCTTTTCATCATCAATCTGTTTGGAAGACACTGGTTATAATGCTATAAACTGACAGGTAAATAAAATTGTTTTATTCCTGGTGTATTGGACGGAGTTAAATTCTGAAGGTGTTCACAAGACATACTATTCTTACACAAACATGTTTGCACCCACGCGTACATTGTCCCTACCCCATATGGCTTTGCTTGCAAAGTACACCAACTTTTTGAAAATTACACTCAACTTTTTGGGAAAGTACTCTTGCCTCGGGTTTAGGGTAAACAGGTCTGGCTATATATGACAGCTAAGACAGTATTTGTTACATTTTAACAGTGTGTACCCCGAGTTTCTACTGCAAACAAAAAATAATAGCAAAACCTCAAAGTATGTGTGAGTCACCTTCAACAAATCGAAAAACATAAAGGAATTTTAATTAATTCATTAAGAAGCTTGCTTAAAATAACCTATAACTAGCCCTCGAAATTTCAACAAAAAAATGTTTTGGAAGTTGATAATTATCACATCTCTTTGTGAATCTCTCAAGGAAACATGCTTTTCACATGTAAAACAAAACATTCTAGTGAATTTCAACAAAGCAGTACAATTTAGTTTATGTAGCTACTGGATGTAGATTGAGCTTGCACTATGTTATTTGAACATCGCAACAACAGCAAAAGCTCACTGCTGACATGCTTGACTGAGCATTAATCTCGAAAGAGCCGTTTTTAGGAATTTGTATTCGAGTTTTATTCGCTGTGAGCTGCCGGTAACAATTATGTGTAATGTGAAGCTTTTATTACTCTTAAAGGCAGAGTAAGCCTCCCGTAAACCATCACAGATACGGTCAGGCTTTTACACACAGTACAAACACCCTTTCATTTAAACACTCACCAATTGAGAACATCCTAGGTGCCCTCCGTAAAGAGCGAACAATTTTCAAAGAATTTATTTTTGCGTGGTTTATCTTACCCCTGAGCCATCGTGAACCCGTGTGATCCAGTTTTCCCTTCAGTTCACAATGCAGTCGTCATAGTTAGTCATTTGAATGCGACTCGACGTGAGCTTATCTACAAAAGCACGTTTTTTATGCACGAAACAACGGCTGTGGTTCACAAGAACTCTAGCGATGGCTTTTGACTGTTGAGAGGAACGGCGATTTGCACTGATAAAACCGTCGTCTGCCACGACCCTTGCGTGACCCTGCTTCCGGGCTTTTCTTTTTTTAAACTTTCACAACTTCGAATTGTTCTGATCTTGTCTTGATGAAAAACGAATTCTTTTATGATTAAAGAATGTTTGTGTAACAAGCTGTCAATTTATTATTTAGATTTTAAAAGTTAGGTCTAGCACCAAAACGAGGCGCCATTGTTGGAGAGGACCAAGTCCACGAAAATAAATTCTTGGAAAATGTCTCACGCTCGACAGAAAGCAGCCAGGATGTTCCCGTTCGGTGAGCGTTCAAATGGAAGTATGCTTGTACTGTATTTAGACGCTCGGGGAGCTCTGTGATGGTTTACGGGAGGCTTACTGTGCCTTTAATGTCTGCTAATTTCAAAATGTGTCTGATCCATTCAGAACACAACAGGCAATGTTTATCAGTGATATCACTGTCCATCATTTATCCTTATCTCACCCTCTTCACCCTCCCCCCTCCCCCCACCATCTACCATCACCCCCTCCCCCTTCTTCAACATAAATAACACAACCTATGGGAGGCTATTTTGTGCGTGTGTTAGTGTGTCCGAGAGAGATAGACAAGAAATGTCAAGCATCTCCACTATCTTGGTAGTATTATGACATTTATTAAAATTGGTGTGGTGGTTTGCGTGTCTCGGTGACCCTAAGAGCTATGCCAGCCGGGGAGTGTAAACTCCTGGAAGGGCTTCCCAAGCTGGACAGGTCGAAAGGTAGAGGCCAGACTAATATGGACCAACCTTGTGCTCACAGGGCAGGTCCTTGGGCCATGAGCTAAGGGTGAGGTAACCCTGACAGAAACCTCGAGTGCTGAAGACGTATGTGTTGGGCCGCATGGCGCACTCCAACAAACCACAACACTACGCATCAACTGCCAGTATGACACTTGGAAACAGAATTGACAGTAATGGTGCTCGCCCTGTGAGGATCCACCAGGCGGGTGCTGCGCCGGGCTCCGCGCCTCAAAGGAGTCCACCCTCAGCTACTGGAGGTCCCTTCATCTCGTCTTGTGGAGCCAGGGGACGAGAAAGGAAAGCGACTGGCCGGAAAAACAGCAGAGCCAAGGACAACCCCACTATTAACATCATGCATTGGAATGCAGAGGGGGTATCCAATAAGAAGGAAGAATTAGAGCACTTCCTCTATGAAAACAGCGTCAACATCTGCTGCATTCAGGAAACACACCTGCAAGAAGGGAAGCCCTTTAAGATCCGAGGGTACCAGGTGTTCAGGAGTAACCGACAAGGGAGGAAGAAAGGAGGAGTGATGACTCTGGTCAGGAACAACATAAATGCCAGTGAAACCAACAGATACATGGAAGAAGCAGAGTACATAGAAGTCAAGATAACGACCAATGACAGCAACTACTACTGCCCCAACGACAAGATGCTGTCGCTTGACACAATCCAGGTCCCTGACAGCGGCTTCCTCATCGCTGGAGACTTTAACAGCCAGTCCCAGAGTTGGGGATATAAAACACTAGACAGGCGAGGAGAAGACATTGAATCTTGGCAGGACGACAACCACCTGATCCTTGTCAACGACCCCACAGATCCGTCTACCTTCTACTCGCGCCGCTGGCACTCAACAACAACACCAGACCTGGCATTGTGCACGGATGACATCCACAAAACCATCTCAAGAAAAGTGGATGAACAGCTGGGTGGAAGCGACCATCGCCCAGTTCTCCTTATCATCAGTAGAGACTCAGCATCTGAGCATCCACAACACCCGAGATGGAACTACAAAAAGGCAAAGTGGGGACTGTTCAACATACGAACAAATGAGCTGACCAGAGCCATAGAAACAGAGGGGAGAAACATCAACAACGTGATAAAGGAGTTCAATGCTAGCATAATCCAGGCAGCCAAGGACAGCATCCCACGTGGAGTGAGGAAGGACTACATCCCATACTGGTCCGATGAGCTGCAGAAGACGCACGATGCACTCACAAGAATGAGAGAAGAGGCAGAGACGAACCCTAGCCAGGAGAACAACATCAAACTCCAAGAAAGCAAAGCAAAACATCTGAAGACAAAGCTAGAGTGCAAGAGAAGAGGCTGGAGTGAAAAGACGGCAGGGCTGAATATGGAAAAAGACACAACAAAGCTCTGGAAACTTACAAGAGCACTGAATGAAGAGGGCAACAAGGGACGGAAGATCACCCTGGAGGAGGAAGGAAGAACCCCTCACTGGAAAAGCCGCAGCCAATGCTTTCGCCCAAGCATATCGGGGAGAAAGCGACACCACCATACCCCTACCTCTACAAAAGGAAGTCAGAACAGAAATTAGAGAAAGAACAGAAAGAAACGTACAGGATGCCATGCAACAAGACATCACCATGGCCGAGCTGAAGAATGCCATCAAGAAGCTCAAAAAGAAGAAGTCTCCAGGTCCAGACAACATTACGAATGAGATCTTGCAACACATAGGCAACTCGGCCCTCCAGAAACTACTGGGCATCTTCAACCTCAGCTGGAGAAAGGGACAGGTACCTCAGTGCTGGAAGGAAGCCAGGATGATCCCAGTTTTAAAGAAAGGGAAAAACAAGACCAAAACCCTGAGCTACCGACCCATCAGCCTGACAAGCTGCGTATGCAAAACCATGAAGCGCATTGTCAACCAGCGCCTGCAGCTGTACCTGGAATCAGAAAGCATCATCGTCCCAGAACAAGCCGGCTTCCGACAGCACAGAAGTACGGAGGACCAGACAACACACCTTAGCCAGGTCATAGAGGATGCTTACCAGGCCCAGAAGGTCACCCTGGCCACCTTCATTGACCTGCAGAAGGCCTTCAACAAGGTCTGGAAAGATGGACTCCTTGTGAAGCTCCTATGTTCCGGCGTCAAAGGCAACATGTACCAGTGGACCAAGTCGTACCTGCACAACCGAAAGGCCAGAGTGCTGGTGGACGGTCACTGTGGCCGAAAGGTGCTACTACGCCAAGGAGTTCCACAGGGAGGAGTACTCTCCCCCACGCTATTCATACTCTTCATTAACGACCTGGTACCAGAGTTGCCCAAGGGAGTCCAAGCGGCACTGTATGCTGATGACCTTGTTCTCTGGTGCTCGGAAGAGTATGCAACCTACAGGATGCAACTTGCCCTAGAAAAGGTTGCAGCGTGGGCGGAAGACTGGTGTGTGACCATCAACAGGGAGAAGACCACTGCCACTCTCTTCACACTCTCTGCCAAAGCGACACCTGGCAAACTGACCTTGGGGGACACACCCCTGAAATTTGAAGACCAGCAAACATACCTGGGGGTCACCTATGACAAGCGCATAACCTGGAAACAACACATAATGAATGCAGAGGGAAAGGCCAGGAGAAAACTAAACATCATGCGGAAGCTGGCAGGATCACACTGGGGTGCAAACGAGAAGATCCTGAAAACGTCTACCAGGGGACTGTACGACCGCACCTCGAGTACGGATCAAGCTCTTGGGCAACAGCAGCCAAGACACACCAGCAGGCCCTAGACAAAGTACAGAACCAAGCGCTGAGAATCATCACGGGCGCAATGAAATCAACACCCATACAGAAGATGGAACAGGTGACTGGCATTCCTCCACTGAGCAAAAGGCGAGACTGCAAAACAATGGTACAAGCCACCAAGTACCAGTGCACTCATGACCATCCAATGAGTGACAGACTCAAGAAGATGTCCTTAGGCAGGCTGAAAAGATCAAGCTTCGCTCTGGAGGCAAGGGCTTTGCAGAAGAAACATCAAACAGAGATGCCAGAGCTAGTGGAGCCACCATCTTTCTCCCTTGACGCCCCACCCTGGGAAGACAGACAAGGAAACCTGGACATACAGACCAGTGTCCCCTACCTCACAACAAAGGACGAGCAGAGCAATGCGACGAAAAAAGCCCTGACTCTTGCCATGCTTGAAGAAAGGTACCCCCAAGAAGCATGGATACGGGTGTATACTGATGGGTCAGGCACAGAGGCCGTCAAAAATGGAGGAGCGGGAGTGTATGTCCAGTACCCCAGTGGAGAGAGGCAAGCAGAGGGTATACCAACAGGCCTCCACTGTACAAACTACAGAGCTGAGGTACAATACTCCAAGCAATGACCAGTAGCAAACTGCCTCAGCTGGAACACGCTCTACACAACATCAAGAGCCTGAGGACAGTACTGCAATGGATCCCCTCCCACTGTGGTGTACAAGGAAACGAAGAGGCGGACAAGATGGCAAAGCTGGGTGCAGAAGATGAGCAAGAGGACAACCCTGTGAGCCTGACAGAGATGAAGACCATCATTAAGTCTCTGCACAGGACGCCCCAGCCACAGGACAGCTACCACCTGCTATCCAGACCACAGCAGATGGTCATCTTCCGCCTGAGAACGGGACACAACAGACTTAACCAGCATCTCCACGGGAAGCTGCATGTTGTGCCCTCCCCCATGTGTTCTTGTGGAGAAGCAGAGCAGGACACGGCCCACATCCTACGAGACTGCAGGAACCACCAGGTGCTGAGAGAGGAAATCTGGCCATTGCCGGAGTCCCTGCACAACAAGCTGTACGGGCCAGTGGCTGCGCTGCAGAGGACCACTATTATTATATCTCAAGATCTGGACTCCAAGTGTGATCGGCGATCGAAAAGAAGAAGGAGAAAAGTAACAAGAAAGCACCTACGCGGTTCATACTTCGCAATAGAAACTGAACTCTGATGAAAGCAGTTACTGTAAAGTCATTTGAAGTCACATGATAACAATCACAAATGGTTTAGTTGAGCAGACTACAAAGTGCAGAGCTAAAATCTGGGTATAAATCTGTGTGAAAATTGAAGTCCGTTTGTCCACAGGGATGCTTCGAAGCAGTCAAATGGGGTCGCTCAATCTGCTCAAATCCAGTCAAATGGGGTCTCACGGGCCGTAAAATGGGGACAAATAACGGAAGCGCCCCCATTTTACTGCTGTCCAGTGATAATCGTCCCCATTTGTCAGTAAAACCACCTACACACACACACACACACACACACACACACACACACGCACACACACACACACACAGAGACACACACACACATACACACACACACACACACACACACACACACATACACACACAAACACACTCAGACTTTTCCACACGTTATACTCAAAACCAGAAGTGATCCAATGCAAAATAAATGTTTGTAACCAGTTGTAAACACTTAATAGCGTTTACAAGTAGTGCTATATGTGTTTGCTAGTAGAGTTATATAGTGCCCTAACAACCGGTTACAAAAATTGTGTTCACATTGGAACACTTTTTATTTGGAGTGTATCTTTTCAGGAAAAATATGTTCTGAAAACTCGCATTAAAATTGTTTGTTTGTGTTTCTGCCAGTGTGTGTGTGTGTATGTATGTGTGTGTATGTGTGTGTGTGTGTGTTACACGACACTTGAGATTGCCGCAAGTTCTCAAACGTCGTATAGTTGTGTTCTTTTATTCTACGTCGCCCGTCTTCGCAGCAGCAGAAAACAACTCGTCAAATTGAGTTCGAGGATTTATTTAGCATTCCATACATATGTCACAGTGGAAAGTGGAATCCAGAGGAATCTGAGATTCCCCTAGGGGAAAGTAGAATTCCAGTTTCCCCTAGAGGAAACTGGAATTCTACTTTCCTCTGGATTATTGCCAGATGAAACTGGAATTCCAGTTTCCTCTAGGGGAAACTGGAATTCAATCTCTAGGGGAAAGTAGAATTCTACTTTGCCCTAGTGGAAACTGGAATCAGACTTGAACAGTCACAGTGGAAAGTGGAATCCAGAGGAGAATACTTTGCCCTAGTGGAAACTGGAGTCAGACTTGAAAATTGCTTAATTTTGTGCCAGATTTTACTGGACTTAGAACTTGTTTTATTACAACAAAAGGTATTGAGTGAATGTCAAATTATTTACCAGTTTTCCAGGTGTATTCTAATTGCCACGACTTGAGATCACGAATTCGTGAATACAACTCCATTAAGCTGTACTGGAGCAATAAAGTGCTCCTTGGTGAGAACAAATTGTGAGCACTGGTTCACACAAAAGGGGAAGTTGCTGCCACAGATCTCAGTTTGACAGCCAAGAGAGAAGCAGAGGACAGTATGGAGATTAACGGTGACAGTGGTGACCAGCAACAAAAAGCAAACTTCTACCAGCAATTGGATGCGCACATACAAAAACTGAATATGAACAATAGAGAGACTTTTTGCCTGCCCCTAAACAAATATAACAAAGTTCTGCGGGTGCTCAGTTTGGACGAGAAGGAGGCATGTCCAGAGGGTCCAAAATTCAAACATTGGGCCAAAAAGCTGTACAAGCTTGGGATGGTCGGCTCGCAGAATATAATATTTTGCAAGAAGTCGGGTTGTCCGGTTGTCGCACGTGAGGAGATTTTCCAAACAATCTCCACATGCCACACTAACGTTGGCCATTCTGGCCGAGACAAGACCTGGGCAGAAGTCAAAAGCAACTACGCCGGAATCAAATGGGATGTAATTGACATTTTCCTCAAGACCTGCACTAGTTGCTGCCAAAGGCAAGCAGTGAAGAGTCTACCATCAGGCAAGGCGATGATCAACCTGTCGTTCCTTCTTCGAGTTCAGATCGACCTAATTGACTTTAGAAGCCGACCAGACAATGAGTACAAGTGGATTCTGCACGCCCGAGATTGCTTCTCCAAGTACAGCTGGGCATACGCCTTGAAGTCTAAGAGGGCTGCTGAGGTTGCAAGTCATCTCTTCGACCAGTTCTGCAGTTTTGGACCTCCGAGAATTCTCCAGAGCGATAATGGGAGGTAAGTAGGCCTACTGTTTCATGTATTGTCATCCAGTGCACCTAAGCCTACCTTCAATGTTTTCTGGATAAAGGGATTTTGATAAGGCCTAAAAAAAAGAGGTTTGTCTAGGTTAACCCGACGGTGTGTGTGCAGGGGCGGATCAGTTGCTTTGTAAGGGGGGGTGCACTTTGAATCGAAAGTGAATGTGATGGGCGCGAAGCGCCTAAATTTGCTAGGGGGTCCGGGGGCATGCCCCCCCGGAAATTTTTTTGGCCCAAAGAAGCAAAATGGTGCCATCTGGTGCCATTTGAACTTAGAAATGGTCATAGAATCAGCTTTCCAACTTTTTTTTTCGGGGGGGAGGGCCCCCCCTCGTCAGCCCCTGGTGTGTGTGTGTGTGTGTGTGTGTGTGTGTGTGTGTGTGTGTGTGTAAGGAACGGTGGGGGAACGGTGGGGGAACGGTGGAGGTTCAAATCTAAAGAAAATAAAAGTTATATGCTTTAAAACAGCTTTGCAACTGCAATGGGCGAGGTAATTGCTGATCTATTGATTTATCTTTGCAGAGAATTTACTGCTGGGGTGATTCAGGAAGTCTGCAACATGTGGCCCGGTACTGTGATGATCCACGGTCGCCCCCGTCACCCGCAGACACAAGGTATGTAGTCAATTTTCAGTGTTAGTACGTCTGGCATATTGATAGGCAGTTATTCCGACCACAGCTTGTTGGACGTAAGGAATGATGATAATGGAAGGGATGATGCTGATGAATGAATTGCTGCAAACGATCTTGTTGTTGTTGCTACTGATGATGATGGTGTGGAGAAGGATGATGATGATGATGTTGATGATGATGATGACGATGATGATGATGATGATGATGATGATGATGATGATGCTGATGACGCTAGTGCCTAAATGAACAATGTCTTTGTTCTGCAGTTTTAATGTATTATCACTGATACAAGCATTGTTTCAAATACAGGGAGCTTGAATTATCTCTCTTGACTTGGAGGAGGAGGATTGTGATGATGATATTGATTGTTGATGAAGATGTTACTCTCCGCTGCTGCTGCTCCTTTATGCGGTTTCTGATTCAGTAATTTCATAGTAATGGTGGTGGAAATTCAAAATTGTATGTATTTATGTACTATGTTGTTTGTTTGCAGGCTGTGTCGAGCGTGGGAATGGCGACCTTCAATTGAAACTTGGAAAGTGGATGGACGAGCATGGAACAGATTGGAGTAGGGGGTTGAAGTTTGTCGTGCACGCCATAAACACTTCTGTGTCCTCTACAACTGGGACGACCCCATTCGAACTCGTCTTCGGCCAGAAACCCCGAGCAGATCAAGCCTTATGGGAGCAGCTAGCAGCTCAGGGTGTTGTTCATGAAGATGATCTGCCTGAAGACATCCGTGAACAGCTGCTGGAACCATCTCTGAGTCTGTCTGCAGTTGGTGAAGCCGAAGGTGGGTCTGAAGGTAGCCAGGTTGATGTTGTCGTGCAGTCTGGCGAAGATGGCGACGCTTCTGGCAGCCACAATCTCGAGCATGAAAGTTACATCGATGCAGTTTTACAGTGTGAAAGTCAGGGAGGTACAGGCTTGGAGAGTCATGGTGAAAGTGGTAACCAGAGTCAAAGTAGTGAGGTATCACAGTTGGAGAGTCTTGCGGGTGAACTTTCCATGTCTGGGAGTCAGAGTGACGGGTTTTCCCAGCATGGGAGTCAGAATGACGGGTTTTCGCAGCCTGGGAGTCAGAGTGACGGGTTTTCACAGCCTGGGAGTCAGAATGATGGGTTTTCACGGTCTGGGAGTCAGACTGATGGGTTTTTGCAGTCCGAGAGCGGCAGCCACAGTGGTGTGAGTTTGGAGCTGGAGGGTCAGAATGGGGCGGTTCCACAGTCTGGCAGTCATGACAGCGGTGCAGTTCATGCTGTTTCAGTCAACAATGATTCAACTGAGAACAGAAAGCGTGGAAGACAGTATCTCCTCTTGAGTGAAAACCACATTGTCGGTGCAGGAACAGAACACACGAACATTCCCTCTGTTAATGGTATGAAAGTAAATCCACGTGAGCATGCCGTGATGTCTGTTGATCAAGTGTTTGACCCTGCATGTGTGCCCACAGAGGGAAATCCCATGCAAGAGCCATTAGAGGTTGGACAGTTTGTTCTTTGGAGACGCAGTGCGGTGGTTGAAAATGAGGCCAGTGCAGTTCACAGAGACAAGCGGTTGGCTGCAAGAAGAAACTTCCTGACGGCTGCCAGGCGCCAAGAATCTCGGTACCAAAAGAAACTAAACGATGTGACGAAGTCGTTTTCAGAGGGCAACACAGTGGGAGTTAAAATCCACAGTGCCGATAGAACCAACACAGATGTTAGGCTGCTCACTTGTAAAGTGCTCGAGTCCAAAACAGTGGGTGGTTGTGAGATGTACAAAGTGTACTGTCCTGCTGGTATTGTGAAAAATTGGTTGCGTGGTGAGGAACTGGTTGACATGAACAGTGTGGTGTTTCCCTCTTTGAATGCAGTAGATCCTGCCAGACTGTCAGAGGTGACCTTGATTCACGCATCACGCGCATCCACCAGATGGCAAAATCAGGCCGTCGCGAGAACGGTATGTTCTTGCAAAGGCAGCTGCAAAACAAAGAAGTGCTGCTGCAAAGATGCAGGAATTCCCTGCGGCACCAAGTGCCATCCTCGCCCTGACAAAACAAACTGTCAAAATACAGACAAGTAAGAAACGAACCCTCAAGACTGACAGAACTGGAAAAGTTGTTAGACCATATCGTGTAATTAAAGATGTGAGTGTGTGTGCAATAAATTATGAATGAACGTTAAATTGGCATGGTTAACTCTTCCATCACAACAAAAAATAGTAACGACATCTGTCCACAACACTCTTCAATTCAGCATTGTCGAGTCCACTACATACACAAGGCAAAAACATATGTTTTGGGTAAAATGATGAAAAAAAAACCTGAGTCAGTCAGCAGGACTACGTTCTAAAGTCCAGTAAAATCTGGCACAAAATGAAGCAATTTTCAAGTCTGATTTCAGTTTCCACTAGGGCAAAGTAGAATTCTACTTTCCCCTAGAGATTGAATTCCAGTTTCCCCTAGAGGAAACTGGAATTCCAGTTTCATCTGGCAATAATCCAGAGGAAAGTAGAATTCCAGTTTCCTCTAGGGGAAACTGGAATTCTACTTTCCCCTAGGGGAATCTCAGATTCCTCTGGATTCCACTTTCCACTGTGACACATACAACTGCACATCGTAGCAGAACTCAAAGTAGAAGCTCTTTTTAACATTCAAATCGCGCTGGCATATATAGTAAATACTCAATCTCGAGAATATTCCAGACCGAACATGATACAACTACATTATATGAACTGTCCTTGAACTAGAATAGTGACGCTCTCTATGACGTACATCAAAGGTGCCGACGCACTAAATCCGAGCGAACTCACGACTAAAAACAGCGTGGTAAACAACTTGTTTTGACAGGACTAGAAAGTTCACCTGCATTCTTGCCCAAGCATAAATATTGTGTTTACAAAATATAATATCGGTACTTTCCCACAAAGTACAAATAAGTCAACTACATGCAACACACAAAACTGAACCAAAGCTCAGCAACGGTAGCGTTTCCTAACATTACCCCCAACACCAGAAGAAATTTACCTAATTTCTTTCAATCATTGAAACGCTACCTGTACACATATTATGTATACATAACAGATTGAAATCCAGGTATGTACATTAGTCTGTTGGAGAATGAACACAGTTTTACTCACATACTCGGCTGAGAAAATCTGCTCCAACATTGTCTGAACCCTTGATCGATTCCACTCGCATATCAAAGTTCTGCAAGTACATCACCCACCTCATGATACGATTATTCACAAACTTCGCAGAGTTCAGGTAGGTGAGGGGTTTGTGATCAGTCTGAAGCACGAATTTCACCCCTTGGAGGTAGAGTTCAAATTTCTTGATTCCCCACACGATGGCTAAACACTCTTTCTCCATGGTCGAGTAGTTCTTCTCGGCTCCTGACAGCTTCTTGCTGGCATAGCTGACCGGAAACGGTTTACCTCCATGCTCTTGCATCAGCATGGCGCCGATCCCTTCGTCCGATGCGTCTGTACGCAAGATGAACTCTTTGGCAGTATCAGGAAGGCGTAGCACTGGGTCTCGTGACATCAGGTCGCGCAGTCTGGTATGCCTTCTCCTGAGCTGGTCCCCAGAGTATTCGGTTGGGGCATCCTTTTCGGGTCATGTCCAACAAAGGCGCCGTTGTGGCGGCGAAGTTTGGAATGAACTCTCTGTAGTACCCAGCCAATCCAAGGAAGGATCGCACCTGCTTCTTTGTTTCAGGACGTGGCGCATTGAGGATCTTGGTGACGTTTTCCAACAAAAGCCCCTTTTGACCTTCCTTCAGTGAATGACCTATGAAGTCAACGTTGTCGGTCCCCAAAATGCACTTGCTGGGTCTCACGGTCAGATTAGCTTTTGTCAGGCGGGAAAACAGTTCCCTCAAAGTCTCCGCAAAGGTCTCCTTGTGGACTAGCAGATAATCCCAGAAGTACACAACATTCTTCATTCCTTTGAGCATTTTTTGCATTCCCCTCTTCAGGGTAGCACCACTGTTCACCATGCCAAAAGGCATCCGCAGGCACTCATACGTTCCGTCTGGAGTTGCAAAGGCGGCCTTTGGTATGTCCTCTTCGCGCACAGGAATTTGCCAATATCCCTTGCTGAGATCGATCTTTGAGAAGATCTTACTGCCAGTTAACTGTCGGAATAGATCAGTTGCCGTCGGCATTGGTTCAGGGTCAAACACGGTGATCTTATTGACTTTCCTAAAGTCAATGCATACCCTGTTTGTGCCGTCTTTCTTCTTGACAACAACAACGGGAGATGAGTAAGGGGATGATGACTCACGGATGACCCCCATCTTCAACATGTTGTCGATGTCCTTCTTCAAGGATTCCCGAGCCTGAAACGGGATAGGGTATGGTTTTGACCGAACAGGAACGTCAGATGTGAGGTGGACTTCATGTTCGACCAAGGACGTAGAGCCTGGAACATCAGAGAACCTATGGGTGAAGTCGCCCATAAAATCATGCAGCTCCTTCTGCTGATCTTCTGTCAGGTCAGGTCCTAGCTTGACGTCATCCACTCCCTCTTTCTTGTGGAGGTCTCCCAACTCCAGTAGTTCCTCACCGTCGAACTCGTCTAGTTCGGCTGGTTCTTCCACCATTGTTGCGACCTGTACTGCTTCCGGAGGTCTCTCCACATACAGTTTCAGGAGGTTAGCGTGGTAGATCTTGGACTTCTTGCCGACATTCACCTTGTAGTCGTTGATCCCTACCACAGCCTCAACCTCGTATGGGCCTTTCCACTGCATCAGTAGTTTGTTGTGATCAGTGGGGAGCAGTATCAGCACTTTGTTACCTGGTGTAAACTTCCTGTTTACGGCTTTGCGGTCGTAGTAGTGCTTTCCACTATCCTGAGACTTTCTCAAGTTTTCTCTCGCAATCTCGAGAGTCTCCTCCAGTTTCTCTCGCAACTCGAACACGTACTGGTAACTGTTCTTCACTTCAGGTGTGCCCACATCTTTCGTCCACAATTCCTTTAGTATCTGCATCGGGCCTCTCACGGTCCGCCCGTACATCAGCTCGAACGGGGAGAATCCAGTGGACTCTTGTGGCACCTCCCTGTATGCAAACAGCAAGGCATTGATGTAGCGATGCCACTGCCTTGGCTGCTCACTGCATAGTTTCTTCAGCGTGGACTTCAGCGTCGCATTGAATTTTTCGACCAGCCCATTGCACATCGGGTGATAGGGTGTCGTAGTCAAGTGTCGAACGCTCAACAGCCTGTTGACCTCTTCCATGCATTCAGAGACAAACTGTGTCCCCAGGTCTGTGAGGATCTCTTCAGGAACCCCAATTCTGCTGAAAATGTCCACAAGTGCCTCGGCAACAGTCTCGGTGTCAATTTTCTTCAGAGGCACGGCTTCTGGGTACCTGGTTGCATAGTCTACCAGGGTCAGTACCCAACGATGACCCGCTTCAGTTGGCGGTTTTATCTCGCCGATGAGGTCAATGGCCACCCTCTTGAAAGGTCGGTTGATCAAAGGCATCTTCTGCAACGGCACTTTCGGGACCCTTCCTCGAGGTATGGTTTTCTGGCAAATATCGCACGATCGGCAGAATCGAGTCACATCTGCATGCAGTCCTGGCCAGTAAAACGCAGCCTGGATTCTGTCCGATGTCTTCTTGACACCCAGGTGACCTCCCATAATAGAGTCGTGGGCCACCTCCATCACCTGGCGCCTAAGTGGTTGAGGCACCAGAACTTGACGTAATGGCTTCCCACCGTTGACTCTCGCGTGCTGGAACACTCTGTACAGAATCTTGGCCTTCACTTCAAATTGCACAGTGCCTTCGCCCTTAGTCATCTCCTTGACAGGACGACTCCTGTACTTTGTTAAGGTCGAATCAGCTTCCTGTAGCTGAATCAGCCGATCCCTGTCCACGACAGCAGTTGCAGAACTGTTGGTGACCCTGAGTGGCGTAGTTGTTTTGTCCTTCTTCGCCTGGGCTCTGGTCGTCACAGCGCTTACAACCTGCGGCTGGTCGCGGCGATGCACAGTGGCTCTGTCATCTCGTAACAGTTCGCTGATATCTTCATTCGCGAATGGCAGTGGGTCTTCCTCCTCAGCAGCAGGCTGAGCTGAGCCCATTCTCCATTCGAAATCAGGGTCATCAGGACGTCTCGCACCCCCAATGTTCCCAATTAGTAGATCGTACAAGGGCTTCTTCAGGCAGACGGCCTCAACTTCTCCGGTGAAGTCTGGAGTATCGATCTGGTCCTTCCCGTCAGCGAATGCTGGAAGTTTCGGTGCCCTGTGTAACATTTGCTGCTGGTTATCTCTTTGGCGTGGTGCCTCGTGCTCAGTTTGAACACGCACCATTTCTGTCTGAAGCTCTAAGCGCTTGGTCTCCATTTCTATCTGGAGCTCTAAGCGTTTCAGCTCCATTTGCCTTTCTTCACGCTGCGCTTGTCTTTCTTTTTCTTCACGCTCACGCTGCGCTTGTCTTTCTTCACGCTGCGCTTGTCGTTCTTCACGCTCACGCTGCACTTGTCTTTCTTCACGTTGCGCTAGCAGTCGTGTCTGGGACTCGACGAACTCTTTCAGCTGCTTGCCTTTCAGTCCCAGTTCAACTCCTTTTGCCCAGAACTCAGCCATTCTGGTCTTTTCCGGTGCGTTCGTCTGTATTCTTTCACAGCCCCGAACGTAGACGAATGTAGTCTTCTAAAAGAACACAGTCTCTACTGCACCTCCGATGCTTCTCTCGTCGCTGGTCACCTTTGTAGACGCAGGCTGCCACCCTCCTCGTCTAACGTGACGGCGCACTCTGCTCACGATACGTACACGACGTACCTCAGTCGTATTTCGTAGTATTAATGCACTAGCTCCGCGACGAAGTCCGTCTCGTCCAAACGGCAGCTAACCTCTGTAATCCCGATACACTCCGGCGTCGCTCACCGTACCGAGCTGCGGCGATTACCAAACTCTTCACCAGTCACACCGAATCCACGGTTCCGTAGTCTCAATACTGATCCCTCAGGATACACCCGATTGATGGCTACCTCCTGTGACTGTCTTGACTGTCTTTGTTGCTGGAAAACCCTTGGCGTTAAACGTAGATCCTTGGCTTGGCCCCCAATTGTTACACGACACTTGAGATTGCCACAAGTTCTCAAACGTCGTATAGTTGTGTTCTTTTATTCTACGTCGCCCGTCTTCGCAGCAGCAGAAAACAACTCGTCAAATTGAGTTCGAGGATTTATTTAGCATTCCATACATACAACTGCACATCGTAGCAGAACTCAAAGTAGAAGCTCTTTTAACATTCAAATCGCGCTGGCATATATAGGAAACTAGAGGAATACCCGGCTTCGCCGGTTTTTATCCACCAGTTTGTGCCCGGGGTCCACCTGAATATGCCCACCAAATTTGATGCAGAATATTTACGATATCACAAACAGAACTCTACAATCCACAGGTGTTGCTTTGCGAGCTATAAAGAGCTATAAATATCTCACAACTTCTAAGGCGCACAACTCTGCAGAGTCTGCTGTGAAGGGCGGCGGTAGTCTCCCTGTCACACCCACCCCCCGTTTGAATGAACCGAACCATGGATCCTCCAAGCTTAGGTCCCTCCCAGATTCGTGGAATGGGAACAGCACGAAAATGATTCAGTGACCATGATGCCATTCATGATCATATCATGTCGAGTCCCATTCATGTTGACGACGCCGAATGTAATCGAGTGCCGAATCACCATAATCACCTTTGGAGGCGAAGTCCACTCACACAGGAATGAGACGTTAAGAGCTTATCTCTAAGCCCTTCTTAGTCTGTTATGACTTCTCAGAGGAAGGTCAGAACATTCAGACTCAGGAAAGCAGCCATACCACATCACAAACAGAACTCTACAGTCCACAGGTGTTTTCTACAGACACACACAAACACACACACACACACACAGAAGCCGTATATATATATATATATATCTATATCTATAAATATAGAGAGATAGATGACAGTGTATTTTTCGCGTGGCTATAAATTGATTCGACCTTTGCACTTTTACAGTGAGGACAACTTACGGGTCCAAGGAAAGCGTTCTGGACACTGCGGTGACCTTCTAAAAATAGTAACAGAACGCCGGGAATATCCGAAGATGCCCCTAATACCGTACTGCACCATACGAAGGAAGGGAGGTAAACGCTGAAAACATGGAGAAGATAAGGAAGAGTTATGGAAGTTGATCCCCCAAAAAACACCAAAATCGGTTTGCGCTGCGCGCTGAGAGCACGTATTGAAATATCTCATCGACCAGATTTTGTTTCGGGTGTATCTGAATATGGACACCAAATTTGAAGCAGATCCATCGAGAACTTTGGCCGTGCATGGCGATCAAACACACACACACACACACACACACACACAGACACAGACACAAGTCGTATATATAATAGATAGATACTCAATCTCGAGAATATTCCAGACCGAATGTGATACAACTACATTATATGAACTGTCCTTGAACTAGAATAGTGACGCTCTCTATGACGTACATCAAAGGTGCCGACGCACTTAATCCGAGCGAACGCCACGAACTCACGACTAAAAACAGCGTGGTAAACAACTTGTTTTGACAGGACTAGAAAGTTCACCTGCATTCTCGCCCAAGCATAAATATTGTGTTTACAAAATATAATATCGGTACTTTCCCACAAAGTACAAATAAGTCAACTACATGCAACACACAAAACTGAACCAAAGCTCAGCAACGGTAGCGTTTCCTAACAGTGTGTGTGTGTGTGTCTGTGTCTGTGCCGTGTATGTGCGTGCGTGCGTTCATGCGTGCGTGCTTACGTGCGTGCATGCGTGCGCGAATGTGTATGCGTGTGTATGCATGTATATCTGTGAATGTGTGCGTGCTTGCATGTCTGTGTATGCGTGCGTGCGTGCGTGCATGTGTGTGTGTTCGTTTGTGTGTGTGTCTGTGCGTGCGTCCGTGCGTGCGTGTGTGCGAGCCTGCATGTTGGTGTGCGTGTATGTATGTAAATGCGTGTGTGAGCCTGCGTGTGTGTAATAATGTAGTGGTTGGAGTGCTTCTCCTATTTTAACATACCTGTTGCAGCATGTTCAACTTATAGTTTCTTACATCTGCACAGCGCACGTCCTGTTAAGTTCGCTCTACCAAAACTGCTTTAGGATCAGGATCATATTATTGTGTGTAGACTACAGCTATTCAAACTGTCGCTGGGATTAAAGTAGTAATTAGAGTTCAGTGAACCGTATCCTCCCGTTGTAAGGTTTGTCAATGAGTTTTGTGGGGGACAGGTAAATAGAAAATGTTTTGGAAGCACGGCGGAATTTCCGCAAACATTAAATGTGTTGTGAAGCTGTAAAATGTAATAGTAATAGACTGTCGCTCGCATACAAATAGGAACTTTGAAGAATGTGTATGATTATATGGGCAGGAATACCTCTTTCTCTCTGTCTCTCTCTGTATCTCTCTTTCTCTCTCTCTGACTCTCTCTCTCTCTCTGTTTCTGTCCCCCTCTCTCTCTCACTCACTCACTCTCTCTCTCTCTCTCTCTCTCTCTCTCTCTCTCTCTCTCTCTCTCTCTCTCTCTCTCTCTCTCTCTCTCTCTCTCTCTCTCACTGTACTTTGATTTAATTGAATTATATTCACGATGGGTTCAATCCCCAGGATGAAGACATACCTGAACACCTGGAGCTACGGGACAGGTTCGGTAACACTCTGTACTTCCTCAACGCCGGGGATGTGTTACTTGCCCCCACCACCATCATTCCCGATGCTCGTGAGCGATTGACAGAGATCAAGCAGTTGGAATTACGTCAAGATGACGTCATCATCGCCGGGTTTATGAAATCAGGTAAACAGATATGTTTGTGTTTTGTCCCCTCGACGTATTGCTGTCGACATTCTGTCACACTCGACCTTTTGCTTCTCACCCGTGTATGTGGGTTTTACCAAACTTAAATGCAGTCCTGCTATATGGCTACAGTATGTCCAGACTTGAAGCTGATCATCCTAGGATCCCAACATATGATAATTATTATTTTTCACGCACAAAAAAATGGAAAAAAGGACCTTTGCTGAAAAGTCAAACCGGAATGTCTATTATCTACAGTTGTCTTATAACTGACTCGGTCTACGCGCAAACTTTTGTTTATATCAAAGTCTTTATTGTATTTGAAGGCAGTGAGCGAGAGGAGTGGGCGCCGACCTCGAGAGAAGTTGAGATCTCTAACATTTCGCCCCCCTACAACCAAACATGGTTATGGGACTACCTTATTCTTCTTCTACGTTCGTGGGCTGAAACTCCCACGTACACTCGTGTTTTTTGCACGAGTGGAATTTTACGTGTATGACCGTTTTTACCCCGCCAATAAGGCAGCCATACGCCGCTTTCGGAGGAAGCATGCTGGGTATTTTCGTGTTTCTATAACCCACCGAACTCTGACATGGATTACAGGATCTTTTCCGTGCGCACTTGGTCTTGTGCTTGCGTGTACACACGAAGGGGGATAAGCCACTAGCAGGTCTGCACATAAGTTGACCTGGGAGATCGGAAAAAATCTCCACACTTTACCCACCAGGCGGCCGCGGCCGGGATTCGAACCTTCGACCTTCCGATGAAGAGGCCGACGTCTAACCACCACGCCAAAGCGCCCGTCCTATGGGACTACCTTGACCTTGTACCTGTATTATACTTGCAGGAAACCACTGGGTGCAGCAGATAGTCAGGATGCTGCTACAAGGCAACACGGACTACAAACCAAACACGTTGAGTTTTGAGGTGTTTGAGTACATACCTCAACACCTCATGACTCCTCCCAACGAACCCAGAGCTTTCTTTACTCATCTCAGATTTCACCATTTACCCACTCAGGTAATCACAGTCTGATATGACTACCTTCGTGTTCTTTTACTTCTTCTTGTCGATCAGACGTCTGTATTGTAAGCCCGGACAGCGAGACAAATGATACTGTCTTCTCCAGGTCCTTTCCCCCGTACAACTGGCAGCGGACGGGGACTGCAGTTGGCTTTACCTTCGTGTAACTTTCGTGGAACGTACTAGAATTATTTTTCTCTAAAGCACAGTCATTTGCATGTAAACGATTCGACTCACCGTCTTTGATTTGGGCAGGCTTTTATACTAGAACTAGAATACTATAACGCTAAAGATAACCCAGTTTTAAAATGTTATTCAGGGGAGGCAATCGTCCTGCTGCAATTCAAAGGGCAAAATACAGCGGTTGTTTCCCTTGCTAGAGGATTGATTTTTGATGATGTCTTAGGCCTAAAAAAAAAATAGGTGTGGTTTCGGTAACCCGACCTACCCTATTTTTAGGGGCCGACCCTATAACTTTTTAATTACATTTGTCAAAAAAACACACACAAAAACAAGAAAACGAGTGCAGAAAACGCAATGAAAGCGAAATCGCCCGAGTTGCACACTTATTTCCCTGTCAAGTAGGTTTAATTTGTAAACATTACAAAAAAAAGTTTTAAAAAAAAAAGTGATTGCCTACCTTCCTACCCTATTTCTTTTGGCTATGTTACCGTAACCACACCTATGTTGGTTTTTTTTGCCTTAACTTATGGTCTCCCAGGTACGGATATATCCGTACCCACTTATATGGTTCTATCTGACCAGGTACGGATATGTCCGCTCAAACTGTTAGCTTCAGTCGCTTTCTGTAACGTCGATCTAACGCCTGCATTCCAGCGTGTTGATACACAGTTTCAAAGTGTTAAGTACGTATGTGATACGCAAAGGGGTAGTATAGTTCTTTTCATAGTTAATATGTAAAGCGTGGAGAGCTTAGTTTACTGTGGTTCGTGCTAGGGGTTAAGACACATCTCTTTCTTTCAGGTATTGGAAAAGAAAGTGAAGATTATTCACTTGGTCAGAAACCCAAAAGATACCTTCGTGTCTATGTTCCTTCACCTGAGCAAGATGAAAGGGATGATGCGTTATAAAGGAACGTGGGACCACTTCTTCATGACTATGTTGGAGTTTGGAGGTGTGTGTTTGTTCTGTCTTAATTCTTCCTTCGTTTGGTATAGACTTTGGAGCAGTGGAAGAGGTGAAGAAAGGATAATTGTGTTGTGAACATTATTATTGTATGTATCCATTGGAGATTGGATTTCCCTTCTTTGAGTCATGTGACGTCAGAGGCCGACAAAACTTTATAATTTGGCTTTTCAGGTTGACCGAAACTTCAAAGGAACTCAAAAAAAACCACGTCATGTGTTTGATTGCATGTGTGTGTGCTGTTCAATGTCAAAACAACAACAAAGTGAGTACATGACGTGTGTTTTGTAGTTCCTTTGAAGTTTCGGTCAACCTGAAACGCCCAAATATGAAGCTTATGTGTTTGATTGCATACATGTGGATTGCATGCATGTGTGTGTGTGCTCGTTCAATCGTCAAAACAACAACAAAGTCATAAGTACCTGAAAGGAATTCGATCGATACATAAATGTTATTTGCGTGTTTGACCAAAATATGACATTTTACACAGATCTCGACAGTCATTGTTCACCTCGACCGCTAGCGCGGTCTCGGAGAACAATGACTGTCTCGATCTGTGTAAAATGTCATATTTTGGTCAAACACGCAAATAACGTATAGGGTCTGACTTATGTCTGGAAAAGAGTTTTGTTTAGTTTTGTTTACTTACTTTATAATTATTGTTGAAATTTTTGACTCACATGCGAAGCAAAAGTGAGTCTATGTACTCACCCGAGTCGTCCGTCCGTCCGTCTGTCCGTCCGTCCGTCCGTCCGTCCGGAAAACTTTAACGTTGGATATTTCTTGGACACTATTCAGTCTATCAGTACCAAATTTGGCAAGATGGTGTATGATGACAAGGCCCCCAAAAAACATACATAGCATCTTGACCTTGCTTCAAGGTCAAGGTCGCAGGGACCATAAATGTTGCCTAAAAAACAGCTATTGTTGACATTTTTCCCATTTTCTCTGACGTTTTTGAGATTCAATACCTCACCTATATATGATATATAGGGCAAAGTAAGCCCCATCTTTTGATACCAGTTTGGTTTACCTTGCTTCAAGGTCAAGGTCACAGGGGCTCTTCAAAGTTGGATTGTATACATATTTTGAAGTGACCTTGACCCTGAACTATGGAAGATAACTGTTTGAAACTTAAAAATTATGTGAGGCACATGTTATGCTTTCATCATGAGACACATTTGGTCACATATGATCAAGGTCAAGGTCACTTTGACCCTTATGAAATGTGACCAAAATAAGGTAGTGAACCACTAAAAGTGACCATATCTCATGGTAGAAAGAGCCAATAAGCACCATTGTACTTCCTATGTCTTGAATTAACAGCTTTGTGTTGCATGACCTTGGATGACCTTGACCTTGGGTCAAGGTCACATGTATTTTGGTAGGAAAAATGTGTAAAGCAGTTCTTAGTGTATGATGTCATTGCTAGGTTTTGTTATTTGACCTTGACCCTGAAGGTCAAGGTCATGTAAAGGTCAAGGTCAAGCATGTGAGTCGTATGGGCTTTGCCCTTCTTGTTTTAATTGTTCTGCATCGTTTTATTATGCATGGAACTATGGCAGGTTTTGTGCCATATATATGAATACCCTTATTTCTGATAAATAACCATATTGTTCTCATAATTAGCAAACATAACAGGACCTACAGGGTGGGCCATAAAAAGTGTCCACATTTAATTTGTTAATATTTTTCCTGTAAAGTGATATTTTCTTTTCTGTTTCAGATAGAATTTGAGACAAGCATCTTAGAATTCTTTTAAAGCCTGAATGGATCGCATTCCAGTACAGGAAAGGACCAAAATCGTTGAACTTTACTTTGCTACCAATTCTGTGGTTCTCGCCCAGCGCGCTTTTCGGAGAGAGTTCCCTGGCACACACTGTCCATGTGCGAGAACTGTGAAGCGCCTCGTGGATAAATTCAGGAACACTGGTAGTCTCGCAGATAACAATAAAGGACATAGTGGTCGAATTTATCCACGAGGCGCTTCACAGTTCTTGCCACATGGACAGTGTGCCAGGGAACTCTCTCCGAAAAGCGCGCTGGGCGAGAACCACAGAATTGGTAGCAAAGTAAAGTTCAACGATTTTGGTCCTTTCCTGTACTGGAATGCGATCCATTCAGGCTTTAAAAGAATTCTAAGATGCTTGTCTCAAATTCTATCTGAAACAGAAAAGAAAATATCACTTTACAGGGAAAATATTAACAAATTAAATGTGGACACTTTTTATGGCCCACCCTGTATATTGGCTATGGGAACGTAGATAAAGAAGAAGGTAATAAATAATCATAGTTGTCAATGATTACTTGTGTCACATGATGAAACAAAAGCATTTCATTGGATAAAGTCAATGATTACTTGTGTCACATGATGAAACAAAAGCATTTCATTGGATAAAGTCAATGATTACTTGTGTCACATGATTTTGTTTTGTTGTTTTTTTTTCGTTCATGGGCTGAAACTCCCACGGCTTTAACGTGTATAACCGTTTTTACCCCGCCATTTAGGCAGCTCTACGCCGCTTTCGGAGGAAGCATGCTGGGTGTTTTCGTGTTTCTATAACCCACCGAACTCTGACATGGATTACAGGATCTTTTTCGTGCGCATTTGGTCTTGTGCTTGCGTGTACACACGGGGGTGTTCGGACACCGAGGAGAGTCTGCACACAAAGTTGACTCTGAGAAATAAATCTCTCGCCGAACGTGGGGACGAACTCACGCTGACAGCGGCCAACTGGATACAAATCCAGCGCGCTACCGACTGAGCTACATCCCCGCCCGTGTCACATGATGAAACAAAAGCATTTAAATGGACAAAGCAATGATTACTTGAGTCACATGATGAAACAAAAGCATTTCATTGGATAAAACAATGATTACTTGTGTCACATGATGAAACAAAAGCATTTCATTGAATAAAGTCAATGATTAATTGTGCCACATGATGAAACAAAAGCATTTAAATGTGCTTAACATATGCGATTCTGCTCAAAGAAATGCTATTGTTTGTTCATGTGAACCAAGAACTTCCTGAAAGTTATTTTGTTTTGTTTTGTAACTTCCTGACAGTTATTTTGTCTTGTTTTGTAACTTCCTGAAAGTTATCTTGTCTTGTTTTGTAACTTTCTGACAGTTATTTTGTAAGCTTTGAAACATCAAAGTGCACGAAGAGATTTCATTGTTTTCATTTTTTTTCATTTACTAAGCTGTTTTTGAGCAGTCTATTTATTGAGCACTTCAGAAACATGAATTATTGAATACGTTGGTGTTTTTTTTTTCTCTGATCAGCTGGTTCGAACTGAGCCGCTTTACAAAGTAAAATAAGCATTGTTACAGCACAAATCTTTGTTAACAAGTTATTTACAATGTGTTTTGCAGTGTATCATGGCGATTGGTTTGATCACCTATTCGACTGGGAGCAAGAAATTGCCTCACATCCCAAAGCCCCTGTCATGGTTCTGCCCTACGAAGATTTGCTGCGTGTGAGGTCATTTAATTGATTAATTAATACATTATTCAGCGTGCACTCACACACACACACACACACTCACGCGCACGCACGCATGCACCTACACGCACACGCACACACACAGACACACACAGACACACACACACGTATATATAAACATCAGAAATTGTGAAAGAAACAATTGAAAGTCAGCAGAGACTTTCTTCCGAGATTTGTTAAAATCTCTTAGCAGAGAAAGAGAGAGAAATAAGTATCCCTTCACAGACAGCCTATTGGGAGCATCAGACCCTCCTCAAGGGGGACCGAGATTTACAGAGCAAAGTCCCTTTGTGGGGGACGTATCGCAAGGTAATCTAGTCCTGAGGAGGACCATTGTATTTGTACCTAGACCAGACACGTGTTTCGACATTATTGTGTCTCATCAGTGGTCAGGTGGTACTGATGGCGAGAGTTGTCAACCCATGGTATCCAACTAAGAAGCAAACCATTCTCTGAATGGTAGCTTCTGTTGGCATGGGAGACTACCCTCATCTGACAACCCCAAGAGGATATCTGTGAAGGGAAACACTTTGATTTAAGGCCAAAGTGTAGAATTGATATTTACTAAGAAAGAATTTAGAAATTTAGACAAGTTTTAACCAAGAAATTAGGTTAAAACAAGGGAAATTTGAAAAAGCCTAAAGGGAGGTAACTCTGTACCAGCCTGCAGATCCAGAAATGGATACGCGAACAAGTTAGATCTAATTTTGAAAAGGTTAAACAGGAAAAGCGGTCAACTTTTCACTGCTGTTCAACACAGGACTTGGTAAAGAAGAAGTTTTCTGCTTTATTCAATTGGATCGCTTTAAAGGCGATGCAACTTTCACGGTGACCACATTTTAAAACATCAGAAATTGTGAAAGAAACAATTGAAAGTCAGCAGAGACATTCTTCCGAGATTTGTTAAAATCTCTTAGCAGAGAAAGAGAGAGAAATAAGTATCCCTTCACAGACAGCCTATTGGGAGCATCAGACCCTCCTCAAGGGGGACCGAGATTTACAGAGCAAAGTCCCTTTGTGGGGGACGTATCGCAAGGTAATCTAGTCCTGAGGAGGACCATTGTATTTGTACCTAGACCAGACACGTGTTTCGACACTATTGTGTCTCATCAGTGGTCAGGTGGTACTGAAGGCCAACGCATTCATTGGTGCTGACCGCAGTGAAGACCTGTGTCGCGCCATATATATATATATATACACACACATAGGTGCGCGCTGTTGCTGTTGTTGTTGTTGTTGTTGTTGTTGAGTGTGGTGTTGTTGTTGTTGTTGTTGATTGTGTTGTTGTTGTTGTTGTTGTTGTTGTTGCTGTTGCTGCTGCTGATGCTGCTTTTGTTGTTTTTACAATCTGTTTAATTAATGTGTGTACCTGTGTCAAAACCCAGGAACCGCTAGGACACGTGCAGAAGGTCAACGCATTCCTTGGTGCTGACCGCAGTGAAGACCTGTGTCGCGCCATAGTGGAGACGTGCAAGCTGGACACCATGAAGCAGAAGGAGGAGGACCTTCTCAGGAAACTAGACGTCTGCACCAAAGATTCACAAGGCTTCTACAGAAAAGGTATGTCGTGGGATTGCTACCATGGCAACCGACTGTTCCATTTCTAAAAACAATATTTTCTCAGGAGATGGACTGAATACTTTAATTCTAAAACAACTGTTGACTCAAGAACAAGAAAAAAAAAACCAAGGAAGGTAATTTGTTGAAACGTTTGTTATTGACAAAACAATACGTTACAATCAAAAATATATCGACCCAAATTTGTTTTTGATTTGTTGACTCAAGAGTTATGAAACACAAAAGCGCGAAGCATCACTGTTAAAACTAGTGCCTACCTTTTAACAGTATTTTATTCAGATACATAAATACAAAGCCATTGAGTGTATGATGTAATATGTGACCCTCCACCACGAAATGAGTCGCATGTCGCCTCGCGCGGTTCTGGGCTAGGCTTAATATAAGTCTGGGGAGTGTCTGGTAACAGTGTGAGGGTCACCTTAATCACAGGCTTATAACTCAAACAGTTTTTGCTCTTTTCTAAAACGATTTTCACCACTGGATAGAGCATAAAAAACTCTTTATGAAAATGTAAAAATATGAAAATCATGCAAAGGTGACAGTGCTACTCATTTCGTGGTGGAGGGTCACATATGGGAGCACAGCACAAGATGAACTTATAAAACAAGTCGCGTAAGGCGAAAATACAACATTTAGTCAAGTAGCTGTCGAACTCACAGAATGAAACCACAGGAGCTTGTATCAAATCGCCGGTCGATCATTATTTACAGTCCACTACTACGACATACTACTACTATATAGTAGTAGTATGTCGTAGTAGTGGACTGTAAATAATGATCGACCGGCGATTTGATACAAGCTCCTGTGGAACGCAATGCCATTTTTCAGCAAGACCGTATACTCGCAGCATCGTCAGTCCACCGCTCATGGCAAAGGCAGTGAAATTGACAAGAAGAGCGGGGTAGTAGTTGCGCTAAGAAGGATAGCACGCTTTTCTGTACCTCTCTTTGTTTTAACTTTCTGAGCGTGTTTTTAATCCAAACATATCATATCTATATGTTTTTGGAATCAGGAACCGACAAGGAATAAGATGAAAGTGTTTTTAAATTGATTTCGACAATTTAATTTTGATAATAATTTTTATATATTTAATTTTCAGAGCTTGTTTTTAATCCAAATATAACATATTTATATGTTTTTGGAATCAGAAAATGATGGAGAATAAGATGAACGTAAATTTGGATCGTTTTATGAAAAAATATTTTTTTTTACAATTTTCAGATTTTTAATGACCAAAGTCATTAATTAATTTTTAAGCCACCAAGCTGAAATGCAATACCGAAGTCCGGGCTTCGTCGAAGATTACTTGACCAAAATTTCAACCAATTTGGTTGAAAAATGAGAGCGTGACAGTGCCGCCTCAACTTTCACGAAAAGCCGGATATGACGTCATCAAATACATTTATATAAAAAAAGAAAAAAACGTCTGGGGACTTTATACCCAGGAACTCTCATGTCAAATTTCATAAAGATCGGTCCAGTAGTTTAGTCTGAATCGCTCTACACACACACACAGACAGACAGACACACACACACATACACCACGACCCTCGTTTCGATTCCCCCCTCTACGTTAAAATATTTAGTCAAAACTTGACTAATATAATGAATGTGCTCTTTAAACACAAAAGAATAATGTGGCCGTCGATATAGTAAAAGCATGATATTTAAACCGTTTAAGATATGTCGTTCAGGGATACGATGTTGCTATTACAGCGAATATAATTATAGCCATTTCATATGGCACCAAAAGACGTCAGTATGAAAGAACGAGCAAACGAACGGATGTTCCTAGGATCTTCTTTTTACATTTAGTCAAGTTTTTACTAAATGTTTTAACATAGACGGGGAATCGAGACGAGGGTGTGGTGTATGTGTGTGTGTGTGTGTGTGTGTGTGTGTGTGTGTGTGTGCGTGGGTGCGTACGTGCGTGCGTGCGTGCATGTGTCTGTGTGTAACGCGATTCCGAGAAACTACTTGACCGATCTTTATGAAACTTAACATGAGAGTTTCTGAGTATGATATCTCCAGACTTATTTTCTTTTTTGTGATAAATTTCTTTGATGACGTCATATCCGGCTTTTTGTGAAAGTTGAGGCGGCACTGTCACGCTCTCATTTTTCAACCAAATTGGTCAAGTAATCTTCAACGAAACCCAGACTTTGGTATTGCCTTTCAGCATGGAGGCTTAAAAATTCATTGATAAGTTTGCTCATTAAAGTTGTCATGAAAATCAAATTATCGCAAACAGATTTAAAATTGATTGCATCGTATTCTTCATCAAATTCCAAATCTAAAAATATATACATATGTCATGTTTACTCTTAAAATGTGATCACAATTAACGAAAATAGATTAATTAGTACTACAATTAAAATTTATAAAATCGATCCAAAAATGATTTCATCTTATTCTTTATTACTTCCTGATTCCAAAAACATATAGATATGATATGTTGTATTCAAAACAAGCTCAAAAAGTTAACAAGAATACAGAAAAGCGCGCTTTCCTGCTAAGCTCAATACGCTACCGCGCTATTTTTTCTTGTCTATGTTACTGCTTTTTGCACGTGGGAGGTGAGCGATTTCCTTCTCGCGGCAATTGACGAAGCTGTATACTTGTCTTGGTGAAAAAATGCAGTGTGTTCAGTTTCATTCTGTTAGTTCGACAGCTTGTTTTTTCCTCTTTTTATTCCTTTTTATATTTAGTCAAGTTTTGACTAAATATTTTAACATCGAGGGGGAATCGAAACGAGGGTCGTGGTGTATGTGCGTATGTGTGTGCGTGCGTGCGTGCGTGTGTGTGTGTGTGTGTGTAGAGCGATTCAGACTAAACTACTGGACCGATCTTTATGAAATTTGACATGAGAGTTCCTGGGTATGAAATCCCCGAACGTTTTTTTTCATTTTTTTGATAAATGTCTTTGATGACGTCATATCCGGCTTTTCGTGAAAGTTGAGGCGGCACTGTCACGCCCTCATTTTTCAACCAAATTGGTTGAAATTTTGGTCAAGTACTCTTCAACGAAGCCCGGTGTTCGGTATTGCATTTCAGCTTGGTGGCTTAAAAATTAATTAATGACTTTGGTCATTAAAAATCTGAAAATTGTAAAAAAAAAAAAAAATTATAAAACGATCCAAATTTACGTTCATCTTATTCTCCATCATTTGCTGATTCCAAAAACATATAAATATGTTATATTCGGATTAAAAACAAGCTCTGAAAATTAAATATATAAAAATTATTATCAATTTTTTTTTTTGAAATCAATTTAAAAACACTTTCATCTTATTCCTTGTCGGTTCCTGATTCCAAAAATATATAGATATGATATGTTTGGATTAAAAACACGCTCAGAAAGTTAAAACAAAGAGAGGTACAGAAAAGCGTGCTATCCTTCTCAGCGCAACGAATACCCCGCTCTTCTTGTCAATTTCCACGTGCACTGCCTTTGCCACGGGCGGTGGAGTGACGATGCTACGAGTATACGGTCTTGCTGCGTTGCGTTGCGTTCAGTTTCATTCTGTGAGTTCGACAGCTACTTGACTAAATATTGTATTTTCGCCTTACGCGACTTGTTATATTTAGTCAAGTTTTGACTAAATATTTTAACATCGAGGGGGAATCGAAACGAGGGTCGTGGTGTATGTGCGTGTGTGTGTGCGTGTGTGTGTGTGTCTGTGTGTGTGTGTAGAGCAATTCAGACTAAACTACTGGACCGATCTTTATGAAATTTGACATGAGAGTTCCTGGGTATGAAATCCCCGAACGTTTTTTTCATTTTTTTGATAAATGTCTTTGATGACGTCATATCCGGCTTTTCGTGAAAGTTGAGGCGGCACTGTCACGCCCTCATTTTTCAACCAAATTGGTTGAAATTTTGGTCAAGTAATCTTCGACAAAGCCCGGACTTCGGTATTGTATTTCAGCTTGGGGACTTAAAAATTAATTAATGACTTTGGTCATTAAAAATCTGAAAATTGTGAAAAAAAATAAAAATTTATAAAACGATCCAAATTTACGTTTATCTTATTCTCCATCATTTGCTGATTCCAAAAACATATAAATATGTTATATTTGGATTAAAAACAAGCTCTGAAAATTAAATATATAAAAATTAATATCAAAATTAAATTGTCCAAATCAATTTCAAAACACTTTCATCTTATTTCTTGTCGGTTCCTGATTCCAAAAACATATAGATATGATATGTTTGGATTAAAAACACGCTCAAAAAGTTAAAACAAAGAGAGGTACAGAAAAGCGTGCTATCCTTCTTAGCGCAACTACTACCCCGCTCTTCTTGTCAATTTCACTGCCTTTGCCATGAGCGGTGGACTGACGATGCTACGAGTATACGGTCTTGCTGAAAAATGGCATTGCGTTCAGTTTCATTCTGTGAGTTCGACAGCTACTTGACTAAATATTGTATTTTCGCCTTACGCGACTTGTTTTTTTTTGTGGTGTGTTTTTTGGGCGATTTGAAATATTTATCTGCGTGTCGCCGTCTTCCCTTGCCAAACTGCGTGCTGATCCTCTCGTTAAGTAAGGATGCAGACATGTTAGAATAGGAGATATTTGTTGTCACTGTCTCTCCATATTAAAGGTGGTCGTCTACATTTTTTTTTTTTTTTTTAATAATCTTATGGTTAGATTTCGCTAAAAAGTTATGTCAGATGATGAATGAACCATGGGGAAAAAAGGTATAGAAAAAAAATATATGTAAAAAAAGATTTTATTTTTGGGTAGCGTGACTCACGCTTCCAATATTTTGTTTTCTGTTTGCTGAGAACATGTGCTTTGCCTAAAAATACTGACCAATCAAATTCATGTCACTATGCTTATAGCCACGCCCAAACAAGTGCAGCAACAGTTTGACACTGGAGCGCTGTCCACGCTTTTTTTTAAACGCAAGAAATGCATGAGATTTGAGAGGAGTTTTGCGCTGGGCATTTTCCAAATAAGGATATCCTACTATGAGTACTACGCTGGAATACTACAATAAATTTTCAAACGGCTTCACTGGCTTCGTCTTTCCTGATCGAAAGGGGATTTATTGTTGATATTTGTAGATAATAGACTCTGCATTTTAATGGTCAAATGGCGATTTCGGTATAAAAATGTAGACAAGGACCTTTAAATCCCATTGCACACCCACTGGATTCCTTGTCATGCGAGCAATTTGCTTTTACATTTTGTTCAATACACTGAACGTAAAGAATCAGTTGGTGCAGGATTTCCTTAAATTTGTCCATAAGGACTAAAATTAAAGTTTGGGAATGGCATTCGTCCTTAGATCAAAAGTTATGGCGACAGTTTCTAAAACACTTTTTTTTAACAACAAAACACACAAGAACGGTGTCACGAACTGAAAACTCTGCCTGAACAATCCCTCTCAATGCGGTCAATACGCATGTACTAACATGGGGAGATGAATCAGGTCGTGAACAACCTAACCCTTACCTAACCCAACCCTTACCCTAACCCATGGTTCGTTCGGTCAAAGGGTCGCATTTTTTAAGTCCAAGATTGGTGCATGCATTGAGAGGAATTGTTCAGCAGAGTGTTCAGTTCATGACACCGGCACGTTTGTTGAACGTTTAATTAAAGGCACAGTAAGCCTCCCGTAAACCATCACAGATACGGTCAGGCTTTTACACACAGTACAAACACCCTTTCATTTAAACACTCACCGATTGAGAACATCCTAGGTGCCCTCCGTAAAGAGCGAACAATTTTCAAAGAATTTATTTTTGCGTGGTTTATCTTACCCCTGAGCCATCGTGAACCCGTGTGATCCAGTTTCCCTTTTTCACAATGTAGTCGCCAGTTAGTCATTTGAATGCGACTCGATGTGAGCTTATCTACAATAGCACGTGTTTATGCACGAAACAAACGGCTGTGGTTCACAAGAACTCTAGCGATGGCTTTTGACTGCAGAGAGGAACGGCGATATATATATACATAAACCGTCGTCTGCTACGACCCTTGCGTAATGCTGCTTCCGTGCTTTTCAGTCTTTTTTCAAACTTTCAAAACTTCGAATTGTACTGATCTTGTCTTGATGAAAAAAGAATTCTTTTATGATTAAAGAATGTTTGTGTAACAAGCTGTCAATTTATTATTTAGATTTTAAAAGTTAGGTCTAGCGCAAAAACGCACCACGGTCCAAGGGAAGTAACTCATTTTTGACAATCTGCAAAATTAATTCTTTAAAAATTGCTCTCTCTTTACGTAGGGCACCTAGGATGTTCCCGTTTGGTGAGCGTTCAAATGGAAGGGTGTTTGTACTGTGTGTAAAAGCCTGACAGTATCTGTGATGGTTTACGGGAGACTTACTGTCCGGGCGTGATTTCCGGTAAGTTGAATATTCACAACAGCCGTCCAGCACCAAAACGAGGCGCCATTGTTGCACAGCACCAAGTCCACGAAAATAAATTCTTTGAACATTTCTCACGCTCGACAAAAAGCAGCCAGGATGTTCCCGTTCGGTGAGCGTTCAAATGGAAGTATGCTTGTACTGTATGTAGACGCTCGGGGAGCTCTGTGATGGTTTACGGGAGGCTTACTGTGCCTTTAAAGGAAGAACAGTCGTCGATCTTTAGAGAAGAAGAACACAATATAGAACAGAATATCCAAGGGTGATCACTTATCTTTTTATGTTGCTTCTGGGAAGAATTTAAGAAAAAGCAAAAAACACTCATGTAACCCGTACGGTTTCAGATAGAACCCTGCTTTGGAGAAGGCCCAGCGGATATCGTTTTTCAAAACCAAACAACTGGGGAGCCCGGTAGCTCAGTTGATGGAGCACTGGACTTCTGCTCCTAGGGTCGCAGGTTCGAATCCGGGCCGGGACGGACACGGGTCAACTTTAAGCGCTGACTCAGAGACGGTATCCATGTTCCACCCCCGTGTCACCACTGTGTCACGTGAAAGACCTCGGTCATTCTGCCATAAATGCAGATGGCTGATGACACCTAAACACGCATATATCTGGGTAGCGCGACTCTGTTGCTGTTATCTTTCCACTGGGAGGAAGCGACCCGAATTTTCCAGCGATAGGACAATAAAGTAATAAAAATGAAAATGAAAATGAAAAAAAAATAGCATGAAAAAAAAAATGTTTCTCTTGTTTCAGGTCAAATCGGCGACTGGAAAAACTGGTTCACGCCAGCGCAGAACAGGATATTCGACCAAGTGTACACAAGACGAATGGCTCACAGTAAACGCACTTTCACTTTCGAATGACAACAGTTCATTTTATCGATACCATTCGACCTCAACCGATCCACGACGCCTGACACTCATGTCAACGACGGAACTTAAATCACACTGTTGGCGTTCTGTGTGGCATCTACACACGCTGTTTCGCGTGGAAATCTACCTGGATGACAGTATATTGAAGTATCTACAGTGACTTTTATCGCAAATGCGTAACCCAACCATTCCGTTGTGCTCATATTTTGATGATATACGACGGAAATTAAATCACACCGTTAGCGTTCTGTGTGGTATCTACACAGACTGTTTCGCGATGAAATCTACCTGGATGACAGTATATTGAAGTATCTACAGTGACTTTTATCGCAAATGCGTAACCCAACCATTCCGTTGTGCTCATATTTTGATGATATACGTCATCTCGATGGTTTGAAAACTGTACAGGTCTTCAGCCAGCGTGGAATGAATCTCTGCGTAATGTTGCAATATACTTCAAAGTATTACCAGCGTCTTGGTCAAGAATTTGCCATAAAAAGACTGAGTGACAACATGTCTGCAACAGAATGAACAATTTCACAATCCGTCAGAGATTGGATGGCAATGCTGACAACTTTCAAAGTGTTTAATTGCGATCAATGCCAGTACATGCGGTTGGGGTTTCAGTAACTCTACCGGTCAGAACAGCGGATGCATAAACATTGCTTGGAAATAAAGAATGGGATTTAATCAACACAGCCCAGACAGACATTCTGAAAATTGACGGAGACGCACATGTTTGTCTGAGCAATGGGCCAATCCCTTCCGAAACTATATTATATGCAGGAATTGAATTGAATCGAATTGAACTTTATTTAACAAGGATTAAGATTTAAGGCTACGCCTTTTCTTACAATCTGTCCAGGATGAAATGCTAGCAGGGTGTAGCCTTAATGGATTGTTCCTTTCGGATGTCCTTGCCCTTTTATCTCCCGCATAAATACTCTGCACACCTCGAAACAACAGAGGAATGTTTTCATGACTGGTCTATTTGTGGTGCCAGAAACGCATTCAAAGTGGTGTATATTGACTTTCTCAAAGCGTTTTTAGCCTCACTCCATGTATATTTTCTTGGATACGATGATCGTAGCACCAAGCTAGGCCATCTTGGCTTCGCAGCCCAAAGAATCTGATGTTCATGGCTTTTGTTTTGAAAATATCATTGCATCTTATATTGTTCACATATGTCAGGTGCTTGGTTACACGCACATCTAGGCACGACCCTTTCTTTAGTTTTGTTGGAGTAATGGTGGCATATTGTGTCTTTGTCTTAACAACGGAAGCGTTGCTATACCACTTTAGAGCGGCTGAAAAGATCGAAGGCTGATTTCCACGACACGACACTGATCTTAGTTTGAAAGCACCAATGATAATGTAGGTCGTTTAAAATGCGCTAATAATAAAAACAATTCACAAAGCAAGTTTTGAGGACGTCATACTAATCAACTAGGAATTCTCTCCAAAGCTCATGCTGCTAATTCCTTTGTCGGTCAATGCCAACTTACAGAGTTAAAACATCCGTTAAAAGCTGATGAATCAAAGCTCTGTCATAAGATGTACAGTTTCATCATATCCCAGAAGCATTCCTACAGAAAAGAAAGCATTAAACTAAAAAGCATATAGACCTAAGTGTTGGGTGTAACAATTTATGATTGTGAACGATGTGTGTGTGTGTGTGTGTGTGTGTGTGTGTGTGTGTTTGTGTGTGTGCGTGTATGTGTGTGTGTGTGCATGTTTGTATGTGTGTGTGTGTGTGTGTGTGTGTGTGTGTGTGTGTGTGTGTGTGTGTGTGTGTGTGTGTGTGAGTGATGTACCAAATGGTGCACAAAACGATTGCGTAATATATTGACTCTACATACAATAATACATGCACATTTTTACCCTGTTTCTTTTGACTGTTCTTTCTTAGTTCAAAATGGTCAGAAACATTTGAAAATCAACAAGAGTTCATCATCTTTAGCAGTCGAGGTCAAATTGCTGTTTTAACCACAACATAGGATGAAATTCAAAAAGCGAACAAACACACACCAGGTACTGTTGCCAGTAACGATAACAGACATATTGAAATTGGAAGAACAAGTCGTCCTACTCAGACTCCGCACTGGACATAATAGACTAAACCATCACATGGCCACAAAGCTGAAGCTGGTTCCCTCCCCCTTATGTCCGTGTGGCAAGAATCAGACAGCAGAGCACATCCTGCAGGCTTGTCCATACCACAGTGCTCTGAGGGACACCATCTGGCCAGAGGAGACAGCGCTACAAAAAAAGCTATACAACCCCAGAGACGACTTGTAGAGGACAGAACGTTTTGCCCTGTAGTCCGGACTGACGATCTAACAGCGAACGACAAGAAGAAGAAGAAATTGGCAGAGAATGATACCAACAAACATGTTTTCAAGATTTTGACAATTTGTTTTCATTTTAAGGGGTTTCTCAAAAAAAGGGCCATAACTCCGCGAAAAGGTGCAGACAGTCTCAGATCACATTCGTAGCAGAGAAAACTTTGCAATGATTCAAAAACTTTCAAAAATTCGAAATCAATAATTATATCGACCATCATTCTTTTCACAGAATTGGCCACAAATGATTCAACCAAATCAACTTCCTGAGTAAATCGAAAGGGATACAAATCTTCTTAAAACTGTTAATATTTTGCAAAATCTCCCCCGTCTTCAAATAACAACTGACCATTGTTACCTTTAAAACAAAAGTCGTAGCCTTACTCTAATAATGGCGGTTGTTCCATATTATACTATAGAAAATTGTACACTTACCTTTTCTCCTTCCAACAACAATCTTACTTTTTAACGAGTCAACGTTCTGTCAATCTTTTTCTTCTTTAACTTTTTCTACTGGGTTTGTAACCTTTTAAAAGCGAGTCATTAGAAACCCTGCTTTTAAATGTCTGTAATTTGTTTTCTTAATTTGCATTATCAAACTTTCACAACTTTAACTTTAACTTTTCCAACTGGGTTTGTAACTTTTCAAAAGCGAGTCATTGGAAATCCTGCTTTCTAGTATTATCATCAATTCTTTTTCCTGTTTTTTTACAGCGATGTATATATAGGTAATTATCTTTTCTGTCAAACAAGATATTCTAGTCGAATTGTCGCAATCGTAGTCGCTGTCGCCGTCGACGGCGTCGTTTCCGCGCTGTTTCAGCCGTACAAGCCTTGAAATGTTAATAGTAATGAGATATGCTCTGTCTGAGTCAAACGTCTTACAACCCTCACCCTGCCCGACTCCAACCTGACTCATGTTGTTTGACTTGGCTGCCCGATTTCAAATAGAGCGAGCGTGTCGTGCTCTCTGTCAAAACAAGGACATACCGAGAAAATGTTCGGAAAAGTTAAATAACGTCAAATGACCAGCTGCTAAGGACATATTATGTCTAATATTGAATACGTCGTGTGCTAATCTCCTGTCTCTAAAACAATGGAATGGGACTTTAATGACGCTCGTGCTCTTTCCTATCGATAATATCAAGGACATGCTTGTTTACTTGCATTTTGTCTGCTCGTTGTCTGTGGTTTACTTCCTTATTTTTTTTTTTGATACATGTATCTTTCTTTGTTGTGACAGTAGGTCATGGTTTCGTTTGTCTTTATATGACTAAGTGCCAAAAGGTGCTCACAGAACAGAAGACGACTTTGTTTTACAATAAAAATGTTTCTAAAAACGTGTGTCTGCTGAAAATTGGTGTGTGTGTGGATGAATGTGCGAAGAGATAGTGGACATAATTTCGTGTGTCTGACTTGAACGGTTTTGAAGTTATCTTTGTTTAAAGTCAAAAATAACGCCAAAACCGGCCATCTGAAAAAGGACATCGTGATACCTCGTGTTTTGAATATGCCACAGAAAAATAACAAGAAGCACAAATGAATTGCATTTAGTTTGATTGAATGCCTGAAACATCGCTTTACAGACGAGACCAAACGTCAAATCTAAATCTCGAGAGAATTTTTTTTTTTCGATAACCGAATTTTAAGGTGTCGCACGCAAGATGATTCGTCATCACGGCATACATTTTTCAATCGCAGATATTTACTAAATTTCTTTTTCAAAAACTCTGGAATTGATGTCGACACGTCAAGCGATAACGGTGTATCAAACTGCTGTCTTTCAAGTAATCCAGCAAAGACTGCAGAACTTTTGAACAGCATTTTTGAAAACGATTTGAAAATTTCGTCATATCTTGCGTGCGACAAAATGTTCGGTAATTAACGGTTATTTTCTTTTAAAAACAAAATTTACATGTACAAAGATCTACTTCATTTACGGAACCACGTGACACATTCTGTGTTCAAAATTTGTGAAGAAATCACGAACCACGATTGCGCTATCAAGTGTTGAAATTATGTCGTCAACATCTTTTCAGATCTTGCGTGCGACACCTTCTTGCGTTCAACATAAAATGTCACTACCTTATCGAGTTTAATGGGTAAAACTAACTATTTGTTGTCTTAGTTTAATCTTCTTAATTAAAAGCGTAATAAAACCGAACTTCTAAGATGAATTTTAATTGAGATTAGCGAAAGAGCGGGCACGCAAGTCGACCTTAAAGTAAAAGAATGATAACACGAGCGTTTGTCGTGTTGTCTTGCGTGCAACACATTGTCCAAAAAGGAAAATGTATATTTTTCTCAGACGTTTTTTAAGTTGAAACCTTGAAACTTCACACACATTTGGGGTTTAATCGCCCCCATGCATGGTAAAAGTCTTGTTGACCCTTGTCAGATTTCAAGGTCACGGCTGGGTCACATGTGGTTCAGAAAACGGATGAAACATATTTTTTCAGAGATTTTTGAAGCTAGAACCTTCAAACTTCAAACAACGCTTTTGCTTAATGATTGTTCAACATGGAGAATTCAAGGTTGATCATTGAGAAATGTGAAGGTCACAGCAGGGTCTCGTGTGGGTAAAAAAAAAAAACATAACCTTTTTCTCAGAGTTTTTCAAAGCAAGAACCTTGAAAGTTCACATCTTTGGGCTTAATAGCCTCCATACACGGTTAAAGTCTTGTTGACCTTTGTCGAATCTCAAGGTCACATGGGCAAATCAAAAACACGAAAATGCATCATTATCTCAGTTGTTTTTAAAGGGAGAGCCTTCAAACATCACACAACTCTCAACTCCGACTTAAAGAAGTTAAGGTAGATCCTTGTCACATGTCAAGGTCACAGAAAGGTCTCGTACGGGTAAAGCAAACAAAACAAACAGATAATATTCATTTTTTCAGCTTTGTTGTTAGCTAGAATAGAGGCACATGCCACCATTCCATTCAACATGACTCATAGAAATGTATGATGTATGACGTAATTGCATTGTGTGTAATGACGCGGCTGCCTCTGTAGTTATTCCAGCCTTTGAAGAAATGGCGTTTTTCCTTGCTTGGACACATTTTTCCTTTTCTTGGATGTTTCCGGAGTTTGGGTGAGTTTGGTGTATATGGTTGAACACAATTTAAAATTTGCATAAAAGTGTATTAAAATAAACAGTGGTAGCCAGTCTCATCTGTTGTGTCGACAATTTAATCTCTTTTGTGTGACCTCAACTTGACCCCTCTGAATGCTCTCAATCATGGAAATTGACCACACTTTGATTATAACCAAACAACATCAAAACTTTGGAATGTGTGAAGTTTCAAAGGTGTTGCTTAAAAGGCGTTCGTGAAAATGACAATTGTATGTGTCTGACTTCAATGCGACCCCGCTGCGACCTTGACGTTTGATTTTATCAACCAGACTTTCATCATGTGTGAATGACTTCAAACACTATAAAACTAGTTGAAGAAATTGACAATTTTTCAAAGTTTAAGCCAGATGGCACTGCTGTGACCTTGAAATTTGACAAACATTAACCAGGCGGTCACCTTTTTTAGAAAATATCCTTAAAGGATCTTTAACCTCACTGTGACCTTGGAATTTGATGAGGTTTAAAGGCACAGTAAGCCTCCCGTAAACCATCACAGAGCTCCCCGAGCGTCTAAATACAGTACAAGCATACTTCCATTTGAACGCTCACCGAACGGGAACATCCTGGCTGCTTTCTGTCGAGCGTGAGACATTTTCAAAGAATTTATTTTCGTAGACTTGTTCCGTTAACAACAACGGCGCCTCGTTTTTGCGCTAGACCTAACTTTTAAAATCTAAATAATAAATTGACAGCTTGTTACACAAACATTCTTTAATCATAAAAGAATTCGTTTTTCATCAAGACAAGATCAGAACAATTCGAAGTTGTGAAAGTTTAAAAAAAAGAAAAGCCCGGAAGCAGGGTCACGCAAGGGTCGTAGCAGACGACGGCCGGTTTATCAGTGCAAATCGCCGTTCCTCTCAACAGTCAAAAGCCATCGCTAGAGTTCTTGTGAACCACAGCCGTTGTTTCGTGCATAAAAAAAACGTGCTATTGTAGATAAGCTCACGTCGAGTCGCATTCAAATGACTAACTATGACGACTGCATTGTGAAAAGGGAAAACTGGATCACACGGGTTCACGATGGCTCAGGGGTAAGATAAACCACGCAAAAATAAATTCTTTGAAAATTGTTCGCTCTTTACGGAGGGCACCTAGGATGTTCTCAATTGGTGAGTGTTTAAATGAAATGGTGTTTGTACTGTGTGTAAAAGCCTGACCGTATCTGTGATGGTTTACGGGAGGCTTACTCTGCCTTTAATTTAACTTGCGTAGTGTGCCAAGTTTCAAGGCCCTAGCTTCAAAAACATATGAGAAAACCTCATTGAAAAATGTATATGTTTGACCTCAACGCGACCCTGCTGTGACCTTGACTTTTTCAACCAGACTTTAATCGTGTGTGAACATTATACACTAGAACTGTGTGTATTTTCAAAGCTCGTGCTATAAACGCGCTGAATAAATTGAAAATATTCCACATTTGGACCAGATGTGACCCCGCTGTGACCTTGAACTTTGACAAAGATTAACAAGCAGGTCACTTTTAATGAGGTTTTATAAAAATGCTGAAAGTATGTGAAGTGTGTAAAGTCTAACTGATCTAGTATTAAAACATGTAAGACGTGACAACGACAATTTTCCAGTTTGCAAAGGAAATTTAACCTCGCTGTGACCTTGAAATTCAATGTTGTTTAATGTGATGTGCACCATACCTGGAGGTCATTATACTTTGGTTGTGTGCCAAGTTTCAAAGCCCTAGCTTTAAAAACGTGCGAGATAACCTTAATGCTATGACTCAGTGCCGTTTTGAATGATATAACGAACAAAATTATCGTTATTTGTAAAATCATTTGGGTAAATTTATCTTTTCTTTTCGTAATTGGGTTCCAGCATCTGTTGTCTTAACAAAAATCACAATATCAGTCGTGTTTGTCAACTTTTATTTTTTAGCCCCTTTGTCCGCTTTTCGTGCGCACCTTTTGGCACTTAGTCATATCAATATTTCTCCCTTTCCGACTATTTGTTTATCTGTGTGTGCGTGAGTGTGCGTTTATGTGTGTGTATGTGTGTGTGTGTGTGTGTGTGTGCGTGCGTGCGTGTTTGTGTGTGTGTGTGTGTGTGCGTGCGTGCGTGTGTGTGTGTGTGTGTGTGTGTATGTGTGTATGTGTGTGTGTGTGTGTGTGTGTCGGTGTGTGTGTGTGTGTGTCTGGTTTTTTTCTTCTGTTTGTCTGTTTGTCATTCTTGCGTCTATTTGTCTCTGTTATGTGCAGCTGA
>NC_090253.1:43588552-43598552 GCF_037325665.1 Littorina saxatilis | reverse complement strand
ACAGACAGACAGAGAGAGAGAGAGAGAGAGAGAGAGAGAGAGAGAGAGAGAGAGAGAGAGAGAGAGAGAGAGAGAGAGAGAGAGAGAGAGAGAGAAAGAGAAATTGCAGTTTTGAAATATGTAATTCGATTGCATTTGTGTGTCTCAGAAAATCTTGAAACGCGCCTATCCCCTGTAAATAAGTTTACAACGAAAACTACACTGTTTTCCAAAATAAAAAGAATGAAAAAAATATGTTTGATCAGTTTAGATAAATGTCTTAATCCCAAGTTATAGTACAATTTGTTAACAATATGTAAATTAGAAACAAACTGACTTAAATTCTCCTAAAATATGTCAAAATGTCTCTTGAATGCGAAAATAAAGGTTAAATACTACTCTGCTAAAAAAAAAAAAAAAAAAATTTCAGATACAAAATATTCATTGCCGTCGATATAACAATAATTTTAACATGCAGTCATTTTATCTTACGTCTTTAATTTCTATATATTCAACAAAAACAAAACAATCTTACATTTTATATCATAATTCAATTTCTAGGCCTATTCCTTTTAGGATATTTCGATTCAAAATGCTCAGAGCACTCAACATATTATATAAATTAATTACGCCTTTCTGTACATAGCATATTATTCGGCATGTTTGGGACATTATTCTTTTCAATCAGTTGCAAATCCATATTGTAATAAGTTTACTATTATATATCACAGTTTCCATCGGAAACACAGCCAATAAAATACCGACCTATCTACAATGTCGTTACGAATTCATAACAATCCAGTGATGCATTAGTTGTGTATTACAATTCATATCTCGTACAATTGGTTTTATTTTTATCCCGGCTAATTGGGTCTTCTTTCCCATCACTTTCTCTTTGCATTAGGCTGAACAACCATCATGGTGAGAGTCGCTACTGTCCTGGTTTTCTTGGCGGCCTTGGTGCCAGCCTTGGCTGTGGACTACAGCTTTGGAAATAATCAGCAATGGAGATACAACAGCACGAACAACGGTACCCGCAACGGCACACGGTATAGCACAGGAGAATCTGGAGGATCTCGCAATGGCACAGGGTATAACACAGGAGGCTCCAGAAATGGCACTAGCTATAACGCAGGAGGCTCCGGAAGTGGCACAGGAGGGTCCGGAGGATCTAGCAGTAACACAGGGTATAACACAGGAGGCTCTGGCAGTGGCTCAGGATCCGGAAGCTCTGGCAGTGGCACAGGGTACAACACAGGAGGCTCTGGCAGTGGCTCAGGATCCGGAAGCTCTGGCAGTGGCTCAGGGTATAACACAGGAGGCTCCGGTAGTAACACAAGGTATAACACAGGAGGCTCTGGCAGTGGCTCAGGATCCGGAAGCTCTGGCAGTAGCTCAGGGTATAACACAGGAGGCTCCGGTAGTAACACAAGGTATAACACAGGAAGCTCTGGCAGTGGCTCAAGGTATAACACAGGAGGCTCTGGCAGTGGCTCAGGATCCGGAAGCTCCGGCAGTGGCTCAGGATATAACGCAGGAGGCTCTGGCAGTGGCACAGGATATAACGCAGGAGGCTCTGGCAGTGGTACAGGGTATAACGGAGGACCCGGTGGCAACACCCAAGGAGGACAGCCCGGCAGCGGAGGACAGCCCGGCGGCGGCTATGGCACAGTGCCCAACACAGGAATCAGGGGCAACACAGTAGGAGGACAGCCCGGCGGCAGCTATGGCACAGTGCCCAACACAGGAATCAGGGGCAACACCGTAGGAGGACAGCCCGGCGGCAGCTATGGCACAGTGCCCAACACAGGAATCAGGGGCAACACCGTAGGAGGACAGCCCGGCGGCAGCTATGGCACAGTGACCAACACAGGAATCAGGGGCAACACAGTAGGAGGACAGCCCGGCGGCAGCTATGGCACAGTGCCCAACACAGGAATCAGGGGCAACACCGTAGGAGGACAGCCCGGCGGCAGCTATGGCACAGTGCCCAACACAGGAATCAGGGGCAACACCGTAGGAGGACAGCCCGGCGGCAGCTATGGCACAGTGCCCAACACAGGAATCAGGGGCAACACCGTAGGAGGACAGCCCGGCGGCAGCTATGGCACAGTGACCAACACAGGAATCAGGGGCAACACCGTAGGAGGACAGCCCGGCGGCACCTATGGCACAGTGCCCAACACAGGAATCAGGGGCAACACCGTAGGAGGACAGCCCGGCGGCAGCTATGGCACAGTGCCCAACACAGGAATCAGGGGCAACACCGTAGGAGGACAGCCCGGCGGCAGCTATGGCACAGTGCCCAACACAGGAATCAGGGGCAACACCGTAGGAGGACAGCCCGGCGGCAGCTATGGCACAGTGCCCAACACAGGAATCAGGGGCAACACCGTAGGAGGACAGCCCGGCGGCAGCTATGGCACAGTGCCCAACACAGGAATCAGGGGCAACACCGTAGGAGGACAGCCCGGCGGCAGCTATGGCACAGTGCCCAACACAGGAATCAGGGGCAACACCGTAGGAGGACAGCCCGGCGGCAGCTATGGCACAGTGCCCAACACAGGAATCAGGGGCAACACCGTAGGAGGACAGCCCGGCGGCAGCTATGGCACAGTGCCCAACACAGGAATCAGGGGCAACACCGTAGGAGGACAGCCCGGCGGCAGCTATGGCACAGGGCCCAACACAGGAATCAGGGGCAACACCGTAGGAGGACAGCCCGGCGGCGGCTATGGCACAGGGCCCAACACAGGACCCAGGGGCAACACCGTTGGAGGACTGACAGGCTTGGCTAGCCGCACACCGTATGCCACAGGAGGTAGCGCCTTTGGGGGACTGTCAGGCTTGATTGGTCGCACACGGTTTGGCACAGGAGGATTCGCAGGCTCACGATATGGCACAGGAACCGGTGGCACACCCCTCGGAGGACAGGCACGCTTGCCTGGTCGCACACAGTTTGGCACAGTAACCGGGGGCTCACGATATGGCACAGGAACCGGTGGCACCGCCCTTGGGGGACTGGCAGGCTTGCCTGGTCGCACACAGGTTGGCACAGGAACCGGGGGCTCACGATATGGCACAGGAACCGGTAGCACCGCCCTTTGGGGACTGGCAGGCTTGCCTGGTCGCACACAGGTTGGCACAGGAACCGGGGGCTCACGATATGGCACAGGAACCGGTGGCACCGCCCTTGGGGGACTGGCAGGCTTGCCTGGTCGCACACAGGTTGGCACAGGAACCGGGGGCTCACGATATGGCACAGGAAGAACACAGGTAGCAGGCGTCCAAAGTTACGGCGGCGTCCAAGGAGGACTCGGAAGCTCATCCCTCAACCTCAGAACCAATGGCTTTGCCCAGCCCGTTCGCACTTCTGCATTGTTCAGGTCTCCGTCAGTGGGGTACAGCAGACTCGGTGGAATCTTCAATCGCTTTGGCTAGACTGTAAGTATTCGTTCAATTTTGTTTTCTTCTAAATAGTCGGCCCTCATTGATTCATTTAGCCAACACTTAATTGCATGATTAATCGATATGCAATTCTTAAAATCTATCAAACAGATTTCTATGAAAAACGACGTTTTTAAAGGCCATCGCGCGCGATTTTTTCTCTTTTTTTTTTTTAGGAAGTTATTTTTGTGTTTCATAGATAGTTGAGGCGGCACTATGTCGTATCTTCAAAGCTATTTCTTCGACATGTTTACTAAGAAGTCTTTTGTTTGTGTGGACTCTGTGTGTGTGTGTGTGTGTGTGTATGTGCATGTGTGTGTGTGTGTGTGTGTGTGTGTGTGTGTGTGTGTGTGTGAGTGTGTGTGTGTGTCTGTGTGTCTGTGTGTGTGTGTGTTCTTCTGTTTAAGTTTTGTTCCCTTACTTTGTGTGTGTGTGTGTGTGTGTGTGTGTGTGTGTGTGTGTGTGTCTGTGTGTCTGTGTGTCTGTGTGTCTGTGTGTGTTCTTCTGTTTAAGTTTTGTTCCCTTACTTTGTGTGTGTGTGTGTGTGTGTGTGTGTGTGTGTGTGTGTGTGTGTGTGTGTGTGTGTGTGTGTGTGTGTGTGTGTGTGTGTGTGTGTGTGTGTGTGTGTGAATAGAATAGAATAGAATAGAATAGAATATATTTTATTGTCGAAACCAAATTGGTTATTGACACAAAGAGCGATTAAAACTATCTGAAATAAACTTTCCCAGACGAATTTGTATTCTGTCTTCGCAAAATACTTCACTAGGTTTATTGTTGGAATACTTTATATCTATATTTGATAGATCCTTTATAAAATCATTTCGCAGTTCAGTGAACTTTTGACATCCGTCTAGGAAGTGAATTTCATCTTCAATAACGTTACATTTATTACATAAACGATTTTCTCTTGGTATGTTATTATGTCTCCCAGTTTCAATTTTTAAAGAGTGTGTACTTGTCCTTAATTTACTCAGTAAATGTCTATGCTTGATATTCGTAATGCTTATAAGGTATGGCTGAACTTCGTATGTCTTGCTTACAGAGGAATAAAATTTCAGCCTTGGACGACCTTCACATTTAATTTTCTCCCAAAACTTTATGTAGTTAATCCTTAACTTTTCTTGTATGGCGTTTTGTAGTTTACCGATGTCAAATGTATATTGATTAAGCCATACATGTTTAAAACCTATTTTGTACAAAAGCTCTTTGATGAAAGTCAGCCACGGATTTTTTGGCGCTTGGTTTAACATTTCTTCATATATTTGATGAATAAGTGATTTATTCTCCGTTTTCAAAATATGTGCCCAATACGATATGCTTTGTGATAACATGTTTAGTCCTAAAGGAAATCTTCCTATTTCTGCTAAAACTGGAATCCACATGGCTTTTTTGTGCACACCAAGAATAAATCTACAAAATTTAACATGGACAGATTCGTGAAGACATTCATTCGAAATACATCTTTTAAAAAAGTTTTCAATGTCATTGGTATCGTTTTCGCTCGTGAACATGTTAGGGAACCAAATTTCTGCTCCATATGTTAAAATGGGGTTAACCAATGAATCAAATAAATGAAATATTGTATCAATTTGCACATTTTCATTTCTAAATGTTTTTCGAAGAGAATATGCTGCTTTATTTCCTTGTTTACTTAAATGTTCTTGCGCCAAAGTTAGTTTACCATTTTGATTAAATATCATGCCTAAATATTTGTATTGGTCGGTTGTTTTGATTATATTTTCACCGCATTTGAATATTGTCTTTATTTAGGGGTTATTTTGCAAAAAACCACCATCTGAGTTTTATCTTTATTAATTTCTAATCCCCATTTATGACAATACATGTCTAAATAATCCAATTTTTGTTGTATGCCCACCTTTGTCTTTGATAACATAACCATGTCATCGGCATATAATAAACATATTTTATCGTTTGAGTTAATTTTGATAGAAGGTGAATCAAAATCTGGCATATCTTTAACTATGTCATTTATAAATATATTAAACAAAGTTGGACTGAGGGTATTTCCTTGATGTACTCCCTTTTTAACTGTTATGTCATGGGAATATCCATTTATCATTTGTGTGCACACAGTTGTATTGTTGTACATGTTTTCTATAATTTTATAACATTTTCCTCTGATTCCAACCTTACGTAACTTAAAGGCTTACTAACTCGCTCCCGTGTTTACGATGTGTAGTTTGCCCACAATCGATGTCAAATGCATCATAAGGCCATATAATGACGATATGTCGCAATGCGCGGACCATATACATGCATTACAGCTTGTTCTAGCCTCTGAAAAAGTGAGGATGTCAACAAAGACGCAGAGTTATTTCCCTTGCGTCAACGTTTCCTCTGTTGGCAAATCTATAAATAGGACGATCTAGATCAAAATAAAAATTCAAATATCTCAACATTTAAGGGGTCCTAGACCACAATATCTTGCAGGGAACTTAATTTAGCATGTCTCCAGCTGTGGGTAAAGCAATTAGCGTGAATAGTCATCAGCTTTCTATGCCTTTAAATAACAGGGCTTCATGCCAAACATTATCAAACGCCTTTTGGAAATCAACAAAACAAGCATAAAGTCTTCCATTTTTTACCTTTATAATATCATCTACTATTTTCTTTAAAATGAATATTTGATCGCTAGTTCTGTATCCTTTACGAAATCCTGCTTGTTCTTTTATCAAAATGTTGTTTTTTTCAAGGTATTGTGCCATTCTTGAATTTATTAGTTTGCAAAATAATTTACTTAAATTGCTACTTAAGGTTATACCTCTATAGTTTCCTGGATCTATTGGGTCTCCCTTTTTATATATTGCTACACTTATTCCAGTTTTCCATTCTTTAGGATAGTTTCCGGTTTTCAAAATCATATTAAAAATATCTTTTAATATTTTGATAGTGTGATTTAGACTAGCCTTTATGATTTCATTAGTAATTTTATCTTTACCTGGCGATTTCTTTGGTTTTAGTAATTTGCATTCTTGTCTTATTTCTTTTTCTGTTATTGGATCGTCTAACATAGGTATATTATCATTATTTTCCATTTTACTTAGTTCTTCTGCAATTGTTTTCTTTCTTTCTTCTGTGACTTTAGTTTCCATGCTTATTAATTTGTCTAAATGATTCATCCATTTCATTGGATTTACTGTATATGTTGTGTTATTGTTACTGTCTTCCATAGATCTTAACTCTTTCAATGTTTTCCATAGTTCATTGGGGTCGTTGTTGAAATTATTATTTAATTTTGTTACTAGTTTATTCTTTAAAATATTTTTATTTTTCTTTATGTTTGAGTTATATCTTTTTCGTATAGCGTAATATTTTTGACATAAGTTTTTATCATAAGGGCGTCTATTTAATGCATTTAATAACGATTTTAATTCTCTTCTCTGTAAATAGCATTCTTTGTCAAACCACCTTTTGTTTTTATTTTTTCGATTGTGTTTGCTTTTTTTGATGAGCTTCATCTGTTAAATAGTTTATGTCATCTTCTGCAGTAATATTTCCATTATTATGTTTTATTCTATCAATATCTAATTGTATGAGTTTTAATTTGTTTTTCATATCTTGCTTGTCAAGATATGTTTTGAAAATATCTTCAGATTTACAATCCCATTGATATTTTTCGGTTATGATTTCTTCATCATTTTTGGAAAAAACTGTTATATTTGTTTCGTTCTGTTGATTTGTTGTTGTTAATAGTTGTATCAATAAATGGTATTTGAATTTTCATTTCCAATGGACAGTGATCTGAGTATATTTGTAAGTTATGTACTTTCATGTAAATTACCTTTCTTTCTTTCTTTTCTTTATTTGGTGTTTAACGTCGTTTTCAACCACGAAGGTTATATCGCGACGAGGGAAAGGGGGGAGATGGGATAGGGGAAAGGGGGGAGATGGGATAGAGCCACTTGTTAAGTGTTTCTTGTTCACAAAAGCACTAATCAAAAAATTGCTCCAGGGGCTTGCAACGTAGTACAATATATGACCTTACTGGGAGAATGTAAGTTTCCAGTACAAAGGACTAAACATTTCTTACATACTGCTTGACTAAAATTTTTACAAACATCGACTATATTCTATACAAGAACCACTTAACAAGGGTTAAAGGAGAAACAGAATCCGTTAGTCGCCTCATACGACATGCGGGGTGCAGAGAAATAAGGATGTGGAAAAGAAGACTTTTGGTAAGTGAAATAAAGGTGATGGATCCAGTCAGGTAGAAATAAGACAACAAGAAAAGAATTGGAAAACTGCAGGGAATAGTAGGGAGAGTTTTCTTGGAAGGAAATATAGGTGAAAGGACTGGTAAGGCAGAAATAAGACAAAAGAAGAGAAATAAAGGGGTGGGGTAGCTTGGTGATAACACTCCCGCCGCGTGAAGGCGACCCCATGGGAGCTGTAAATTACCTCTTTGAGTATTTCTTGTGAACATATGAAGTAGTCAACTACACTACATCCGTGTGGTGTATAACACGTATAGCGACCAAGAGCTCTCCCATTCAGTATATTCATGTTATTATGTAAACATAAGTCGATTAACCTTCTACCATACTTCTGAACGACTTTGTCTGACGAGTGCCTATTTAAGTTAGTAAAGTGTTCATAAGGGTACTTGAATACATCTTTGTCAGAAGGAATATAGTCTTGGAGATCACCAGTTCTTGAGTTAAAATCACCACATAGTGTGACGGAGCCTTTCGACGATAATTCTTCTAAGTCTTCTTCAAGTTTGTCCCACACTTTTGATGTGAATTCTCTTCCAAATGAAGACGTCTCAGGTGGTATATATGCACAGCCTATGAACAAATCTGCTCCTCTAGTATTCTTGTTTTTGATTTGTAACCACACAATGTCACAATTACTTCTTGGTAATATGGTAATTTTTTGTTGTAAATGTTCTTTAATAAATAGACTGATTCCTCCTGATGCACTTGTGGCTTTTTTTCTTTTTGGTCTTATAAAATGTTGTCCCCTACCAAACCCAGTGATGTAAATATTGTCCTTATTTTCTTTATCAAGATGAGTTTCTTCTATAAAAACTATGTCGTATTTATTCATGTATTGTTGGATGTCTTGTTCGTTCAGCTTGTGTACAATCTCTCCGTGTATTTTTTCTTTTACTCCTTTAAGGTTCCACGAAAAATGTTTAATAGATGAACAATATTTTTCAAACATAACTAAAATAATTAGAATGAAGTATAAACAATGAATTTGTTAATTTCAGTTTCGACAATGAAGCTGTTTGGTTCTGTTTCTTGTCGTGTTGGTCCGTACTTGATATCTCATGTTTGGTCGAAGTAAGGAGAGTATGATGTGAAAGAACTTGGGTGGTTAAACCATCCTCTCCTTGTCGGTGGATAGTTTCTCTTCCATCCTTGACTCCTCATTGGGGGGTGACTTCCTTGGTCCTGTCTCCGTGTGTTGCTGTAGCGCTCATTCATTGAGGGGTGACTTCTTTGGTTATGTCTCCATGTGTTGCTGTAGCGCTCATTCATTGAGGGGTGACTTCTTTGGTCATGTCTCCATGTGTTGTTATAGCGCTCATTCATTTGGGGGTGACTTCTTTGGTCATGTCTCCATGTGTTGTTATAGCGCTCATTCATTTGGGGGTGACTTCTTTGATCATGTCTCCATGCATTGTTGAAGCTCTCATTTCGTTTGCCTTTTTTCCCTTGAGTCTTCCATAGAAGGCCTTCGAGATGGTTTCCTAAGGTCTTCGCGAGGTGTCCGGTTCCTTTCAAGGCTGGGTGTACTCCATCTCGTGAAAATGCGTATAAGTCTTTGTAGGACACAAACGAGACACTTTTGTCTTCCTGATATTCGGCGAAGACGATTGCGTTCAGAACGTCACGTTTTGAATTTAGTTCTTCTTTGCTTGTTGGCGCCACTTTGCTGATGACTATTTTGCTGGAGGGGAAAGTGTCTTTGGTATTTTTGATCAGTTTTTGCATTTTTGCAGCGGCTTTTTGTCCCGAGTTTATTCTGATATCGTTTAGACCCGTGTGGAAAACGAATGCTTCAGGCTTTTGTCTTGTGTTTTTCATTTCTATCTCCGCTTCTTCGATATTTCCCGCTTTTTTCCCGTTCACACGCATGCCGTGTTGCTTTCCCAGTCGTTCGTAGTCGATGTCTTTCAGGATACTGTCGTGAATGATGATCACGGATGGTAGTTCAGAGTCCCCTTCATCTTCTTCCTTTTCTTCCTCTTCTGACGACGATGTTTCAGTTTCAGTAACCGAGAATGGTGAAGAAAGTGAGTTTTTGAAGCTTGAATTCCTTTCTGATATTTTCTTCTTTTTTTTCGACTTCGTGACGTCATTTCAAGTTCCTTGACGTCAGAAGATTCATTCGGCGTCGAGGCTTGTTTGACGTCAGAATCTCGCGTGATTTTCTTTGTTGACGTTTTTTCTCTTTTTCTTCTGGAAACAACTTCAACAGAAGATTGTTTTACCTTGCTGGTGGATGTGTTTGGAATATTTTTATCAGACGTAGGTGTTTTCAAAATTTCTGAAAAACTTGCCTGCATTACGTTCTTCTTTTGCTCCGTTTCTCGCTC
>NC_090253.1:43461052-43583552 GCF_037325665.1 Littorina saxatilis | reverse complement strand
TACACGAGGTTTTTTTTAAATATTGAACTGCGAGCGAAAGCGAGCTGTTCACTATTTGAACAAGAGGCGAAGCCTTCAAGGCTCACGTAAGAAATCGACAAACAGTAACACAAACTCAATCACTCCGTCACACACACACACACACAGTACACACACACACACACACACACACACACACACACACACACACACACACACACACACACACACACACACACACACACACACAGAAAGAGCATAGGTGAAACTGTGCAAGAAAGCGAGACACTAGATCTAGATCTGTCTGTCTGCATGTAGCCTACTTACATGGACACGACTGCCAAATAGTCTCGGCCCGCTCAAAATAACAATCACCGAGACTTTCAGTAATTCCATCGCGTGACGTCTAACCCTCGTACGTCATAATGTGACGTCAATGTAATATGACGTCTTCAAATGTTAAAGTTTCTACCACAGACATACATACATACATACATACATACATACGCACGCACGCACAGACAGACAAAAGTTAGCATCGCATAGGCTACACTTCGTGAGCCAAAAAGCAACGAGTGTAAATCTGGTACGAAACAGCAAGACATGTAGTATTCTGTTTATCCTACATACTGTACTTACGTGTTTTTCACAGATTATGTCCTGCAGTCGAGGCAGCTAAATTGAAGACGCTTGTCTTGGAATCTCGATCTCTTCTAAAGCCTCGTGCAATCTATTACATCAAAGCAAAGAAACGTCACTCTGAAAGGGTGGCGTGACGTGTTAGTTCTAAATAATCATCGAGGGTAATTAGCGAGCGCAATATTATTGTTGTTTCTATAATGACGTTTGTCTCGGTGACTTTGGCATCATAAGCAGTGGAAACCCAGGTCCCTGCCAGACTTGCTTGACATGACCTCATTTACATGATATACACACGTGTGATTTGAACGATTATTATCTCACGAGTGTCTCTCTCACGTATGTTGGAAAAACGCGTTTATTCCATTCTCAGATAACATATATAGGTTACATACTTCGAGTTCTGAATAACTTGCATATTTTACCGAGGGTCGATTTTCAGAGGGTAGGGAATACCTGAATATCTACCTGAGGGAAAATATGCAAGCAATTCAGGACGAGGTGTGAAAGCTATTTATCCTTTGACCACAACGTTTTCATTAAGAACGCTAACTTTTTCAACACAAACCCGCTCTTGCCTGTTTTCCTCTTGCCAAAACCTTCCGCATAACAATGTTCATGCGCAAAGCTAGTTCTCTTCCCTGCATCAATTCCTGAATTTGAACAACAACAAAATAATAAAACAGAATGCATACACTTTCATTTGTAGTTTTCTTTTGTCAAAAAAAGCTTAGTTTGATAATGATTTTGCTGCTGATTTTGATCCACGATTAGTTTGTTCGAGAGTTACTCGCATTGAACCCTACACAGTGACCTTTGACCCGATGCTGCGTGTCGGAGACGCTTTCTGATTAAAAATATTAACCGCTACTTGTAATTGTAATGCTTTAACGGCACAGTTTGGATAGTTAACAAATACCGAAACTTGTCAGCAGTTCTTAAACTAACGAGAGTGTCTTAGAATGACTTGAAATAAGCTGAATGCCAGGGATGTTGTTTGGGTCGGCCCTTCGGCCAATCGCCGATTTCTTTTTACTTTGGCCGAAACTTTCCTGTCCCTATCGGCCAAATGTCCGAAGAGTATTCGCCTAAATCGGCCACAGTTCTTGATGTTTGTCCAGATTTTTTATATTGGTCAGGCTTTGATTGCTAAAACTGCTGCCGATGTACTTTGTCAACTGACTGACGTTTATTTCCTTCGCGAATACCAAAAACAAAACATCAATGTTTTGAACGGAAGCCATTGCCAAAAAATATAGATGCCAGAGTGGTTTCCCTTGGACAAGGGAAACCACACTCTCATCTTGAACACACGGCCAGTACAACTGGCCTTGACACGGAACGATCCAACGGGGGCAATCTCAGTCATCTGAAAGAGGGAAATCCAAACGCAATCCGCCTTGTTCGATTTTATGGGCTTGGACGATAGAGAAAAATAAGAAAAGCAAAAGCTGGAGTCCAGTCTGGACGAAACTGCTATCAAGAACGCAGAATTGATTTTTTCTGAGTTTTTTTTAGCCGTAAGCGCCATGTTTATCGGAGCAGGAAACTCTTCCAGAGTGAGGCCCCTTTGTTGGTTTCACTGCGGCCGCATTGTGAACAGCAGTTATGAGAAATTCGAAATGAGAAATGGCGCTTACGGCTAAAAACAAAACTCAGAAAAAATCAATTCTGCGTTCTTGATAGCAGTTTCGTCCAGACTGGACTCCAGCTTTTGCTTTTCTTATTTTTCTCTATCGTCCAAGCCCATAAAATCGAACAAGGCGGATTGCGTTTGGATTTCCCTCTTTCAGATGACTGAGATTGCCCCCCTTGGATCGTTCCGTGTCAAGGCCAGTTGTACTGGCCGTGTGTTCAAGATGACCACACTCTCAGCGTTTGCGTTCGCCGGTTCGCGATAGTTTATCAGTCAGTCAGTGCTTTCGATTTGGATTTGAACATCATGTCGCAACCAAAAAAGAAAAAAACTAAATTGGCCAAGGTTTGCTACCCGTCGCCAAGGTAAGTGATTCCGGACAAAATGATAGGAACACCACGATTGTGGACAGTGTCAGTGTGAGTGGTAGAAGTGTTGTCGAGTCGATCGAAGCAGACGACATAAGAGACGATAGTCACCGCGAATCGAAATCTGCTGAGCCAGAGAATGAAAAGCGTCCTCTAAATCGTGGTTTCCAAGCAAAATGGCTCACCCTACACGGTCTTTTATTGGTGTTTTCCAGTCATGTTTCCCAAGGCTTGTCAAGATTTGCACAAGATTGGAAGAGTTTTACTTTCAAGAAATTAAAGTTAAAGGTTTGAAAAAGTTTCAGAGAACTGGTGTCTGATGTGTTTCAGTTGCAGTATGCAACATATAATCCAGGGGCGGATTAGCGGGGGGTGTTACAGGGGTTCCGGACCCACCCCCCTCCCGGCTGTCCCCCCCCCCCCCCCAAAAAAAAGGAAATTCTGTCTGTGATTTTTTCTTCTTTTTTTTCTGTCTGTAAAGCCGGGGGAAGAGTTAATTGTTTAGTTGTCACAGTATGCCTTCTAACCATACTATATGATGTCGGGAGCAGATATCAGTGAAGATAAATTGCCATTATTTAATACTAACGTTAAAAGAAATAATGAGTGGCTGCAGACACCAGTTGATCATGTTTAAAATCAAGGATAAGCCACAAATTGTTTATAAATTAGCTAAAATTCTTCAGCTTTCGGGGGGCTTTGCCCCCCAGCGGGACCCTGGACCCCAGGTTGTACCCCCTCTGGCTTAACTGCTCCGCCCTGTAATTTGTGTTCCTGAGACAATGATTGTATGTATTGGTGTTCCCCTCTTGAGTCTTGTGCTTCAATGTTGCGGTGACTTTGTATGAGCCAAAATAATGGCCGAAAATTTTCCAAGATGTCCTAAAGCTTTCTGACAGTTTCGGCCAAATGTCCCAACATGAAAATGTCTAGCAACACCCCTGAATGCGTGAGTGTAAACGTACGCGAGGGGCTTCGACAACCAGAGTTTTTTCCCTTGATATGTTTATCTTTCTCAAATCTATTCTGCTTGCAGAAGTCTAAGAAAGACCATGTCACTCCCCTACTTACCACCCTTCACTGGCTTCCTATGAAGTATAGAATCGAGTACAAGCTGGCTCTGTTAGGGTACCGCTGTTTTGAGAAATCACTTCCCCCCTATTTGTCCCATTCCCTCAGTATCTACGAGCCATCCCGTTCTCTCAGATCCTCCTCTGAAAAACTCCTTCGCATCCCCAAAACCAGGACCAAGACCTTTGGTGAAAGAACCTTTAGGTACCAGATTCCGACCGTCTGGAACTCGCTTCCAAGTTCTATCCGTGACTCCAGCAGCCTTTCCTCCTTCAAAACACAACTCAAAACATACCTGTTTTGTAAAGCCTTTGCTTAGCCTGAGTAGACTCTCCACAACTCTATTCTGTTTTGGAACTCTCTACCCTGTATGTGCTTTATGGTCTATTTGTCAATGGTATCTTTGTGTGTGCGCGTGCGTGCGTGTGTGTGTGTGTGTGTGTGTGTGTGTGTGTTTACTTTTAACATTGTACGCTAAGTTTTGCTTAGTGCCTGAGATCTTGGTGTTATGTCTCAGTTAAATGTATGCTTTGTATGCTTGTTGATTTGTGCTAGTTTATTCTATAATGAATTTGTAAAGCGCCTGGAGCCAATTGATGGGACTCGCGCTATAGAAAAGTTATTTATTATTATTATTATTATTATTATTTTTATTTTGTAATTGTTTGGTACAACATAATGTTACATTGTTGTCCTAGCTGAGCAAGTGTACATTTATCGTTTGAATGTCATTCTGTCACTTATATTCAAAAAATCATGACGGTGTTTCTACTTTTTAGAAAGGCTACAAATCGTGTTTGCAGATGAATTTGTTTTATATTTGCAACCAAACTGGGAAAGCAACACACAAAAATGCTTCGGTAACCATGAAATACGCTCCAGTAACCATGCAATACGTAGCGTATTCACCTCCTCAGCTAACAGAGACAAAGAGCCAGGTCATGGGATAATGGCCATTCTTAAACATGTGCAGCGGGTAGTGGTCAGCTTTTAGTACCGTAAACTACCTTGTAAGCATCCATTTTCTTGTCAAAAGCTCTGTGTAGTGAGCATTACCTTATAAACACAAGCTTATAATTTATATTGTATCGCTAGAGAAATGTGTTGATGGTTTTTTTCTGTTCTTGTTTCTCTCTTAATAGACGAATTCCTGTAATCCCTATGATTTTCTGATTCTAAAGATATAAAGTGTGACTGTTTTCGATGTAAACAATAATTCTCAAAATGAAGAAAACATTAGAATTGAAATCCCGTTTTAATTTTCGACTTCACTTTAGTTGAGACCACCAACAGTACTGGGAAGTGCATTTCTAGTTTGGAACAGTTACCCATGTGTTACATTCAGCCGATACTTGACTGAAAGATTTAAGGCGATGTGAGGCACAAAAATCACCAAAATTAAACTTGGAGAATACATGGAATAGCTTATTTTTCTGGGTAGTTATTGAAGTGACTTATGAAAAGAAATTAAAAATATGTGAATACTACAGGACATAGACTGCCGTTGCTATGGAAACTGGCTTAAACAGCGCCATATAGGATTTCTAGGAAACGGTTTTACAGCGACATCATACATCAGAAATGCTTAATATTTGGCACAAAGATACACATGACTTTGATCTACAATCATATAGAACGATTTTTTTAGATAACACTACAGTTGAATCTATATTAATTTCTGAAATAAGGATTAATGAATATGCGGTTAGAAATTCATTAATCCTTATTACAAAAATTCATATAAATTCAACTGTAGTCTTTAGTAAAACAAATATCGTTCTATATGATTGTAGATAAAAGTCATTTGTACCTTTGTGCCGAATATTTACAAATGTTTCATTCATTGTTATAAGTCACTTCAATAACTACCAAGAAAACTAGGTTTTTCCATTTATTCCCCCCTCTGCTTCTTTACCTCTGTAAACTTGTAGGGGTAGTTATTTTTCGGTAACTTACCCAACAACCAAAATCACTTACCCAACAACGGGCCTGAATCCTCGATAGCTCATGGGTAGAGACTGTACACATTGTGGATCTACTTTTTGCGACTCAAAAGTTCAGAACACTCTAATGTACAAAATATACATTTCTGGAGCAAACAATACAACCGTACCGCATTTAAACCAGCAACTACAGGCTTGAACACATGAATCTCAATATAAAATCCATGAGTTTGGTTGTTTTCTGAATTCAGATCTGCCGTGCACAATCGTTTATCGCTAGCAAGATTCCAAGGAAAAGTAACTCTCATACTTTGTCTAGCGACACGAGTAGTTCCCCTTCCAGATTTCGGCTGCATCTACAAGACTGCAATCCGACGGTCAGTTTTCAACAATATTTCATTTTATAAACAGATCACACGCAATCAATTACAAACATTTAATCAACTTGAAGAACATGCAGCGGTTTCATACACTATTTTGCCCCAGAAAACTAAACTTCATACAGTTTTTAGCGTTGGAACACGGGTGTAAAACTTCGTCTGCTAGTCACATTCGAGGAAAGAACATTTCCTGAGCGATACCAAAACATGAACAGAACACACACTATCTGCCTTTACCGCCACAGCAGAATGACAACATAACTGTGTACTTGATTTTAGTTCAAAACATGGAAACTGACAAGAAGTGTTAACAAAATTGAATGATTTGCACGGAACTATTCAACCGCGCATTAATCGATCGCCTGCGCAGGTAGACTGGTTGGGTGAATATGATTCGATCAAACTTTCGCACAAAAACTCCTCTTTTCTTTGAATAACTGAAGAAAGGAGGGATAAAGAGGTTACATACCTCGTCTCAGTGATTATCAAAAATAATGGTCTCAGTTCGCGGTCATGAAAAAGCTCGCTGAAGCTCGCATTTTTCATGATCCGCTAACTTCGACCATTATTTTTGATAATCACTGAGACTCGGCATGTAACCTCTACTTATTCCCCCCTCTGCTTCTTTACCTCTGTAAACTTGTAGGGGTAGTTATTTTTCGATAATGACCCAGCAACCAAACAAATAACGACCCAGCAACAGCCTGAATCCTCGATAGTGCAATGGGTTGAGAAGTTGTTCTGTTTCGGTACTACTTTTTGCGACTGAAAAGTTCCGAACGCTCTAATGTACGAAGTATACATCTCTGGAGCAAACAATACAAACATACCGCATTTAAATTAACAACTACAGGCCTGAACACATGAATCTCCAAATAAAATCCATGAGTTCGGTTGTTTTCTGAATCTAGATCTGCCGTGCTCAAACCGTTCATCACAAGCAATTTCCCAAGGCAAGTAACTCATACTTTGTCTAGCGACAAGAGTAGTTCCCCTTCTTTTCACTCAGTTTCTTCGACAACAGACTGCAATCCGACGGTCAGTTTTCAACAATATTTCATTTAATAAACAGATCACACGCAACCAAATGCACACATCTCATCAATGTAAACAACATAAAGCGGTTTCATACACTATTTTCCCCAGAAAACTGAACTTCATACAGTTTTTAACGTTGGAACACGGGTGCAAAAGTTTGTCTGCTAGTCCCATTTGACGAAAGAACATTATCCTAAGCGATACCAAAACATATACAGAACACACAATATCTGCCTTTGCCGCCACAGCAGAATAACAGCATATCTGTGTACTTGATTTTAGTCCAAAATAGGAAAACTGACAAGAAGTGTTAACAGAATGGAATGATTTGCACGGAACTATACAACCGCGCATTAATCGATCGCCTGCGCAGGTTGACTGGTTGAGTGAATAGGATTCGATCAAACTTTCCCAAAAAAACTCCTCTTTTCTTTGAATAACGGAAGAAAGGAGGAATAAAGAGGTTACACACCTCGTCTCAGTGATTATAAAAAATAATGGTCTCAGTTCGCGGTCATGAATGAAAAAGCTCGCTAAAGCTCGCATTTTTCATGATCCGCTAACTTCGACCATTATTTTTAATAATCACTGAGACTCGGCATGTAACCTCTACGTATTCTCCAAGTTTAATTTTAGTGCCACACATCGCCGTAATGAGGAAGGAGGGTGAGGTTGGCTCCCTAGGTATGTTTGTGGGTGTATGTGTTCGTGTCTGTGCAAAGCATTTCTTAAAAACTACTGAACGGATTTTTGTGAACAATCGGTGTACACGTGTTTTAGGTCACTATAAGCTTGTGCTGGTTTTAGACAGGGCTGTTTGATGACGTCATATTTGATGGTTTGTTAAAACTCGAGGCCTCACCGTCACGGCTACATTCTTTCATCAATTCAATTGACATTTTTGTTACACAATCATTGACCTAGTCTGAGTTATGGAATTGCATTTCAGCTTGGTACTTTAGAAAATGATTGATAAAAGTTTCATTCAAAATTTGCCAATTTGTTACTCTTTGTAAAAATCGAAAATGGAATCCCATAATTGATATCATTGTATTTTGTTATTGCCTTCTGGATAAGAACACGAATAGTTTTGTTGTGTTTGATCAAACATTTTTTTTTTTAGAAATGATGAAAACCGTGAAATAGCCACTTTATTTATGTTTGGTACAAGACACATACAATTACCATTTTGCTATTCCTCATCATTCTTTGAATCCACACATTCATAGTTTTATTGTGTTTGACATTGAAAAGACAATGCTCAAAGTGAAAAAAAATGGGTGGATTTAAACTAATTCTTCAAATCTTGAACTCTCAAGCTCTCTTCAGCTTGTATTTAAAGTCAAAAGATCATTGCCTCACCTTGCGACGTTCATTTGCAAGTATGCACAAACTTTAGCCTCCAAGGGTTTCTGTTCTCAAATGATCTTTGGGTCTATATCTGTCTATCCATCTCTGTTTCCGTCTCTGTCTCTGTCTGTCTGTCTGTCTGTCTGTCTGTCTGTCTGTCTCTCTCTCTCTCTCTCTCTCTCTTTCTCTCTCTCTCTCTCTCTCTCGTTCCTTTTATTCTCTTCCTCAATTCACGGGGAACAAATCCTCGACATTCCATCTTTTTATTGTTTGTCCAAAACTATTTTCATTATGCAATTGATAATAATCTTTCATGTTTGTTTGTATAAATGTTTGTGTTTGCTTGGTTCGTTGGCTTATTGGCTGTGGTTCGTGTGTTGTTTGTTTGTGCATTTTTATATTTATTTGCTTATCTGACAATTTATAAAACGAATTATCCGTCTCATGGGCCAACAACAAACAATATTTGGAGACGCCACTCTTTGTCATGCAGGATTTGTTCACATGTGGTTATAAATGACGCCATCTTAACTTACTCTGCACGCAAACACCTTTGGTGTCTACTTTATTTTGAAGAGCTGTACTTTTTTTCTCTCCAGATGATATGAAGGTGGAAGAGGCCAAATAGCCAAGTGGTGAGAGCGGTGTCACTAAAACTCGAAAAGACACGAAAAGACGCGAAAAGACACGAAAAGACACGAAAAGACGCGAAAAGACGCGAAAAGACGCGAAAAGACACGAAAAGACGCGACGCGAAAAGACACGAAAAGACAGCAAATACATACGAAAAGACGCACAAATACACGAAAACACACCTTTGACCCTTTCACCACTGACACTCACACAGCGCATTCACACCTTCTTGTAACAATCACCTCCTCACAGCTCACACGCACACTCACACTCACACTCACACCTGTTTGATGTTGATGTTGGTGTCACTTAATTTATTGGAGTGGATCTCACAACCAAATATACGTCCAAAGTCTTCCGAAGTTCTCAAAGTTCTCTCCGTTCTCTTTCACACCCTAGCATGCACATACATTATTAAACTTTAGCTAGAGTCACACACATCCAATTACAAATCTCAGTAACTATTAGTAACACAACATTCTAAGATGATAAGCCATTCCATTGGTTAAAGACAAGAAGAAAGGAGGGGGGGGGGGGTGTAAAGACTAAAACATTCGAGCCCAGTTGGCACGCTTCTCGTATCAAATTCAAAGGAATTCGCTATCTCTTAAATGAGGCTTTGATCTGAGCGCATCAAACATTCCTACACAAACGTGTTATCAGCGGCTACCCCGGGTAACTCATAAAAGTTACGCAACTGACCACACGCCAGCTGAGCTGGTATTCGATCCATCCGATCCGACAAAGGAATTAACATCTAGACTACTTGACAAAACGCCGATTCCCCCAACATACCCAGTCAAGCTGGCGGCACATTACGTTACGACCACCTGGGGCCCAAGCTATCCGTCTTTTCGTGTCTTTTCGCGTCTTTTCGCGTCTTTTCGTGTCTTTTCGCGTCTTTTCGTGTCTTTTCGCGTCTTTTCGCGTCTTTTTGTGTCTTTTCGCGTCTTTTCGTGTCTTTTCGCGTCGTTTCGAGTTTTAGTGACACCCGGTGAGAGAGCGGTCCCAGTTTTCGACTCGTAAAAGTGTAACAACCACACAACAGCGAGTTGCTTGATGATCTCAGAAATATAAAAGACCTGTGTAATAAAATAGTCATACTAATAAAAATAATAAAAAGTTTTCTTTTTTTACTGTGGAGTGTTATTTCAGTGCATGTAATGAATCAGTCATCAACAACAACAGATAAACAAACAAATATACAAACAAGCTACAATACGAATACGAGAATACGAACAAAACAGGCGCTTGATGCGGTTACTTGCTTAATTGCGAGTGTTGAAATCATTCTGCAGTCCTTTAACACCCTACACAGGAGTCGTTCGAACACACCGATTTACGATTCAGGTGCCTGTCCAGCCTTTCCACTCTGTCTGGATGACATCAGTTACAAGCATTGCAACAAATGTAAAGCTTAACTGTCAGGTTCTTTCCTATAACCAAGGACAGGTGTTTCAAGGGAGAGAAATCCTTTTTCTTAACCGAGGCTTTCTTATAAGGGAGTATTGCTTATACGGAGTATTTCTTATCCGGATAATTCTAGGTGGAGGACGGAAGACATTTGGCAGGAAAATAAAAAGGCATTTCTTGTAAGCGAAGTTTCTTATAAGCGATGTTCTTATAAGGCGGCTCAACTGCATATGTTTTTTAATTCAGGAAATAATAAAGAATAAGATGATATCGATTACTAAAATTGTAATTTTGATCAGAATTATGAGATTTTCAATGACCAGACTAATAAGTTAATTGCGAAGGTCCCAAGCTGATCCCAAAGTCCGGGCTCCGTCGAAGATTGCTTGACCAAAATGTCAATCAATTTGATCGAAAAAAGGGGGCTTGACAGTGCCACAGGATATGACGTCATCAAAGATATTTATGAAAAAATGAAGAAGAAAAAAACCGTCTGTGAGTTTCACTCGGAAGAATGTGTATGTAAAGTTTCATGACGATCTGCCCAGTTCTTTTCTAGGAATCGCTCTACACACACACGCACACACACACATAGTCACACACATAGTCACACACACACACACACACACACACACACACACACATACACACACACACGCACACACACACACATACACATACACGCACATACACACGCACACACATACACACACACACACACACACACACACACACACACACACACACACACACACACACACACACACACACACACACACACGTACACCACCACCCTCGTCTCGACTCCAAGTTCGTGTTGAAATATTTAGTCAAATATTGACCAAATGTAACTAGCAGCTGCTAAAGACATATGTTTGCTATTGAATGTGTCATACACCTCTCTCACAATCCTAAACAATAGTTCTAAAACTCATATGACGTTGTTATTCTTTCCCATCAATAGTATTCTGGTCAGACGTGTTTGGTTGTCTTCTATTTTGTGTTCTCGTTTGTTTACTTCCTTATTTGCCTTCTGCCTCTATCTTTCTTTGTTTCTTTACCAGCATGTATGCTGAGTTAGCAAATCGTGGTAGTTACATTCAGTCAAGTTTTTACTGAATGTTTTCTGATAGACTGATAATCGAGACGAGGGAGTTACTAGTGTCGTATGTGTGTGCGTCCGCGCATGTGTTTGTGTATGTGTTTATGTGTGTGTGTGTGTGTGTGTGTGTGTGTGTGTGTGTGTGTGTGTGTGTGTGTGTGTGTGTGTGTGTGTGTTTTCTTTGTGCTTAATATTATTTTGTTTGGACCTAGCTATTGATGTGTACATTGTTGTTAAACAGTTGTTTGTTGTATGTTTATCAGGGTTTGCTAGTGTGTGATAGGGTTCGTTTCCGTCTGTAGATGTTAGTTTCTTTGTTAGTCCCGTGTTGACAACTCTTCGACAAGCGCTTAGAACTGTACCCACGGAATACGCGCTATATAAGCTTCATGTTGATTGATTGATTGATGTGTGTGTGTGGAGATTCCCCGAAAACTACTGAAAAGATCTCTATGAAACTAGACACACCAATCCTAACATATGATGTTCCAAATCCGGGTTTGTTTGTTTTTTTCAATAAATGTTTTGATGACGTCATATCCAGCTATTACAAAAAGTTAAGGTGGCACTCTGACGATCTCATTACATTTAGTCAAGTTTTGACTAAATGTTTTAACATAGAGGAGGAATCGAGACGAGGGTCATGGTGTATGTGTGTGTGTGTGTGTGTGTGTGTGTGTGTGTGTGTGTGTGTGTGGAGCGATTCAGAGAAAACTATTGGACCGAACTAAACTTGGCCAAAAAATTATTGCAACAATTTTTGCACGCTCAGAAAAGCATTAAAACACAATTCATTTTAGTTGAACTTTATATGCTTAAAAAGGTAATTATGTAAGCTGTACATATCATTTGTCCGATTGATGGTACTTTATAATATAGGCATCCCGTGACAGCCTGTCAAACAAGGTCACCCCTAAAATCGACCTGACAAAAACCATAGCCCCGTATTTTAAAATCTGCAAAAAATTAGAATATGCACAAACCAAACACTTCTGACAACCATTGGCAAGGCCATTCAATTTCCTGTTCAGAACATTTTGTTTTATGCACCTGACTTCTTTAGTCTTTATGTAGCCTTGTATCAAAGGCGGTAGGTGTCAACCGTTTCAGAGGCCAAAAAAGGCATGTTTTGCGGCCATTTTTGACGGGGTCCTCCACCCAAAGAGCCATATCTGCTCAAGTTCTCAATGATTTGCTTTGGAAATTTCAGAAGTTATTACCAAATAGGCTGACCTAAATGTGTGGTGCTTTTTGCGAATGTGTATATTAAGCGTGTCGTATTAAGTAATTTTTCCGAAAGAACTAAACAATTATTCATATTAATTCTGGGTTTTAGGCAAACAAATCGTGACTTTGCATGCTAAGCGAAAAATGGTTGAAGCAATAGGTGCCAACTTTTCAGGCAGATCCAAGAGCTGGTTTACATTTGTTGAAGATGGGAACGCGCATGAAAAATTATCGATCACCGTCTTTGGTAATGCGTACAGTAGCTGTGGAGATAAACTGTCCTTGGCCTGTGCTTCCTTCGCTGCGGGTCACAAAAGCGCAACACAGCGATCCGAGACAGGCGAGTAAGCACAGGCCCAGGACTGTTAGTCTCCACGGGTAGTGTACTCAGTACCACTGACGGTGATCGATAATTTTTCATGCGTGTTCCCATCTCCAGCAAATGTAAACCAGCACTCGGATCTGCCTCAAACTTTGGCACCTATTGCCTCATCCAGATTGTGCTTAGCATGCAAAGTCACAATTTTTTAACCTAAAACCCTGAATTAATATGAATATTTGTTTAGTTCTTTTGGAAAAGTTACGTAATACGACACGCTAAGTATGCACATTCGCAAAAAGCTACACACATTTTTGTCGGCCTATTGGTAATAACTTTTGAAATTTCCAAAGCAAATCATTAAACACTTGAGCAGATATGGCTCTTTGAGTGGAGGACCCCCTCAAAAATGACCGCAAAACGTGCCTTTTTTGGCCTCTGAAACGGTTGACACCTACCGCCTTTGATAAAAGGCTACATAAAGACTAAAGAAGTCAGGTGCATAAAACAAAATGTTCTGAACAGGAAATTGAACGGCCTTTCCAATGGTTGTTAGAAGTGTTTGGTTTGTGCATATTCTGATATTTTGCAGATTTTAAAATACGGGGCTATGGTTTTTGTCAGGTCGATTTTAGGGGTGACCTTGTTTGACAGGATGTCACGGGATGCCTATACACAGTACCATCAATCGGACAAATGATATGTACAGCTGACGTAATTACCCTTTCGAGCATATAAAGTTCAACTAAAATAAATTGCGTTTTAATGCTTTTCTTAGCGTGCAAAAATTGTTGCAATAATATTTTGGCCAACTTTAGATGACAATTTACATGAGAGTTTCTGGGAATGATATCCCCAGACTTTTATTTTTCGATAAATGTCTTTGATGACGTCATATCCGGCTTTTTGTAAAAGTTGAGGAAGCACTGTCACACCCTCATTTTTCAATGGAATTGATTGTTGAAATGTTGGCCAAGCAATCTTCGGCAAAGGCCGGACTTTGGTATTGCATTTCAGCTTGGAGGCTAGAAACTGATGAATGAGTCATTAAAAATCTGAAAATTGTAATTAAAATCATTTTTTGTATGAAACGATCCAAAAATAATGTTATCTTATTCTTCATAATGTTCTGATTCCCAAAACTTATAAATATGTTAAATTCCGATTAAAAACAAGCTCTGAAAATTAAATATATGAACATTATGATTAAAATTAAATTTCCGAAATCGATTTCCTTGTTGGTTCCTGATTCCAAAAACATATATATATATGATATGTTTAGATTAAAAACAAGGTCAGAAAATTAAAAAGAACAGAGATAAAGAAAAACGTGCTATCCTGCTCAGCGCCAATACTACCGCGCTATTCTGGCTAGTCAATTTCACTGCCTTTGCCACGAGCGGTGGACTGACGATGCTACGAGTATACGGTCTTGGTGAAAAAAATGCAGTGCGGTCAGTTTCATTCTGTGAGTACGACAGCTTGACTAAATGTTGTATTTTCGCTTTACGCGACTTGTTTTTTTAATCAAATTGATTGACATTTTGGTAAAAACAATCTTTCACCCGGTCCGGACAATGGGATTGCGTTTCAGCTTGAAAGCCTGAACATTATTTCATAAATTAGTTCATTAAAACTCTAAAAATAATCTAACTAAAACTGAAACTTGATTAACTGTTTAAAAACAATTGTATTCTATTTTGCATTTTCTAAATCTTAAACAAATATGCCATTTGTACTCTTCAAATGTGCTCAACATGAACACAAATCGGTAATATGCTTGCACGCTTCGCGGAGACTAGTTTTTGTCTTCGATATTCGGCTAGCCAAGCCTTATTAGTTTGGGTGATGACGGATTCTAGGATTTCAGTGTCGATCTTTTAGTTTCATTCCGACAGATTGATTGGATGTTTGGATTTTGCTTCACGCGACTTGTTTTGTCTTGAGTTCTCACTTTCTATAATGAAGTATTGCTACGTTGCACTGCTTAGCGCCCTGGAACACTTCAAACAAGGAAGTAAACAGAAAAACACTCCAAGCAAATACTCGTACGTGTCCTGGCGAAAGGCAAAGAGTATATAAGAGTCGGCATGGCATGGACCACCAATCATATCTTCCACATCGAAAGGTAAGTACTTTTCTGCTTCTTCTTCTTCTTCTTCTTCTTCTTCTTCTTCTTCTTCTTCTTCTTTTCTTCTTCTTCTTCTTCTTCTTCTTCTTCTTCTTCTTCTTCTTCTTCTTCTTCTTCTTCTTCTTCTTCTTCTTCTTCTTCTTCTTCTTCTTCTTCTTCTTTTCTTCTCATTCAGCAAAGATTTTTCTGTAAGAATGTAAAAGTAGATTTGTTTAGTTAAGATAGAAATAAAGTGTATGCAAACTGTCATTTATCACACAGTCTGGCTTTTATGCTTACTTGTCATTGTTAAATTTCGCTTATTTTTGCATTCGTTTGTGTCCATTTCGTTTTACGATATGCGTTCAAGGTAAGGGAACCTATTGAACCCGTGATTAAATATGTGGCCGACCAATCTCGTATTTTAGTAATTCGATTAAAACATTTAAAAACAATAAAACCAGAACCCTTTTTCTGTATTATTTTCTTCTTTTTTACATTTAGTCAAGTTTTGACTAAATGTTTTAACGTAGAGGGGGAATCGAGACGAGGGTCGTGGTGTATGTGTGTGTGTGTGTGTGTGTGTGTGTGTGTGTGTGTGTGTGTGTGTGTGTGTGTGTGTGTGTGTGTGTGTGTGTGTGTGTGTGTGTGTTTCTGTCTGTGCGCGTGTGTGTGTAGAGCGATTCAGGCCAAACTACTGGACCGATCTTTATGAAATTTTACATGAGAGTTCCTGGGAATGATATCCCCGGATGTTTTTTCTTTTTTTCGATAAATACCTTTGATGACGTCATATCCGGCTTTTTGTAAAACTTGAGGCGGCACTGTCACACCCTAATTTTTCAATCAAATTAATTGAAATTTTGGCCAAGCAATCTTCGACAAAGGCCGGACTTCGGTATTGCATTTTAGCTTGGTGGCTTAAAAATTAATTAATGACTTTGGTCATTAAAAATCTGAAAATTGTTTAAAAAAAAACAATTTATAAAACGATCCAAATTTACGTTCATCTTATTCTTCATCATTTTCTGATTCCAAAAACATATAAATATGTTATATTTGGATCAAAAACAAGCTCTGAAAATTAAAAATATAAAAATTATGATCAAAATTAATTTTTCGAAATCAATTTAAAAACACTTTCATCTTATTCCGTGTCGGTTCCTGATTCCAAAAACATATAGATATGATATGTTTGGATTAAAAACACGCTCAGAAAGTTAAAACGAAGAGAGGTACAGAAAAGCGTGCTATCCTTCTCAGCGCAACTACTACCCCGCTCTTCTTGTCAATTTCACTGCCTTTGCCATGAGCGGTGGACTCACGATGCTACGAGTATACGGTCTTGCTGAAAAATTGCATTGCGTTCAGTTTCATTCTGTGAGTTCGACAGCTTGACTAAATGTTGTATTTTCGCCTTACGCGACTTGTTGAATTCATGGGGCGGATGTTTGAGGTGGTATCTCTGGTTAAACAAAAAATCAAAGTACGTTAAAATTAGTCATTTGTTGATGGTTATAATATGTCATACCTAAATATTTAAAGCTTTGGGAGTAATTCCGGGCAAGCATCTGCCGAAAAATACTGACACAACGATGCGATATCTTTGCATAATGTCTAGGTATACAGCCTACACAAAATAATACAACATAGCATAGCACACACTTCCACACTGTTCACGCAACACGCAATACAACAGAAGACTGGGGAAAAGTATGGTTCTATGAATCCCCATTTTTATAATTTTTTATATTGTTTTGTCAATAACAACTTATACCTTTCTTGTTTTTTGATTATGGTTCTACGAGCCGAGAGTTCTCTACTGTTCAGTTGCAAACATATTTTGTCACCGAAAAAGAGAGGGAGGGAGCGAGAGAGGGAGGGAGCGAGAGAGAGACGCAGACGCAGATATTTTATTTATTAGGCCATTGACCCTTATGAAGAGATGTGAACAAAAGGTTACACTGATTCCATATTATTGAACTCAACGGGTGCAAGAAAAGAAAACATGATAATCGTACAATATTATGGCTTAAAACATAAAATACACGGCATTTAACTTAGATGTTACAACTTCTCTTAACAGTTTCTTGTGATGAGGCTAAGAGCACGCTAAGTCAAAAGAACCTTGAGTTTTTATAATATTGAAATGGAATAAGTTGTTCTCTTAAGTTGTTCAAATACGGGCAGCACAAAACAAAATGGACTTCATCATCGTGCTTTTCTTTACAAAACGGACACATCAAATCATCGCCATTATGTCTTTTATATCGGTTAGCATGCACAGCAATTTCAGAAATGCCGAGTCGAAACTTAGTCACAATAAATGTTAAACGCCTATCCATATTCAACACAAAATAGGGTTAGATGTCATGTACAGTACACAATTTACGATATAATTCGAGTATATCGGATATATGTTTGTTTTGCCAAATACAAAATCGTTGGGTGTTCGCATTCGCAACTCCTACGAACTTCTTCAACGCAAACAAATGGACCTTTTTGCACTGCAGAGCAGCCTTATCCAGTCTCCATAGCCCATCACCATACTGTACTATTTGTTTTACTTGGAAATCAAACAACTTCAAACAGAATTAAAATAACTATTATTAAGCACAGATAATCTTGTAACTTCTTCAACGCAAATAAATATACCTTTTTGCATGCCTTATCCAGTCCCCATAGCTCAGCACCACACTGTACTATTTGTTGTACTTGGGAAACAAACAACTTCAAAACAACATTAAAATGATTATTATTAAGCACAGTTTACGATTCAAAGAAAACTGTTTCTGTACAAAGGCCAAAGGCCAAATGTGTAAACATGATCTAACGTTTAAATTCTTACAACCAGCTTGTAATTACATTATTCCATTCTTGCAACCTGTTATTAATTACAGTACTATAAACCTTGCTACTAACATTACAAACAGACACATTTTACGATAATAATTTGGATCATTCAAATCGCCTTTCTAAAGAGAGAGAGAGAGAGAGAGAGAGAGAGAGAGAGAGAGAGAGAGAGAGAGAGAGAGAGAGAGAGAGAGTTATAAAGAGAGAGAGAAAGAAAGAGAGAAAGAAAAAGAGAGAGCACACACACACACACACACACACACACACACACACACACACACACACACACACACACACACACACACACTCACTTTATAAACCTTAACGTTTGGGAGAAAGTAAGGCACAGAAAGAAAGAGAGATAGAGAGAGAGAGAGAGATAGAGAGAGAGAGAGAGAGATAGAGAGAGAGAGAGAGAGAGAGAGAGAGCCAGAGAGAGAAAGAGAGAGAGAGATCAAGAAGATTTTTCTAATATGTAATTTGATGGAATATCTTTGTCTCAGAACTACTTAAAACGTGTCTGCCCCAGGCAGAAGAATTATTGACAACAATAAATAATTATAATATTTCCCTAATAAAAAATAAGAAAACAAGAATGTGATCACTTTAAAAAAAAACTGTCCCAATCCCAAACAATATCGGGTGTTTGTTTGTTTTTTAAACTCGCGTTTTGAATTTAAAATATCCCGAAACTCTTGTCAAAACTTATCTGCAGTGCCGAAATATTGGCTCAATGCTATTCTGCACAAAAAAACAATATTCGATGTGCAAAAATAGTTATTGCTTTCAATACAACGGGTTTTTTTCTCTCCAGAATTCTAACCTGCAGTCATTTTCATCTAACATCTTTAACTTGTGTGTTTCACGCAAAAAAATAATTAGACAATTTATTTCATATTCTGAGTCCTTAAACATTTTTTTTTTAATAATTGAAATTGTTTGGTACTATACATATCATATAATTTCATTGCGCCTTTCTGTACACCACATTTTGTTTGGATTTGTCGGGACATAATGGTTTCTACCAATTGCAAATCAGTCTGGTAAATTGTTTAATATGTTGGAATGTCCTAATATATTATCGTAAAATATTATAAGAAATGTGGAGGCTTGTTGACAGACAGCTTTGTTGTTGGTCTGAGGGGGGCATATCCTCTTCGGTTTCATCTTTATCGACCAAGGCCGAAGGCCGAGGTTGATATTTAAACAAAAACGAAGGCGATATGCTCCCCGAGGACCAACAAAAACTGCTGGTCCGACAACAAGCCACCAAACATCGTTTTTGTCATTATTTGGGATGAGCAAAAGTACGCACAATGACAGACGGAATCCCTATTCTGAAGTTAATTTTTAGATCGCAATTCCGGAACATAAAGCGCGTCACACTTGTCTTTAACGTCAAAGGTAACTTTTACGTCGCTTTTCTTCCAGTCTAAAAATATAAGTTTTGGGTATATTCCTTTTCTTTTAAGTGTTGTTCCAGCGTCGCGGACGACGCTGGTATCTGCGGTCGGGAAGACTTTTGAGGAATTTGCCTGCAGGGCGCCGCCATGTTTTCTGTGCTCGACTGCGAGCAGACCACAGGCACATTACACCCAAAATTCTTGTAGGCATACACAGACGCAACATAGCATATACAGACAATAACACCCACAACACTTCAACTGCATATGAAAGGAATAAAAATAAATCCGCAAATCAGTCGCGCACAATACACCAGTTAGAAAAACAAGGAGTACCAAAGCGGCGTGCAGAAACTAAACTGACTCGGAGACTGAGAAGAAACATTTATCACACGATGTGGATAGCAAACATTAAAATAAAACAGATAAGTCAAGCAAAAAATAAACACAAATATCGAAAACACAATAAACAAAGGTAAAGAAAACAAAAAGAGATGCTTGCCGACAGTCAGTGTGTGTGTGCGTGGTTTGCCGTGTGCGTCAGCGGGGTGTGTGTGTGTGTGTGTGTGTGTGTGTGTGTGTGTGTGTGTGCATGCGCGTGATGCGTGCGTAGGCTACGTTCTTGCGTGTGTGCGTTCGAATGAGAAAGAAGAGAGAGAGAGGATTGAACAATGAGGTCACGTTCTCTGTCACATGAATACATATACACACACTGAAGGCTACTTCGGACACGAACACTTGCCAACAACTGTGGTTGGACATGCTTTTGAAATGTAATATTTTTTCGACATGATTTCTGGACATACGAATCCCGCTGTGTTGCCTACTGATGTTGCGAATGATGAAGGTTTTGAGTTGACTGACCTTGAGGAGGGATTGCATCAGGCGTTTATCGTCTCAAATTATATCCTTGCTACTTTTCAGGAGTCAACTATTGCCATTCATGGTAACTTGGATAGTCAATGTTTTTATTTGTTTGATTCCCATCAAAGAAACAGAAATGGTAACCATTCTTCAAATGGCGCTGCAGTTTTGATGTCATCAAGTTAATTCCTTTGCAGAATTGATTGATTTTCTCAAAAGCCATTATCAATGTGTTCATTTCTGTCCAACTGCAATGCAAACTCAATGTGGAGGAAACAAGGATTCATTACAAACAAGTCATCCCTGTACATCAACAGATTTATGTACCTCAATCAATACTGCTAGTATGAGTGACAGGAATCTAAAAGAAAAAAACAACCAAACGCAAATGTACTAGTACTTCTACGACTCGTTTGAATGTAAAACAGAAATGTAACACTATCTGTGACAATGACGGTTCTACGACTCGTTTGAAGGACAGTATAGATCGAACCTTAACCCACAACTACGACAATTTGTGTCAGACTTTTTTGAACAGGAAAATATGCCTCTGTTCAACAGTAACCAAAACATGGAAGATATTTTTGAAACTTTACAGAAATGTAACACTAGCCTATCTGTGACAATGTTGCTTTTGAATTGAACCCACATTTGTTGAACAGGAGAGAATGTTCCTGTTCAACAGTGCCCAAAACACTGAATCTGACGTTTTTGAATCTTTTCTGTCATCTAACTGAATCTGACGTTTTTGAATCTTTTCTGTCATCTAACCCAATTGCTCATGACTTCATCGATCTTGAACATGCCTACTTTTCAAAGAAAGACAGACAAAAGCGAAATCTGCATGTTAGCCATCTGCCTGAAATGGTCAATGCACTTTTGTAAAATTGTCACAGCTGTTATGCACTTTTGTGAAATGGTCAGTGCTGTTGTGCACTTATGCAAAACTTGGTGCTGTGCTGTTAACATTTGAACAAAATGCAAAATGCATTTTGTTCAAATGTTTAGTGCAACTTGCTACTATATAATCGCTGTATGCGCTTTGTGGTAATAATGCACTGTTGTGAAAAGTTTGCGCTAAATGTTGGCACTATGCATCATTGTTGGAGCACCCTCCTGTAGATGCACCATGCTGAAAAATGTACTTATGAATCAAGCATTGACTGAAATAAACAATTTATATATCCAGCACAACATGCAATTCATTAACTTTTGACCCTAACCTTTAACACTTCCCAAAATAAATCTTTGGTGGACATTGCATCGACGCTGTTCATTTTGAATGAACATTTTTCTTGTATGACTTTTCGTTGTACATTTTCCGATTCAAGAAGTAAGTTGCAAATTGACCATGAGTCGCCGCGGTAATTATCAACATTGATTTGGTCTTTGAGAGTGAATGCTTACAATGGTTGTCCTCGGAAACACGAATCCAAAGCCGCGATGGTTCCACACATCAAACAATCAGCCTGATTGGCTTTTACTTTGACAAATCCATGTTTCGCCTGGAAGCTTAAACCGCCTCGATTTCTTACATGGGGAACTGCGTTATTCATTACCCATCTGGTTATGAATAAAAACTGAAAATGATGAAAAGTTTCGTTATTGTCTCAGCTTTTTATCGGAAACACTGATCCATCTATACTGACGTTGTGAAATTATTCAGTGAGGCAATGTATGGAAACGAATCTGATACAACTGTGTGTTTTTCTTCCAATTTGGTGTTGTTGTTTCCATCACTTTCACTTTGCTTTAGGTTGAACAACCATCATGCTGAAAGTCGCTTCTGTCCTGGTTTTCCTGGTGGCCCTGGTTCCAGCCTTGACTCAGGACTACAGCTCTGGCATGGAGTATAACGCACCATATGATCCAGCATATAACACAGGAACCGGAGGCTCTTACCAAGGAGGACAGCCAGACTACGGCAGCGGCGCAGCGAATAACGGAGGGTATGATCCAGCATATAACACAGGAACCGGCGGCTCTTACCAAGGAGGACAGCCAGGCTACGGCAGCGGCGCAGCGAATAACGGAGGGTATGATCCAGCATATAACACAGGAACCGGCGGCTCTTACCAAGGAGGACAGCCAGGTTACGGCAGCGGCGCAGCGAATAACGGAGGGTATGATCCAGCATATAACACAGGAACCGGCGGCTCTTACCAAGGAGGACAGCCAGGCTACGGCAGCGGCGCAGCGAATAACGGAGGGTATGATCCAGCATATAACACAGGAACCGGCGGCTCTTACCAAGGAGGACAGCCAGGCTACGGCAGCGGCGCAGCGAATAACGGAGGGTATGATCCAGCATATAACACAGGAACCGGCGGCTCTAACCCAGGAGGACAGGCAGGCAGCGGCTATGGCACAGGGTATGGCACAGGAACCGGAGGCTCTAACCCAGGAGGACAGGCAGGCAGCGGCTATGGCACAGGGTACGGCACGGGAAACGGAGGCTCTAACCCAGGGGGACAGGCAGGCAACGGCTATGGCACAGGGTATGGCAGAGGGTATGGCACAGGTTTCGGAGGCTTGGCCGGTGGCACAGGAGGTTCCGCCTTTGGAGGCCTGGCCAGATTTGCCATTGGCGCACAGTATGGCACAGGAGGTAGCGCCCTCAGGAGACTGGCAGCAGCTAGGTTGGCCAGTGGCAGAAGCTCTTCTGTATTATCCAGATACAGCAGCCTCCGTGGACTCTTGGGTCGCTTCGGCTAGACTGTAAGCATGCGTTCAATACTTTCTGTTTTCAATTAATAGTCTGGCCTTGTTGTTACATTTAATCATCACTTGACTGAATAATTTAACGAGGGTGGAAGGGACCTTTGTTTTCGATTGTGTGTGTGTGCGTGTTTAAAGGGTGAAAAGGACCTTTAAGTCTGTCAACGTGTGTGTGTGTGTGTGTGTGTGTGTGTGTGTGTGTGTGTGCGTGTGTGTTTGTGTGTGTGTGTGTGTATGTGTGTGTATGTGTGTGTATGTATTTGTGTGTGTGAGTTTGTGTGTGTGTGTTTGTATGTGTGTTTCTGTGTGTGTGGGGGGGGGGGTGGGGTTGTGTGTGTGTGTGTGTGTGTGTGTGTGTGTGTGTGTGTGTGTGTGTGTGTGTGTGTGTGTGTGTGTGTGTGTGTGTGATAAGAAGTGCTCGTTAACTGTCAAATTATATCTTACAAAAATAGACGAACTCCGGGTTGGGAAAGATGAATATACTCTTGCTTTTAGTGAGGCAAGCGACGGGCGCAGTGGCGTGGTGGTAAGACGTCGGCCTCCTAATCGGGAGGTCGTGAATTCGAATCCCGGTCGCTGCCGCCTGGTGGGTTAAGAGTGGAGATTTTTCCGATCTCCCAGGTCAACTAATGCGCGGACCTGCTAGTGCCTTATCCCCCTTCGTGTGTACACGCAAGCACAAGACCAAGTGCGCACGGAAAGTGCAATCCATGTCAGAATTCGATGGGTTATGGAAACACGAAAATACCCAGCATGCCCCCCCCCCCCCCCCCTCCCCTAAATCGGCGTATGCTGCCTGAATGGCGGGGTAAAAACGGTCAAACACGTAAAAATCAACTCGTGCTAAAAACATGAGTGAACGTGGGAGTCTAAGCCCATGAACATAGAAGAAGAAGAAGTGAGGCAAGCTTTGCACACGCCTAGCTAGTAACTGATACATAATGCCACGTTGGAAAGTTTGCCCTACTTAAAGCAAGAGTATGTGCCAGCTCTTTCAAAACATCTGAACCCGACAGAAATATTTCCGAGGTTTGCTTGCGGCGTTTTTGTTTTGTTTTGCATCTCTTGATAGCGCTTTTTGATCACGTTATTTTTGCATGTAAACAAAATTTGAGGCGGAAATGTGGCGCTTGTGTTTTTAAACCTATTTCTTCGAAATGTTTACTAAGTAGTCTTTGGTTCGATTCGGACTGTGGGATTGCATTTCAGCTTGGTAGCTAAAAACTTTGTTTTCAAAGTTTTTTTGGGGTAAACTGTAATTGTGTTGTGCAAAGCTTGTTGTTCTAATCCTTCTGGGCTAAACTAGACGGCTCATTGTCAAGAAGCAAACTACGACATTTCCAAAGAATAATATCTGTATTTGTAAGAGACGGTTCCAGGTTATTTGACCTTGCACGTGATATGTTTTAGTTGCTTTTTCCAGAAATCTTAGGTTTCCATCGGCATCTGTGTGTGTGTGTATGTGTGTGTGTGTGTGTATGTGTGTGACGGTGTGTGTGTGTGTATGTCTATGTGTGTGTGTGTGTGTTTGTGAGTGAGTGTGTGTGTGTGTATGTGTGTGTAGGTGTGTGTGTGTGTGTGTGTGTGTGTGTGTGTGTGTGTGTGTGTGTGCGCGTGCGTTCATGTGTATGTAGGTGTGTTTGTATGTGTGTGTATGTGTGTGTAGGTGTGTTTGTATGTGTGTGTGTGTGTGTGTGTGTGTGTGTGTGTGTGTGTGTGTGTGTGTGTGTCTGATTTCTGATTTTCAAGAACTTTTCTTGCTTACTTGTTGCAGACACAAGGCCGACTGACCCGGCAACTGCTTCGAAGCTTTTAAGTCTTGTTAATAAATTGTAAAAGACAAATAAAAGTTGAAAAACACTCTGCCTAATTCTCAAGTTTGTGAATGAAAATTATATGCTGAACACACACAGCTACACAATCACTAACCAACCGATAATACAGTTAGGATCGAATCAAAGACATTTATCCCCCCAAAAATAGATAAAAAATGTGGGAATATCATACACAGGAACTCTCATGTAAAGTTTCAGGAAAATCGGTCCAGTAGTTTTCTCTGAATCGCTCTACACACACATACATACACACTTACACACAAACACACACACACACCCACACACACACACACAAATATACACATACACTGACACACACACATACACACACACACACACACACAAACCACCACCCTCGTTTCGATTCCCCCTCTATGTTAAAACATTTAGTCAAAACTTGACTAAATGTGAAAAGAGAGAAAAAAACAGAAAGCAAAAAAAACATACATTTAAAGGTTTAAAGAGAGAGAGAGCGAGAGAGAGAAACAGACAGACATACAGACAGACACAGAGTACACATACATGCAGTTAGTCTACTCTAATCACATATTTACACGGGTATTAACATTGAGAGAAAAAAAAGAGAAAAGCAGAAAGCAAACATAAACATATGAATGTTTCCTCCATTTTGAAGCATACGCTTTGCCATGACTATATCAACATTCTGTATTAAAAACTGCATCCATCGGGAGGAGGACGGGTACCTTGATTACTCAGGTATCCAGGATCCTGAATAAAATACGGCTCTGGAAACCAGGAGATCCAACACTTCTTATTCGAGTTGTCTTCGCCCGTGAAGTGGTTTAAGCTGATGCAAGAGGCGCAAGCTGACTTTCTTTCTTTCTTTCTTTATTTGGTGTTTAACGTCGTTTTCAACCATTCAAGGTTATAATTATCGCGACGGGGAAAGGAGGGAGATGGGATAGAGCCACTTGTCAATTGTTTCTTGTTCACAAAAGTACTAATCAAAAATTTGCTCCAGGGGCTTGCAACGTAGTACAATATATTACCTTACTGGGAGAATGCAAGTTTCCAGTACAAAGGACTTAATATTTCTTACATACTGCTTGACTAAAATCTTTACAAAAATTGACTATATTCTATACAAGAAACACTTAACAAGGGTAAAAGGAGAAACAGAATCCGTTAGTCGCCTCTCACGACATGCTGGAGAGCATCGAGTAAATTCTTCCCCCTAACCCGCGGGGGGTGCGCAAGCTGACGTCCCAGCCTTTCACACGGTGAGATCAACACTAAACAGGTTGGTTGGTTATGTAGAGGTTGCATGCCGAGTCTGAGTGAATATGAAAGATAATTGTCGAAGTAAGCGGATCATTAAAAATGCGAGCTTCAAAGTGTAGCTTCTCAACCCATGAACTATTGAGAATTCGGGCTTGTTGCTAGGTGGTCACATTTTGATTGCTAGGTGTTTACCAAAACATAAACACCCCCTCCAGTTTAAATATGGAAAGAAGCAGTGAGGGGAATAATGTTTTTTGTATCGCCCCTACAACCTATCAGGCCATCCGGGACCAATACAAGTTTGTTTATTTCTCATTTTACATGGTAGTCTACATTTTTGATTTTTTTCAATAATCTTATGGTTAGATTTCGCTAAAAAGTTATGTCAGATGATGAATGAACCATGGGGAAAAAAAGTTATAGAAAAAAAAATATATGTAAAAAAAGTTTTTATTTTTTCCAATGTTTTGTTTTCTGTTTTCTGAGACCATGTGCTTTGCCTAAAAATATCGACCAATCAAATTATTAGCGGCGCATGCACAAAGAGTCATTTACGGTCCAAAGATGTCTGCTATCTTGCGCCAGTTACGTAAAAAGCAAAATTGTGATCGATCAGGGCGGCATATGTCTGAATGTGTACATTTGGGGGACCAGAAACAACCCTGAGATGCAGCGAAGTTGGAATTAGGCGCCAAATTCAACCGGCAAGTGGCAAAAACACTATGATGCTCATTGAAAGTTACTGGGGACGATTTTAGATGCGTCGACGTCCTTAAGAGCCTTCCTCGCCCTCATGATCGCTTCCTTGTGGCGGTACGAGGTAAACTTAACAATTATGGGGCGGCTGTAGCTTTCGCTTCCTGTCGGTTTTTTCCCGACGCGGTGGCTGCGGTCTAATGCTGTAGGCGTCAAACAGACTTTTGAGAGGTTCCCTGAAATGCGTCAACTCGGCTAAGATTTAATATCTACGAATGACGAACACAGTACGTGAACAGAGCAAACACATTGCTTGAAACTGTTTTGTTGCATTATGAAGCCTTGTTTGCAGCCACTTAAAAGTCTTATACGACAAGAATGTATTGCATAATTGATAAAAGAACTTACCAGAGAACTTTCGTCGAGGAAGCGGCTGCTCACCGCTAGGAATTCTGGGTGGTTGAGCACTTTGAAAACTTCCGGTTTACATTATGTTCCAAATAAGGATATCCTACTACTATGCTGAAATACTACAATGAATTTTCAAACGGCTACCCTGGCTCCGTCCTTTCTGATCGGAGGGAGGTGTTGTTTTGAAAGTGTTAGTGACTAGACTCAGCATTTTAGCTGTAAAATGTCAATTTCTGTGAGATAATGTAGACGAGGACCTTTAAGACTAGTTTCGTATACGTCTATCTCATTAAACAGGTTCTAAAATGCCCATGTCTATTCAATTGTTTACCCCTTCATATCTGGTTAAAAACCTTGATCTCTTGTAAAAAAAAAAAATTTTTTAAAAAGGTTAAAACTCTTGTCCGGGCGGACATCCCGAAATAATACTTTCAGAGTTTCTGCGCTGTAGTGTTTGTCACGAATGTCTTGTATGTCCTCACACACTCAACAGCACCTGAATGACTCAACTGCCACACGTTCCAACCAACTTCAACTACGTTCAGATCCAAGGGGGTGTGGGAAACAACTCAAAAACAGAGCAGATTTCTTCTGACGCAGGAAAACAACTGGCAATTCCTGATTTTTGCTACAGATCAGCAGTTGAGGGAACTTGGAGGCTGCACAACCGTGTACATTGACGAGACTTTCAAGACCCTACCAACAGTTGTTAACTGTTCATTCCTATCATGCAGACCGAGTCATTGAAATGGTGAGTGTTATTGAATTTAGTGTATTATATTATATACATGTACGTACACTATAAAATAGTTCTGATTACTTTTCAACTTGTTCTATGATATAGTCCGTCCTGTTTACACGTTTTTGGAACAGTCACTTACTTTTAGCTTAATTCCATTTATTTATGTTTGAAAATTATGAAGTGTTGTGTCTCGTTATTATTGTTTGTTTGTTTTTGTTGTTGTAATGTACCTAATTCATGTAACCCTAGGTAATTGGTATTTTTTTAAATACATTTTGCCTTGCCTAGCCTTGCGGCGTGTTAACGTGAAGATTCAGCGGCTCACTAGAACATCATGGCTCCCCACGCTGTATATTACGAACTTTGAACAAGCCTTCGATCTGCTATTCACACAGAGTTCAAGCAAGGTGAATGAAGTAAGGATCTTTTGATTCCATTTATCTTTGGCCGCCTGGAAACGCGAACAAGAACGTCCCCCGGGGATGGTACGGGTCGTTACAGATTGTCTTAACCCTTTCAACAGGTGTAAATGTGTGACGTTGCTGTGACCAACGTGAAGACGACATAGAACTGCTTCTTCTCTTCCATTGAGGCAAGCTGTCGGACAGTTAAAGGTTGATTTTTTTAAGTGTGTTTTCTTGGCATCCGTCCCATTCACTTTGCAACAGGTGCTTGATGTATTGGATTTTGTGAGAACTATGAAATCCAAAATCTTAGTGCGTTTGTCTGTGATTGGCATTTCCAATGCTGCTTGGTCAGCTGCTTAGAGAATCCAAGGTGAGAGAGGTGCAGTACGTGGCACAGGGCTCAACACAGGAGGATCCGAAGTCTACATCCAAGGAGGACAGGCAGGCTCCGGCAGTGGCACAGGGTATAACACAGGAAGGCTCCGGCAGTGGCACAGGGTATAACACAGAAGGCTCCGGCAGTGGCACAAGGTAGAACACAGAAGGCTCTGGCAGTGGCACAGGGTATAACACAGAAGGCTCTGGCAGTGGCACAGGGTATAACACAGAAGGCTCTGGCAGTGGCACAGGGTATAACACAGAAGGCTCTGGCAGTGGCACAGGGTATAACACAGAAGGCTCTGGCAGTGGCACAGGGTATAACACAGAAGGCTCTGGCAGTGGCACAGGGTATAACACAGAAGGCTCTGGCAGTGGCACAGGGTATAACACAGAAGGCTCCAGCAGTGGCACAGGGTAGAACACAGGAGGCTCCGGCAGTGGCACAGGGTATAACACAGAAGGCTCTGGCAGTGGCACAGGGTATAACACAGAAGGCTCCGGCAGTGGCACAGGGTAGAACACAGAAGGCTCCGGCAGTGGCACAGGGTATAACACAGAAGGCTCCGGGAGTGGCACAGGGTAGAACACAGAAGGCTCCGGCAGTGGCACAGGGTATAACACAGAAGGCTCCGGCAGTGGCACAGGGTATAACACAGAAGGCTCCGGCAGTGGCACAGGGTACAACACAGAAGGCTCCGGCAGTGGCACAGGGTACAACACAGAAGGCTCCGGTAGACTACCTACTTGTGCACTCAGTTTTCCTTTCAAGATATATACATCTTCAAAAAGCCAACTTAGCAGCTGTGGCTATTTAAAGGCGGCTAGGCAATAGTATTCCTTTCGTGTAACACAGAATCACGTTCCCAAGCTGTAGGACGTGATCTAAACGGACAAACAATAGCAACTCAGCAACCGTGGCTATCTTAGGGCGTCCATGAAGGAAATATATTCTTTTTATGTTCTAAAGAATCATGATCCCAAGCAGAAAGGTGTGATTTTAATGAACCAGCTATTCCCACACAGCAAATTTGGCAATGTTAGGGTGTCCATGCAATGTATTTAATTCAAGCTACAAAAAATCATATTCGCAAGCAATATGGTGTGGTCTTAATGGGCCCAGAGGTTCCAGCAACTGTGGCTATTAAATGGCGGCCAGGAAATCTACTCCTTTTATGTTACAAAGATTCATATTCACAAACAGTAAGGTGTGATCTTAATGGACAAACAATTCCCAATCAGCAACTGTGGCTATTTTAGGGCGTCCATACAATCTATTCCTTTAATGTTACAAAGAATCATGGTCCCAAGCAGTAAGGTGTGATCTTAATGAACCAAAAAAGTTCACTTAGCAAACTGTTGTTATTTTAGGGCGTCCATGCAATGTATTCCTTTCAAGTTACAAACACTCATATTCGTAAGCAATATGGAGTGTTCTTAATGAGCCCCAAAATGTCGACTCAGGAACTGTGGCTATTGTAGGACGTCCAGGCAATCTGTTTCTTTTATGTTACAAAGAATCATATTTACAAGCAGTAAGGTGTGATCTTAATGGATCATATTACCAAGCTATAATGTGTGATCTTACTGTACCCCTAATTTCCATTCAGCCACTGTGGCTATTTTAAGGTGGCTAGACAATATATTCCTTCTACGTAGGCAATATATTTCTTTCAAGTTACAAAGAATCATATTCGCAAGCAATAAGGTGTGTTTTTACTGGGCCCAGAATTTCCACTCTGCAATGTTGGCTTTTGTAAGGAGGCAGGCAATATATTCCTTCTATGTGCGCAATATATTCCTTGTATGTTATAAAGAATCATGTCCCACGCATTAACCTTCGCCGTAGGTCGTGAGTACTTTAGTAACAGTCCGGACTTTAATTGCGAATATCTCGAAAACTAGGTGGAATTCTATAATGAGCTTTTGGAAATGCCTCAAACATCTAAAAATCTATTATCTCCTAAACCCGCATTAAAATTGATTGACAGGTAATTAAATAAACAAAGGTCAAACATCGACTATCTTCGCAGCACGTCGTGAGTACTTATGTAACCATATTTCTAACAGTGTAATGTGACTTTCTGGTTCTCTTTCTGAGAAGAGTTCTGATCTATTTCAAGATGGCTCAAGGAACAAGCAGCGAACTCGAGCGGGAGTTTGAGAACCGCGGGTAATTTTTTCTTCTACATCCTTTTTATATTTAGTCAAGTTTTGACTAAATATTTTAACATCGAGGGGGAATCGAAACGAGGGTCGTGGTGTATGTGCGTCTGTCTGTCTGTCTGTGTGTGTGTGTAGAGCGATTCAGACTAAACTACTAGACCGATCTTTATGAAATTTGACATGAGAGTTCCTGGGTATGAAATCCCCGAACGTTTTTTTCATTTTTTTGATAAATGTCTTTGATGACGTCATATCCGGCTTTTCGTGAAAGTTGAGGCGGCACTGTCACGCCCATATTTTTCAACCAAATTGGTTCAAAGTTTGGTCAAGTAATCTTCGACGAAGCCCGGGGTTCGGTATTGCATTTCAGCTTGGTGGCTTAAAAATGAATTAATGACTTTGGTCATTAAAAATCGGAAAATTGTAAAAAAAAAATAAAAATTTATAAAACGATCCAAATTTACGTTTATCTTATTCTCCATCATTTGCTGATTCCAAAAACATATAAATATGTTATATTCGGATTAAAAACAAGCTCTGAAAATTAAATATATAAAAATTATGATCAAAATTAAATTGTCCAAATCAATTTAAAAACACTTTCATCTTATTCCTTGTCGGTTCCTGATTCCAAAAACATATAGATATGATATGTTTGGATTAAAAACACGCTCAGAAAGTTAAAACAAAGAGAGGTACAAAAAAGCGTGCTATCCTTCTTAGCGCAACTACTACCCCGCTCTTCTTGTCAATTTCACTGCCTTTGCCATGAGCGGTGGCCTGACGATGCTACGAGTAAAATGGCATTGCGTTCAGTTTCATTCTGTGAGTTCGACAGCTACTTGACTAAATATTGTATTTTCGCCTTACGCGACTTGTTTGTTTTTTTTGTATCGTGTGTGTGTGTGTGTGTGTGTGTGCGTGTGTGTGTGTGTGTGTGTGTGTGTGTGTGTGTGTGTGTGTGTGTGTGTGTGTGTGTGTGTGTGTGTGTGTGTGTGTGTGTGTGTCTACGTTTGTGTGAGTTGTGGTTGTGCCTTGTTTTTGTTTTGTTTACCCGTGCATGTTTTTCCTTCTTTGAGAAGTATGGTTACATAAGTACTCACGACGTGCTGCAAAGAATGTTTTTAGTGACCTACGGCGAAGGTTAAGGTGGGATTTTAATGGACTAACAATATACACTCAGCAATTGTGGCCGTGGATATTGTAGGGTATTCAGGCAATCTATTCTATTTATGTTACACAGAATCATATTCCCAAGCACTATGGTGTGATCTTACTGGGCCCAAAATGTCCACTCAGGAACTGTGGCTATTGTAGGACGTCCAGGCAATCTGTTCCTTTTATGTTACAAAGAATCATACTCACAAGCAGTTAAGGTGTGATCTAAATGGATCATATTCCCAAGCAAAAATGTGTGATCTTACTGGACCCAGAGGCTCCACTCAACATCTTTGGCTATTGTAAGGAGGCCAGGTAATTTCTCTTTTCTATGAAGGCAATATTAACAGTTATTGTGTTTTCAGCGTAGCAATAGGGCCCGATATTTAGACGAGACAAGTATATAATGCCGACGAGTCGAAGACGAGTCGCATTATACTTGTTCGAGTCTAAATATCGGACCCTATTGCTACGATGAAAACACAATAGCGTTTATATAGCTATTCTGACATTAAATTCTGTGTTAAAATCATGTTTTTGGCAGCAACAAGTACCAGAATGGTCCATGTCGTTGATTGCAGACGACGGTTCCCTTTCCGCATGAAGCCACGGAAATAACCGAACATTGAAAAACCCACGGACATGTATTACGGAGAAAACTCGAGATAACCGGATGTTTAGCATTACGTCAATATGCTAGGAATCATATGACGTCATGACGTATCATGCTTGCCTACGTATATTGTATGTTCGAAAGACTGACTCAGGGGCGGACGAGGGGGGGGGGGGGGGGATTCTGGGGTTTCCGGAACCCCCCCCCCCCCCAGCCCAAAAATAAAAATATTTTTGTGTGTTTTTTTGGGTTGAGTTTTAATTTTTGGGGTATTAATCAGTGACAAAATCTGCTGCCTGAAACTGGTAATGATCATCCTCAGAATGCACCAGATTGCACCATTTTGCATCCTTTTTTTCAAAATTTTCCGGGGGGGCATGCCCCCGGACCCCCCTAGCAAGCTCGGCTCTTCGCGCCTTCACACCCATATCTTCACAATATACTTTTGGAAACCCCCCCCCCCCATAAAATCAACTGATTGGCCCCTGTGACTTATGTTGGGAATTCGCGTGGTGAAGACTGCGGTAAATCTGTAGATGATAAGAGAACAAGGATTGTTTCAGAAGAAACGACTAAATGTTTCAGACCGGTAACTTCATTTCAACATTGCACTATACAATGGACGTTCTATGTGACAGGAGAGTTTGCTGATTTTGTGTTAAACATTGGAGAGATCGTCTGCTAGAATCAGAGATAGGTCGCTTCAGATTGCAGCTTCTGGAAATTTGCAAGGTTTGTTGCCTGTTAAAGAAATGGATTTTACACGTAATGTATGTCATGTACAGTAAGCAACAACAAAAACACACACAAAGCAAATGGCATCGTATGTCGACTTGTCACAGAAACAAACCTGGTGAGGTATGTGTGTACTTTATACACGTGGAAGAAACCGGAACCATGCGTCTTTGTTATTGACAATATGCTTTTGGATATTGAGAAAAATGGCCGACTTCCGTTGCATTATGCTTTGATGATCGGAAGAGTCCATCCAATCACAGCCCCCGAATTCCCCCACGTGTTCATCAGAATAGCTATATATTCCTTTTAAGTTATGAAGAATCATTTTCCCATGCAGTAAGGTGTGGTCTTTAAGTGACCAACAATATACACTCAGCAACTGTGGCTATGGTAGGGCGTCCATGGAATGTATTCCATTCAAGTTACAAACAATCATATTCCCAAACAGAAGGTGTGATATTAATGGACCAACAATATCCACTCAGCAACTTTGGCTATCTACTATGATGTGGCCATGCAGGCACTCCTTTAATGTAGACAATATATCATATATTTGTTATAAAGAATCATAATTCCAAACAGAAGGTGTGATCTTAATGGACCAACAATATCCACTCAGCAATTGTGGCTATTTCAATGTGGCCAGGCAATATATTCATGTTAGATCAGTTAATTTAACTGCCATTAGGCTTTTATGTAGATAACCGCAGTATGTTGAGTGTCTCCATGGCCATGCAAAAATAAATTCTTTGACAAATGCTCGCTCATTACGGAGGGCACCTAGGATGTACTCAAGCGATGAGTGTTTAAACGAAAGGGTGTTTGTACTGTGTGTAAAAGCATGACAGTGTCTGTGACCAAAAACTGATGGTTTACGTGAAGCTGAGTGTACCTTTAAGTCGTTCCTTGTTTTTGTATATATGGTGGTGGTGTTCTTTTCATACCTGCGACAACGTTGATGCTTGCATCCTGGGCAGAAGTGTCACTTGTCTCTAGAACTTAGAAGAACTATACTGTAGTTTTCAACACAGCCAAGCAGCCCCTGTGACTCAAGTAGATGTCATCATGATGCCTGTAGTGTCACGCTCTGAGTGTGATGATCGAAGCCAGTGAGATGTACGTAGCACAGGTGAGTGTCACAAACTATCAGCCACAGAATGAACTGAAATAATGACACAAAATCGTGGTCAGTACTACTGGCTACCAAATAGCTGGTACATATCTTGCATCTCTCCACACTTTACCTCCTGCTTCAACTAACAACATAAAGACAAGTAGGAAAGCCTTCCTTTCGTAATCAGTTGTGCCTTTGAAAGTACATTACTTGTATCACCAAAAATACTACTGAAAGTATTTGCAAGTCCTTCACCATAGTTTTACTGCACCGACTGCCAAATCTACATTTACTCGGTGGGTAATACACATACAAATTGCCTTGCAGAAATTACCCAAAACACAACAAAATATTTTGATGAATTTCACAATAATGTTGAAGTGAAATAGCTACTATCAGTTGAATTCTGAAAACTGCTTTTTCAGAAATGACAAATTAGCTATACGCCTGAGGAGCGAGTGTTTCAGTACTTGTGAATTCGCAAGCAAGAGTGTCTACTTAATTGGCGGCATCGAGTGTATGCGCATCCCTGACCTCCCTCCTAATATTTCTTTTATTTTTGTTTTTAAATTAATTTGGTCTGTACGTAACGTTGCCTAACGTTTGAAGAGTGCAGCACAATGTTTTTGGAAATATCCCGATTTTGTCCAAACCTCAAATCTTTCCTCACCTTTCACTTAATGCGATGTCGATCATTTCCAGTTTAGGTGTCTTGTTCCCAGACCCAGAGAACAATAGGTCAGTTGGGCCTAAAATGAAAATATGTATGGATCAAAATATATGGCTACAAATGTTTTGTCAGAACATCTCTTACATGTCAAGACTATATAACGGTCGATCGGCTGATCAATGTGTCAAATCAAAAATTTACTGAAGAAACTTGTTTAAACCAAATCAAAAACGTATACGTAATGATCGATTACTGAGTCTTGCTGAGAACTGCTTCCATAAGGCTATAAAAGTATAATTCTGGAATATACCATGGATTTTGTATCCGAGATATAAGAAAGTTGTCTACGTTTATACCGCCTCTAACATACCGACCACACCCTACACACGTGTGCCAATCAGGCAAACTTCAAGAGGAAACAAGTCAATAGAAACACACCGAATTTTGCCGAATTTTGACACATTTCCAAAAAATATCATTAAATATCTGATGCACTTACATTAAATTGGTTTGCTTTTGTGAAATATTTGATTCTTAAATGTTTCTAATTAACATAACATGTACGAGGGTAAATTTAACACATAATCCAAATATTTTCAAAGAAATTGGTATATTATTGGATTTCGGGAAAAGTTTTGCTCTTTGAGACACCAACACACTTTTGGGTGGGGTTGGAAACACACTTCCAGGTAGAAAACGGTTCATGGGAAACAACTCATCCTTTCTGGCCTATTTAGCAAACTGGCAGTGGAAACGATTGCCTCCCTTTACCGTCTCTGGTGTCTGTGAATTTTTTTTAATACATTTTTCTTCCTACCGCCAGTATATTGGTGCTATGTCGTGAAAAAGTTCTTCTTTTTCCTTGCTTCTGAAAACATGACCAAATAATGCACACTTTCGCAGCTCACTCCGTCAGATCATGTCACTCAATTAAACTTTACCGTTGATAAAAATGACTGCAAAGGCCAAAAAAAAGTTGTATGTTTCTGGTAACATGGCTACAAAAATAGGGTATAGGAATAGGTAGGGATTTTTTTTTTGTTTGTTTTTTTGTCAGGGTAGAAAATAACTATACAGTGACGGAAAGAGACTGGACTTACTATACAAAGAGAAAGACAACACATTACAAAACAAATGAGACAAAAGGGATGCGGGGTTATCCCCCTTGTGTCGTCTGCCGTCTGTTACTTTCCCAGCAAACACACAACGTGAATACGACGTTGCGAAAATGTGAATTTTTCGTGTCATTAGCAACGTTGCGAACTTTACGTGAAATTTACGTTGAGCCAACCAAAAAACGCAACGTAAAACCAACGTTGTGTCATTGTGAGATTTTGGTGTTCTTTCGACGTTGTAATACAACGTAAATTTTACGTGAATTTCACGTTGCATTTTGGTGTCTTACAAATGTTGCGAAGATTACGTGAAATTTACGTGGATCCAACCAAAAAACACAACGTGAAAGCAACGTTGCGTTACAGTTGTGTTTTTTTGTTTTTTACACGTTGGTACATAACGTAAATTTCACGTGGATTCCACCTTAAAAAGCAACGTAAAATCGACGTTGTATTATTGTGATTTTCTGGTGTTCGAACAACGTTGGTATACTCACGTGATTTTCACGTGAAATTCACGTGATATAAAAACAAAAGTTAGTTTGATACAACAAACGTTCCTACAACGTAGTTTCAACGTAAACACACAACGTTGGGGTTTGATTGATCGCCAACGTGCCCTCAACGTGAAATCCACAACGTAAATCCTACGTCAGTCATTACCAATTTTTCACCTGCACGGTTTCGTATCGTTTATCAAAGAAATGTATATATATATATATATAAAACCTTTGAACATTACGTAAGGTGAACAGATTTTCAAATACAGGAGATAGATATGTGCGAAACTATCACCGAATAACAAATGACTCAGTCAGACGTTAAGAAATTAAGCGCCGATGTACCGCGCAATGTATTTGATTGCTTAATTTGGCGTTCCAAATGCGTCCGGTTACAATTTCTGGCATCATTAATGCATCAACGAGAATTGAAAAGTAATGCTAAAAATATAATTGTGTACGTTTAAAGTTGATCTACTGTGCTCATCAAACCTCTTGTTGTATTTTGTAAATTGGCGAGAGGGGGGCAGAATACATGAACCTAATCTCTGTGATTGTCTATACGTGCATGTGTGTGTGTGTGTGTGTGTGTGTGTGTGTGTGTGTGTGTGTGTGTGTGTGTGTGTGTGTGATTACACGTACGTGTTAGTGTGCGTGTGTGTGTACACGTGTTAGTGTGTGTGTGTGTGTGTGTGTGTGTGTGTGTGTGTGTGTGTGTGTGTGTGTGTGTGTGACATCAGTTTGTGTATGTGTGTGTGTGTCCGTCACATCAGTTTGTGTATGTGTGTTTGTGGGTGGCTGTGTGTATGTGTGTGTGTGTGTGTGCGTGCGTGCGTGTGTGTGTGTGTGTGTGTGAGTGTGTTTGTGTCCCTCGGCGCGTGACAATATATCTGCCAATAAGTTGAACTAAAACAGGGTTCAAGTGGGAATTACACCTGAAAAAGCAGGAAGGGAGCAGAATACATGTTATGAACTCCGTTATTCATTGTTTGAAATGTTATAACCTGGGAGAAGTCACCCTCGCACCCCGTCCTTAGTTTCTCTTGACCTACCTTTGAAGTATTCTTGAGGACATGACTAGACTACCCGATTGCGCCCATTGCACGGCATAAGAGAGCGCCGTTCCACCCGGCCGATTCCGCTATGGCGTCACGCGTCCAAGGGAGGTAATTTTCGAGCCAGCTGCATTGACTCAGCCAAGAACGCAAACTTTCTTCGATTAAAGGCATTGTAGCATGTCTAAAATCATGGGACTTGTGTTATCAAGCTTTTAAAATCACCAAGTAACTTTTAAGAATAGTTTCAGTTACATGCGAACTCATTCTGCTGAACGGATTTTGAGAGCCAGTACCCATGCAACAGCCTTTAAATGCACCTCTTTCCTTTTTTCATGTTCTTTTATGGTTTGCCGATTTTGTTAACATTTTTGCATTCATGATGAAGATTTTATGGTGACTGTACAGAAATGTACGTCCTCTAGTTTCTAACCTTCCAAAAATTGGGGCTGGGGGTCGGGGGAGAGAGAGAGAGAGAGAGAAAGAGAGAGAGAGACAGACAGAGACAGACAGACAGACAGACAGACAGACAGACAGACAGACAGACAGAGAGACAGACAGACAGAGAGACAGACAGAGACAGAGAGAGAGAGAGAGATAGAGAGAGATAGAGAGAGACAGAGAGGGAGACAGAGGGGAGAGAGGGAGACAGAGAGAGTCAGAGAGAGACAGAGAGAGACAACGTCGAAACTTTGTCAATCATTTCGGTGTTTTCACCTGCATTTTTAGTTTCGTAATATTCTATTCAATTAATGTTCGGTCAAACATAGAGGTTCACTAATTGTGTAAGACGAAAAGAGTATAACATAAATGCATATTGTTTCAAGGAATTTGCTGAGTTAAATGGATTTGCGAGTGCGAAACTTTCCCTCCCAAAAAAAGACGCGTTACTAACCGACAGTGTTCTCCGGTGATGGCCACGGTCGACTTTGTGTATCCCAAATTTGGTTTTCAACTTTGATGAACACTTTCAGGACTAAAATATTCATCGTAATCAACTCGAAGGTAAGTTGTTTTCAGTTGTTCCACATGAGACGTTATCACTTATTGTACTCCATGTACACATGCACAGATTACTTGATTGTCGAGACCATGATTGGAATGGAAACGGACCGGCCAAAGATGGCGGGTCTTTCCAATAGTCACAATGTCAGCCCTAACTCAGTTCAAGGGATACACATTCTTTTAGACTCAACTTTTGAGTCAGTATAGCGAAACAATGGGTCACAAGCAGTGGAACACAAAGGAAAAACACGTTTCACATAGACGGCCGCAACCTTTAGAAAGCTGTTTAATCAGACTAGCTCAGTGCATGAGACTGAAAGCGGGGGCGGCCATTGTTATCTCAAGTACTTAATTGGGCATTTTACGATCTTGAGGGAGGACGATGTATCCAGACAAGCTGCTTCAAGTTCAAGTGAATCTGCCCAGCGGACAGTGGTATGAGAAGAATTCAGAACTTGACACATTGGCTCATTACATACTTGACTGTCTTTTGTCGACCTGTTCTGTTACTCACTCAAGTAGGCAGCCGAGATACCCTGCCGGTGTCACGATTTCATCTTTCGTCTGTGTACATATTTCCCCCTCGACATATACTCAAGACTGAAATGTTGTTTCCTGGTAAAATTAAGAAGTGAAATTATTTAAGGACTTCTTCTTCTTCTTGGCGTTCGCAGAGGTTACACAATCAGTCCAGCACTGGTGATAAATGTTGTCGTTTTCTCCAACTCCTGTCGACTGCCGTATAGTTTGGTCTGCAAGGGAGTTGGTGACGGCCACACTTCTTTTCGTTCCTCATCTAGTAAGGGACATCGCTGTAAGATGTGTTCCGCTGTTTGGTCCTCTTGACCGCAGGCACAGGTTGGTGATGGCGCCAGCTTGAACTTTCGGTTCATGTGAGCATTGAGCCTGTTGTGGCCAGTACGCAGCCTGATGAGGTTGACTTGCTGCTCTCTGGACATTGTGTGGTAGTCATCTCTGTTTGTCCTTGGCCTCATCAATGCCTTGATGATTGTCTTCTGCTCACTAAAGCTGACACTGTTTTCAGGTTGGTCTTCCACGGCTCCTTCTTTTGCCAGCTCATCTGCCCTTTCATTTCCTGGTATCCCACAGTGTGCTGGTATCCACTGGAGGACAACTCTTCTGGTTTGTCTGACCATCTGTAATGCTTTGGCCAGCTGTGGGAGTTTGTCGTTCTCTAGGGCCTGAAGGACTGAAAGGGCGTCCGAGAGGAAGACAACTTGGTAGCAAGGGTCTGCGGAGTCCTGAACGAAGGAGGCGGCCTGCATGAGAGCTTCTGCTTCTGCTTTATAGTTTGTGCAGTGTTTGCCAGTGGCAACGCTGGATGTAGCTGTATGTCCCCCAGGGAACTGGATGAGAATGCCTGCACCTCCATTGAGCATGGCGTTAGTTGCTGATCCATCGGTGTATACATGGATCCACGCCTCTTTTGGGTACTGTTCGTCGATCAGGGCTAAGGTGAGTGCCTGTCGAGCTGTGTCATTCTGATCTTCTCCTGAGGTAACATGTGGAACACTGGTGCAGATCTGGATGCCTGGTGTCTCTGTTGCCTTGGGGGTTTCCTCTTCTTCTTGAGTCAGAGGTAGAGTGTTCTGTGGAAGGACTTCCCTGTACTGTCGAGAAAGTCTCTTGCTCTCGTGTACAAAACTGCTCCGTTTAAGCCGGTTCTTGGTGAGGTTGCTCAGTCTGTGCTTCATGGGGTGGTCGGGTAGGCACTTGAGCTTCTCGGCCTGTACCATAGTCTTGGCTTCTCTTCTCTGACAGAGGGGTTGGATGGTGGTAAGCTTCTCCATTTCCTTGATGGGCGTGGATTTCATTGCACCGGTGATGAGTCGGAGGGCCTGGTTTTGCACACGGTCAAGGGTCTGCAGGTTTGTCTTGGCTGAGGTTGACCACGCTGTGGAGCCGTACTCGAGGTGGGGTCTGATTGTTCCCTGGTATACTGTCTTCAGTATCTTCTCGTTCGCTCCCCAGGTGGTACCTGCCAGCTTCCTGAGTATGGCTAGCTTGCGCCGGGCCTTTGTCTCTGCCTGTGCAATGTGTGGTTTCCAGGTCTGCCGTCTATCAAAGGTGACACCAAGGTACGTTGCTTCTTCATCCTCTCTCAGAGGAGTTCCACCAAGCCTAATGGTTCCGGCTTTCTGCTTTGGCGACAGTGTGAATAGGGTGGTGGAGGATTTCTCCTTGTTGATGGAGACGCACCAATCTTCTGCCCATGCGTTCAGCCTATCTGCCGCTTGCTGCATTCTGTAGGTGGCAGTACTTGCGTGCTCCTCCTTACACCAGATCACAAGGTCGTCTGCGTAGAGAGCAGCTTTGATCCCCTTGGGCATCTCAGACACCAGATCGTCGATGAAGAGAAGGAAGAGTGTGGGGGAGAGGACTCCGCCCTGAGGGACGCCATGACGAAGGAGGAACTTCTTGCTTTTGGTCTGGTCGACGTTAACTCTTGCCCTGCGGTTATAGAGGTAAGAGCGAATCCACTGGTACATGTTGCTGGACACGCCTTTCCTCAGCAGTTTTACAAGGAGTCCATCTTTCCAGACCTTGTCAAAGGCCTTCTGAAGATCTATCCAGGTGACGAAGACCAGCTTCTGTTCCTGAAAGGCATCTTCAACTTCTTGCGCCAGGTAAGTGACCTGATCTTCAGTGCTGCGGAACTGTCGGAATCCAGCTTGTTCAGGGGCGAGGAGGTTCCTGGATTCCAGGTACCACCTGAGGCGCTCGTTCACAATTCTCTCCAGGGTCTTCACAACACAGCTGGTGAGGCTGATTGGGCGATAGCTGGTGGCCTTCTTTGGATCCTTCCCTTTTTTTAAGATGGGGATCATGATCGCTTCTCGCCAGAGTTGTGGTAGCGATCCTTCTTGCCAGCTGCTGTTGAAGACCTCGAGTAGCTTGTTCTCTGCTGCACTACCAAGGTGGGTTAGCATCTCGTTGGTGATGCCGTCTGGGCCAGGGGACTTCTTCGCCTTTGACTTTTTCAGAGCTGAGTGCAGCTCATGGAGTGTGAGTGGTTGACTCATGGCGTCCACTGTCGACTGTCTGGCAGGTCTCTCTCTTTTCTCTCTTCTTGCTTCTCTCTGTTTCTCGGGGCTAACATGGAGGTTGCTCTCAGCTGCATAGCTTTCAGCAAATTGGTTGGCAGCATGCTTTCCAGTTAGCACCTTCCCGTTCTCTTCTAATGCGATCTTTCCTCTGCTGGTGTTCTCATCATTCAACTGCTTGGTGAGCCTCCAGAGCTTTCTGCCATCCTTCTCAAGGTTCAGAGAGCTTGTTTTCTCTTGCCAGCTTCTCCGTCTTGCCTGTAGCTTCTTTTTGAGAAATTTGGCTTTGGCTTCCTGGAGGCGGATGTTGTTGTTTTGTGACGGGTTGACTTCTGCTTCCCTTCTGGCGTCTGCCAGATCATCATCCAGTTCCTGCAATTCATTGCTCCAGTAGGGCTTATAGTCTCTCCTGGCACCCCTGGGAATGGACTCACGCGCTGCTCTGAGGATGCTCATGTTGAAGTCCTTCGCCACCATGTTGATGTCTCGACCCTCGACTCTGATGTCTTTGGTGAGTTCGCTGGTGCGGTGTCTAAAGAGGAACCAGTTCGCTCTTTTGTAGTTCCACCGAGGGAAGGAAGCTTCAGTGCAGGACTCCATGCCCAGGGTCAAAAAGACTGGCCGATGGTCACTTCCACCTAGCTGTTCTCCGACCTCTCTGCTGGTTAGCTGGTGCATGTCTTCCGTGCAGAAGGCTAGGTCAGGAGTTGATGTAGTGTGCCATCTTCTGGAGTAGAATGTAGGGCAGTCAAAGGGACTGTTCAAAAGGATGAGACCTTTGTCGTCCTGCCAGTTCTCCACCTCTTCTCCTCTCCGATCCAGGTGGTCATATCCCCAACTCTGTGAATGACTGTTGAAGTCACCCACCACGATGAAGTTGGAGGCCTTTGCGGGGATCGTGTCAAGGGCGAGGTGTCTATCATTGGGGCAGTAGAAGTTGACAAGATGGAATTCTGATGTCTTCGTCTGGATTCGAATCACCTGATATTCGGAGTCCTCCATGTGCGTTTCTATCAAACAGGCATTGATGTTGTTCCTGATGAGGGTCAGGATTCCTCCTTTGCTTCGGTCTGTTCTGTCGGACCTAAGGCATTGGTAGCCTCTCACTTTGAAGGACTTTTGGGGTGTCAGGTGCGTCTCCTGAATACAGCAGATGTTGATGTTCTTCTCATGCAGGATATGCTCCAACTCTGTCTTCTTGTTCAGGATACTTTCTGCGTTCCAGTGCATGACCTGGAAAGGTCGCTGCTGACTGGGTTTCTTCCTGGTTGTGGTGGTGCCAGTCACTTTCCTCCGGTGTCCCCTGGCGTGACAAGACGGACGGGAGGGACCTCCAGTAGTTGGGGCTGGGTCCCTTTGAGGCATGGGACCCGACGCTGCTCCACCCTGGGGGGTCCTCAATGGGCGAGCGCCATTTCCATCTGTGCTGGTTGATTGTGTCATCATTTGCGTAAGTGCGTGTACCCGTGGTTTGTTAGAATGCGCCGTGCGGCCCGGGTCCTCCGTCTTCAGCATTCGGGGTTTTCTGTCGGGGTTACCTCACCCTTAGCTCATGGCCCGTACGTCCTACCCTGAGAGCACAGGGGGGAGGATTTTCCGGGATCCCACCCGGAGCCAGTTTGGTCCGCGGCCGCAAGCGGCTGATCTCCATATCTGAAGACCGTTCCCCTATCCGCCACCCGGGGACGCGCTGGGTTGGGGGTGGTCGCCCCACTGAAAATCCCACACTGGGTTAAGAAAGATCAGCCTGTCCCAGATTTAAGGACGAAAAGCATGTCAGTTTCTTGCATGTGAAGAAAATTGGTGGTAAAATTTAATAGATTTCAACCCCAAAATCGAATTCTTCGAAAACGTGTACTGAGTGGTTAATTACGTCCCTTGAGTAAGAAGGAAACATTTTAGGATGAATCAAATTTCTAAGTTAATTAAAACAAATTGGTTGGACAAATTTGGCCCCATGAATGTAAGGTACACAAGGTCGCTCATCAGTACTATCGAAGGGTGTTTTTTTGTTCAGTGTAGAGTTTATACTAGATCAACGAGGCCGAGAAGCGAAATATCAACACGGCGAAAGATGAAAACGTCACACCGGGGGAGAGAGCGAGACAAAGAGGAGCTATCGGGTGGAGAATGGGGAGGTGATTCGGGGAGGGGGGTGGATTAAAGATGAACGTATCAAATTGTTATTTGTAAGGAGGAGAGAGTGAGACAAAGAGGAGCTATCGGGTGGAGAATGGGGGAGGGGATTCGGGAGGGGGGATTATAATGTGTGTGTGTGTGTGTGTAGGTGTGTGTAGGTGTGTGTGTGTGTGTGTGTGTGTGTGTGTGCGGCAGGTTGGGACGGCATTTTATCAACGAACGTACGAAATAACAAAACAAAATAAAGAAAGAACAAACAAACAAAAATTAAAACCTGACACATGCAGGTTTGTGTAGTCATTCGTTAGACTGATTTTAACCTGTCTTAGACGACTACCCATAGTCTTTTCACATTCACTGATTAAATCAATCAATCAATATGAGGCTTATATCGCGCGTATTCCGTGGGTACAGTTCTAAGCGCAGGGATTTATTTATTTATTTTTGTATTTTTACTTTGTGCAATTTATATCGCGCACATATTCAAGGCGCAGGGATTTTTATCTATGCCGTGTGAGATGGAATTTGTTTACAAAATACATCACGCATTCACATCGGCCAGCAGATCGCAGCCATTTCGGCGCATATCCTACTTTTCACGGCCTATTATTCCAAGTCACACGGGTATTTTGGTGGACATTTTTATCTATGCCAATACAATTTTGCCAGGAAAGACCCTTTTGTCAATCGTGGGATCTTTAACGTGTACACCCCATTCAAGTAATGACACACTCGGACTGTGTGTGTGTGTGTGTGTGTGTGTGCTACCTGACGGATTTTGATGAACATTGGTTTACATATTCTTGAGAGCATTTGCTTGTGTGGCTGTTCTCCGATATTTGATAGCGTTATTTGATGTCATATTGTCCCGTTTGTAAAAGTTGAGCCCGCACTGTCAGAGAGAAGAACACATGAATATAATATGTAGAAATCGCAAACCCGGCCAGAAGGCAGACACGGACAAAATGTAGGATGCTGATACATGTAAAATATGTGTCTGATGCGAGTATAGGCTTACTATGTTTACAAAAATTGTGAATAATATCTAGCCGAGATGAATCGCAACCTTTGTACCTCTCCCTTTATTTAAGATTTTTTCCCATTCTTCTTCGTGTTAGTTGGACGGTATTCTTTCTTTTTCTTTTTTCTTCCAGCCACAACACAGATAGCGTAATAGCGGCTGTTTTATTCATTCTTCTGTCTCGTTCCCTCATATTCGCATGTGATATTATGCCACTCCTTATGAGATTACACCCCCCAAACTTTGTTGCTAGACCTTTGTTGAGGAGAGAAGAGGCGAGGAAAACTGGTATGAAGTACAAGTCAAAAATCGCACCTTGATCTTACCTGACTCATTTACGGCACTTGGCAGTCTTTTGTCGGGCTTTTGTCGATCGCTTGTCCACTTGGATAATAAAATTACGGACATGCTCAGTCCCCCCCTCCCCCCTCTAAACTTTGCCAAAATGGGTCCTCTTGAGACATCTCGCATATGAGAACAAAAGAAAACCGAACGGGCAAATCATATGGACAACACATGTTGGATTTCTTCTTAGGGTACGCTCACCAGTGAAAAAAAAATGCAGCCAATGTTTTCTCGAAAAGTTGTGATTGTGTGTGTGTGCGCGTGCGCAGGTTTTTTAATGTACTGTTTCGTTGAGAGGATCGTGGGTAGTGTTTTTCCTCTTTATTTTAAAATGTTCATTACAGACATATAAGACAAAATAAAGAAAAAGAGAAAAATACAGCAAAAAACAAGTCGCGTAAGGCGAAAATACAACATTTAGTCAAGCTGTCGAACTCACAGAATGTCCATAGAGGGGGAATCGAGACGAGGGTCGTGGTGTGCGTGTGGTGTGTGTGTGTGTGTGTGTGTGTGTGCGTGTGTCTGTGTGTGTATGTGTGTGTCTGTGCGTGTGTGTGTGTAGAGCGATTCAGACTAAACTACTGGACCGATCTTTATGAAATTTTACATGAGAGTTCCTGGGAATGATATCCCCGGTCTTATTTTTCATTTTTTCGATTAATACCTTTGATGACGTTATATCCGGCTTTTTGTACAAGTTGAGGCGGCACTGTCACACCCTCATTTTTCAATCAAATTGATTGAAATTTTGGCCACGCAATCTTCGACAAAGGCCGGACTTCGGTATGGCATTTCAGCTCGGTGGCTTAAAAACTAATGAGTGAGTTTGGTCGTTAAAAATCAGAAACTTGTAATTGACATTATTTTTTTATCAAACGTTCCAAAAACAATTCCATCTTATTCTGCGTCATTATCTGATTCAAAAAACATATAAATATGTTATATTTGGATTAAAAACAAGCTCTGAAAATTAAAAATATAAAAATTATTATCAAAATCAAATTTCCGAAATCGATTTAAAAACAATTTTGTCTTATTCCTTGTCGGTTCCTGATTCAAAAAACATATAGATATGATATGTTTGGATGAAAAACACGCTCACAAAGTTAAAACGAAAAATATAATATATGTATTCTTAAACGGATTTTTGTTTTGATGTACATTTTTCATTCAAGTTTTTGTTCATGTTTGCTTGCTCTTCATTTAAACTGTACAATAGCCGCCATTTATTTGTATTTTTCTAGAAAACTGTAAACACCACTATAAGCATTATGCTTGTTGTTGTTTACTCTATATGCGTTTTTTATTTGTAAATAATGCACAAACGTTGAATGCAACAATTTAAACCAAACGAAGAGAGGTACAGAAAAGCGTGCTTTGCAGCACAGCGAAACCACGATGTACAGCGCTGAACAGGCTCGTCAGTTTCACTCCGTTTTGCACAAGCGGCGGACTTTGTGAAAAAATGCAGTGCGTTCAGTTTCATTCTGTGAGTTCGACTGAGCTTGACTAAATGTTGTATTTTCGCCTTACGCGACTTGTTGTTGTCCTCAGTTGCATGCAGGCTGCTTCAACCCTGAGTTGTTTTGCCTTTTTACATTTAGTCAAGTTTTGATTAAATGTTTTAACATAGAGGGGGAATCGAGACGAGGGTCGTGGTGTGTGTGTGTGTGTATGTGTGTGTGTGTGTGTGTGTGTGTGTGTGTGTGTGTGTGTGTGTGTGTGTGTGTGTGTGTGTGAGTGTGTGTGTCTGTGTCTGTGCGTGTGTGTGTGTGTAGAGCGATTCAGACTAAACTACTGGACTCCGATCTTTATGAAATTTTACATGAGAGTTCCTGGGAATGATATCCTCGGAAGTTTTTTTTCATTTTTTCAATAAATACCTTTGATGACGTCATATCCGGCTTTTTGTAAACGTTGAGGCGGCACTGTCACACCCTCATTTTTCAATCAAATTGATTGAAATTTTGGCAAAGCAATCTTCGACAAAGGCCGGACTTTGGTATTGCATTTCAGCTTGATGGCTTAACAACTAATTGATGACTTTGGTCATTAAAAATCGGAAACTTGTAATTAAAATTATTTTTTTATCAAACGATCCAAAAACAATTTCATCTTATTTTTCGTCATTTTCTGATTCCAAAAACGTATACATATGTTATATTTGGATTACAAACAAGCTCTAAACATTAAAAATATAAAAATTATGATTAAAATTAATTTTCCGAAATCGATCTAAAAACAATTTCATCTTATTCCCTGTCGATTCCTGATTCCAAAAACATATACATGTAGATATGATATGTTTGGATTAAAAATACGCTCAGAAAGTTAAAACGAAGAGAGGTACAGAAAAGCGTGCTATATGCAACAGAGCGCAACCACTTCCGCGCTAAACAGGGTCGTTAATTTCACCGCCCTTTGTACGAGCGGCGGACTACGGTCATTGGGAAAAAATGCAGTGCGTTCAGTTTCATTTTGTGAGTTCCACAGCTTGACTAAATGTAGTAATTTCGCCTTACGCGACTTGATCTTTTTCCCACACACTTTGAACACGTGCGAGTACCAGCAAAAGAAAATTAACAAAACACCTTCCTCCCCCTCTTAGGTGAAATGAAAGCGGACGTTTTCAGCGTGCATTCCCTTGAATTGACTGAATGGTTAATCATGCTTCTGTGATCTTGGGAGTTGTGGGTTTTTTCTGTGACATTCACAAACATACAAATGACAGAGTCCGACTAAAGGCTTACTGGAATTTACTGTTGAGTAATAAGTGTGTCATCTTAGGACCATGCCAGTGCATGGGGGATATCTTGGATACAGGGCGGACAGGCTTGCAAGCAATATATAACTCTGACTGTTGACCGTCGTTGTAATTTCCCACTTTGTAGTTGTCAAGGTATTTTAACATGTGGGCTTTATATTTTATAAGCGTGTACAAGAGCATTTTTAGTAATAACGCGAGCTATTTTTAGTTAAAAAAGGGATCAACTTGGAATGTGCACCCGACATTCCAATTTGTTTTCCCATTTCTAATAATGGGTGAATTTGTTTTATTATAACTGAATTGCCGCTACAACCGAAATACCTACATGCCGAAATAACTGAAATAAAAAAAATAAACAAATAGACGAATAGGGAAATGATACATCTTTCTTTCTTTATTTGGTGTTTAACGTCGTTTTCAACCATTCAAGGTTATATCGCGACGGAAAAATGATACATAAATAAGTTCATAAATGAATGAGTTAATAAATGCGTTATGGCGAAATTTAGATAACAAATTAGGAACTTTAACATTAATTTCAAATTAACTAACCAAATAACAAGATCAATAGGTAAAGTGTTTTGTATGGGGGATGTAACAAAATGAGGAACTTGAAAACCACCATGTAGGTGTCCGACATTTGCTGGTGTCTTGTTTGCAATGATTTCAATTTGGTTCCAACATTTTGTTGTCGTCGTCGTCGCTCTTACTTGAGACATCAGCGTAGCCAACACACACCAAACCCAAAGTCGGACCATAACAAGTTTTCATTATTTTATGCCTGTCACCCCACCCTTTACCCCCCCCCCCCCCCCTCCGCCCCCACCGCTTACCCCTTCTCAGTTCACAGTTAATTGTCTGCAGCCTCAACCCCCCGTGGGTAATAAATCACTCGATCGACTATCGTCGCCTGCTTCTGATGACCGCTCTAAATAATTTGTCAGATAGCAGTGTGCAAAAGACACCGTTGAGTGTACATGTATTACCTTTCCTATATGCTTAGGACACGTGCCTTTTCAAGTCATTGTCAATTACAAAATGTAGGTCTTACAACACAGCCACTGATTTTCAGGTGACGGTATCAATGCCGGGTCCCTGCTCTGCGAAAAAAAAAAAGGGTTTGCATTAATCGGAAGAAACATTCTGCATAAGCGTAATTTATGCAGAGGTATGATGTTCTTAAGTTGTGAGATTTTTTAATGATCAGTGCTTACTAAATTCATTGATTAGATTGATTTTATATAATGAAGTTAGAATTCTGCTGCTCTGATTAGTGAAATATTCAAAAATGCTATCATGCTATTTTGGCACCGTCATGGCTTTGTAGACTTATAATATATCTGCGTAATTGATTTCAGCTCTTAGAAATCAAAAGTATAAAAAATTGTATTGTGTCTCCTCTTGTCGTTAAATAATCACAACAACTGTAAAACAAATTTGCTTTGATAAAGCTCCCGTTTTTCTCTCAGAATTTTGCTCATTTTTTGTTTTGTTTACATGCCCCAGACACAAAAACTACAAAACGATTCATAAAAGTTCCGTTCCATGCATTCTGTCTCCTCTCAATCTAAGATCCCCCTCCCCCCCCCCCCCCCATAGACCCTCCCCCCAAAGTTTTCCGCTAGCCTCTTCGACTTTTCCCAACGAAGCGTACAGGAGCGGGGCAATCAGGAGCCTTTGCGGCAATTTTATGACCCGTCTGAAAGAAGTGATTGACTGGAGACTGTCAAGTGCTCTTAAAGAAGCGATCAGATACGTGAGAATCACAGTGTGACATTTGACAAGAGGTTGACGGAAGTCTGGCAACCAGATGTTAGAGGGAAAAAATAACTCACTGAAAAAGTGAGATCGCACGTGTCGGACAGATGAAGGTTAGAAAACAAGTCGCGTAAGGCGAAAATACAACATTTAGTCAAGCTCAGTCGAACTCACAGAATGAAACTGAACGCAATGCATTTTTTCACAATGACCGTAGTCCGCCGCTTGTGCAAAACAAGAACAAGAACAAGAACAAGAAATTTTATTGTCCTCATCAATACAAGGAAATTTGGCATGTGTGTGGCAAGACATAATACACTGATACATAGACATTTACAAAGCAACAACTGAAGTTCAATATCAACACACCCTTACGCACACATACCCAGTGAAACATAACGGAGTGAAACTGACGAGCCTGTTCAGCGCTGTAGTGGTTTCGCTGTGCTGCATAGCACGCTTTTCTGTACCTCTCTTCGTTTTAACTTTCTGAGCGTGTTTTTAATCCAAACATATCATATCTATATGTTTTTGGAATCAGGAAACAAAGTTTGATTGTAATGATTGCTTCCATTTTCTGTGCACCTTCCACCTCTACAACATGCATACACTTGATAGTCTTCAACTTCGACCTACGGCGATCGGTGGATAATTGAGACAGTACTAGCTCCGAGGAGCTTTCCAGGTTACCGAAAGACTTTGATTTTGATAACAATGTTGAAAAGACTGTGAGCCCTTTTATCCTCAAGGAGAGAGACGGACACCGGCCCCTATAATGGGCTTTAATTGGAGCGTGTCAAAGTTCATTGCATCCTGATCAGCATATGAAACGTTTATCGCTTATTGTAGTTTTGTATAACTCATAGTAGTGGGAATAATGTGACGCGCTAGTGTGAGTTTGTGTGTGAGTGTGTGTGATTCGTATATGTATATATATATATATAGCAGTAACGGATGTTATTTGTGTTTGGACAATTACAAACATTTAATTCTTGTACACAGATTAAAGACAGTTTCCCTTCCAGGTCAAATGTCTTAATGATGCAAATACAAATAAAATACCCCCAAACTGTTCTGAAACGATCAATTTTCGTTTGAAATACTTCATTTCTTATGAAAGGAATACACACTGGCACATGCACACAGTCTTTTGTTGTCTTGGCTTGCGGCCTAAATCTGACACAACAAGGCTCGAAGAAGGGACATAATGCTTCATTTCATATATTAAAAAGAAATACATGTTGTGTCAACACTCAGTTGGCAGTAGGCCAGAGACATAGTAGGCAGTGGAAAGTTACTAAAAAGTGACCTAAGTTGAAAAGATGTGTATTTCTACTCCAGACATTATGGAGGCTTTGGTGTCACTAATATCAATGTGCTGTCTTTGCTTTGTTTAGCGACCAGCATCAAAGAGGCGCATAGAGGATTGCCTGGGAGAAGAGGACCACCAGGACAAAGAATGAAATCGATTGAATATGCTGTGCTGTTGCCCTGCAAAGCTGCGTGCATTTTTAGTTTCTCCGCAACATAATATGCATGTTTTTGTTATGAAATAAAATTGTTGATCGTATCTTGAGTTTATGGTGTTACATGTAATAGTCCTTATGATCTGTGACTGAGTGTGAAAGTTGGTGTGTGTGCGTGTATACATTTACCAAAACCTACATTCACTCTCAACGTTGCATTCACGTCGAAATCAAACCAAATCACAACCACAACCAAAAATTCACGTTGTGTCGACGTGTAATTCACGTCAATTTTATCAGGAAAAATGCACCAAAACACAACTTTTACGTTGTGTCAACGTAGAATTCACGTAATTTTTGATCTAAATTTTGACCTAAAATTTACGTTCCATTCACGTGGACATTACGTAAAAATGCAACGCAATTTCAACCAAACCACAACCACAACCAAAAATTCACGTTGTGACAACGTAAAATTCACGTAATGTTTTTACGAACAATCCACTTCCACCAATAATTCACGTTGCATTCACGTTGGTGTCACGTAAAATGCAACGTTGTTTTCCAACGTTATTCCCACGTGATTTCGTCCATACAAATCTACGTAAAAAAACGTTGAAACGCAACGTAAACCCAACGTAACCCAACGTGAATATAACGTGAATACAACGTAAAATTGTTTGCTGGGTTCGTTTTGACGCTTTTTTTCTTCTTTTTTTGTTTACAAATGCAATTAAAAAAAGTCCAGGGTCGGTGGAAAAAAAACAGGTAGGGTCGGGTGACCAGAAACATACAACTTTTTTTTTTTTGGGGGGGGGGCCTAACAGCGGGTTGAGTGTATACATTATATAATGCAATGAAGCTGAATCAGTGATTAGGTTTGAATTTACAACGCTAAAATTCAAAATTACCGTGAATACTTACCAGCCATTACAATATTTGCAGCTTTCAGTTCTAGCCGAATAATGGCACTGCAGCTGGTGAAGCAAGGCAGAACTTCTGAAACATGCCAAACTCTCTCGGCCATCGTCTGCGCAAGGGAAGACGCGTGCTTCCGCAAGGAAGTCAGCAACTTGAAGAGCGAAGTGGAATAAAATTCAATTATATAAAACATCCGTTCAACGGTAGAGGCCAATTTATAGGGATATGTTTTGTTGAAACACTACCACGAGAGAATAGAGAGAGACGATACACGCGTACGTGACTTTTTGAGCAAAGGTGTAAACCGTTGTGTTGCCTCGCTACGTGGCGGTCACTGTGACCGACCCGGCTTCAACTTGAGATCAATGAAGGGGTCTATGTCGACCAATCGTGGGCGTATTCCCTGTAGATGCATTGCCTGTGGGCGTTTTCCCTGTATACAGGGAATACATGACCCGGGTGGAGTTCCTGTAGCCTCGTTTCGCCGATCTCGCTGAAAGTCACGTTTATCGACATCGGTAGAATTTGATGTTTTTGATTTTTTTTTCTTAAACATTTGATTCGATTGGCTGATTACCGCACACGAATTCAGGATCTCTAAAAGATGTTCCTGTTGAACCGCCCTTTTGGGAAGGGGAGGTAACGCAAATGTAATTCAAATCGTTTTACGGCAGTCACGCGCTTGGCGCGAGATTGAGCGGCACGGTATCGTACTTTCCCTACAGGGAAACCTCCCGGTTGTATTCCCTGTTTACATGAAAAACGCCTACAGGAAATGCACTTACGGTGAAGGCACCGCCACTTTTGCCGGGTCGACATAGATCCCTTCAGCTCAAGTTGAAGCTGGGTCGGTGACCGCTCAAATTGACTTGACCTGATCATAGATGTGTCTGACCTGATGCAGATATGCATATAGACTGGGCTGTCTCGATTCAAGTTGACTGCATGAGCCTCGTGCCAGTGTGTATACTCGACGCCAACGAGACAGACACAAAAATCGACATCGGAGATAAAAACAGGGACAAATGCACAGACATAAACAGGTGTGGAAAGGGAATGACAGATAGAAAGGGGGGAAAAGGAGGATCATAAACAGCGGCGCAAATGTTGCGCGGTGGGTTGAGCGGAGCGGCGATCTATACAGGCTACGATCTAGGCCTACGTGCGCGTCGAGTCCTGAGTTAAAAAAAAAAAAATAGCCAGATGCGTTAAATTTCAGATTTTTGTGGTGAGGCTGTTGATTGAAAAAAAAACCAAGTCGCGTAAGGCGAAATTACTACATTTAGTCAAGCTGTGGAACTCACAGAATGAAACTGAACGTAGTCCGCCGCTAGTGCAAAAGGCAGTGTGTTAGGAAACGCTACCGTTGCTGAGCTTTGGTTCAGTTTTGTGTGTTGCATGTAGTTGACTTATTTGTACTTTGTGGGAAGTACCGATATTATATTTTGTAAACACAATATTTATGCTTGGACGAGAATGCAGGTGAATTTTCTAGTCCTGTCAAAACAAGTTGTTTACCATGCTGTTTTAGTCGTGAGTTCGTGGCGTTCGTTCGGATTAAGTGCTCGGCGCTTTTGATGTACGTCATAAGAGAATGTCGCTAGTTTAGTCCATGCACGGCTCGTATAATGTAGTTGTATCATGTTCGGTCTGGAATATTCTCGAGATTGAGTATTTACTATATATGCCAGCGCGATTTGAATGTTAAAAAAGCTTCTATTTGAGTTCTGCTACGTTGTGCAGTTGTATGTATTGAATGCTGAATAAATCCTCGAACTCAATTTGACGAGTTGTTTTCTGCTGCTGCGAAGACGGGCGACGTAGAATAAAAGAACACAACTATACGACGTTTGAGAACTTGTGGCAATCTCAAGTGTCGTGTAACAATTGGGGGCCAAGCCAAGGATCTACGTTTAACGCCAAGGGTTTTCCAGCAACAAGGACCAGTGTCAAGACAGTCACAGGAGGTAGCCATCAATCGGGTGTATCCTGAGGGATCAGTATTGAGACTACGGAACCGTGGATTCGGTGTGACTGGTGAAGAGTTTGGTAATCGCCGCAGCTCGGTACGGTGAGCGACGCCGGAGTGTATCGGGATTACAGAGGTTAGCTGCCGTTTGGACGAGACGGACTTCGTCGCGGAGCTAGTGCATTAATACTACGAAATACGACTGAGGTACGTCGTGTACGTATCGTGAGCAGAGTGCGCCGTCACGTTAGACGAGGAGGGTGGCAGCCTGCGTCTACGAAGGTGAACAGCGACGAGAGAAGCATCGGAGGTGCAGTAGAGACTGTGTTCTTTTAGAAGACTACATTCGTCTACGTTCGTGGCTGTGAAAGAATACAGACGAACGCACCGGAAAAGACCAGAATGGCTGAGTTCTGGGCAAAAGGAGTTGAACTGGGACTGAAAGGCAAGCAGCTGACGGAGTTCGTCGAGTCCCAGACACAACTGCTAGCGCAGCGTGAAGAAAGACAAGCGCAGCGTGAGCGTGAAGAAAGACAAGCGCAGCGAGAAGAAAAAGAAAGACAAGCGCAGCGTGAGCGGGAAGAAAGACAAGCGCAGCGTGAGCGTGAAGAAAGACAAGCGCAGCGTGAAGAAAGAGAAAGAGAAGCACAGCGTGAAGAAAGGAAAATGGAGCTGAAACGCGTAGAGCTCCAAATAGAAATGGAGACGAAGCGTTTAGAGCTTCAGACAGAAATGGTGCGTGTTCAAAATGAGCACGAGGCACCACGCCAAAGAGATAACCAGCAGCAAATGTTACACAGGGCACCGAAACTTCCAGCATTCGCTGACGGGAAGGACCAGATCGACTGCTACCTTGCAAGATTCGAGAGGTTCGCTGAGAGTGCTAGTTGGCAGCGCGACGACTGGGCGATTCTACTCAGCGCACATTTGACTGGGGCAGCACTTGAGGTCTACGCTAGACTCTCAAACGATGACGCCAGAGACTATGATGTACTGAAGGAAGCTCTGTTGCGTTGCTACAACTTCACTGAAAGGGGCTACCGTCAACGCTTCCGCGAATGCCAGCCATTGTCTGGAGAGACACCGAGCCAGTTTGTGGAGCGCCTGTCGTCATACCTGCAGAAGTGGGTGGAGTTATCAGGTGAAGAGCAGTCATACGAGAGTCTGCGGGACTTGATCGTGAAGGAGCAGTTCCTTAATGCCTGCCCGAAGGACCTGGCGACCCGCTTGGAAGAGCAAAAACTGCGGGGTTTGAAGGACATTACTGATGCTGCTGAGCGTTATCTCATTGCTCATGGAAGGACCCTGGGGACGTCAAAGTCATCGAAACCTTTCCAGAAGAACGGGAACCAGAGAAACCAACCTGCCAAGGGACAAACTGAGTCCGCATCATCATCCAATGAAGGGCAGAACATAACGTGTTTCCATTGCAATGCCAAGGGTCACCGAGTCGCCAACTGCCCCCAAAAGAAAAATAACGGACATGTCAATGACAAAGCGCAAGAACATCGACGGAGATATTACGACAACAAGAGGCAAACGAGTGGCTCGAACCAACAAGTATGTGCGAGCAGCGTCATACTTCCAAGGGCTGCCGAGCAAGTGGCTACACCATCGGACGTGGAAGAATGTATTTCTGATGGCCAGCTTCTACTCGCCAATGGCAGGTCAATCTCTGTCGTCGCCAGCGCAGCTGTGTCAGTGTCGAACATGCCCGTGTCGAAGGGATTTGTTGAGAAGCAGGAAGTGACTGTTCTCAGAGATTCGGGCTGCAATGGAGTCATTGTCAAAGAGGATCTGGTGCCAACAGAGAAGTTCACTGGTGACTTCAAGTGGACGCTCATGGCTGACAGCAAATGCGTGAAGGCACCAGTGGTAAAAATCCAGATCGATACTCCATACTTCACCGGAGAAGTTGAGGCCGTCTGCCTGAAGAAGCCCTTGTACGATCTACTAATTGGGAACATTGGGGGTGCGAGACGTCCTGATGACCCTGATTTCGAATGGAGAATGGGCTCAGCTCAGCCTGCTGCTGAGGAGGAAGACCCACTGCCATTCGCGAATGAAGATATCAGCGAACTGTTACGAGATGACAGAGCAACTGTGCATCGCCGCGACCAGCTGCAGGTTGTAAGCGCTGTGACGACCAGAGCCCAGGCGAAGAAGGACAAAACAACTACGCCACTCAGGGTCACCAACAGTTCTGCAACTGCTGTCGTGGACAGGGATCGGCTGATTCAGCTACAGGAAGCTGATTTGACCTTGACAAAGTACAGGAGTCGTCCTGTCAAGGAGATGACTAAGGGCGAAGGCACTGTGCACTTTGAAGTAAAGGCCAAGATCCTGTACAGAGTGTTCCAGCACCCGAGAGTCAACGGTGGGAAGCCATTACGTCAAGTTCTGGTGCCTCAACCACTTAGGCGCCAGGTGATGGAGGTGGCCCACGACTCTATTATGGGAGGTCACCTGGGTGTCAAGAAGACATCGGACAGAATCCAGGCTGCGTTTTACTGGCCAGGACTGCATGCAGATGTGACTCGATTCTGCCGATCGTGCGATATTTGCCAGAAAACCATACCTCGAGGAAGGGTCCCGAAAGTGCCGTTGCAGAAGATGCCTTTGATCGACCGACCTTTCAAGAGGGTGGCCATTGACCTCATCGGCGAGATAAAACCGCCAAGTGAAGCGGGTCATCGTTGGGTACTGACCCTGGTAGACTATGCAACCAGGTACCCAGAAGCCGTGCCTCTGAAGAAAATTGACACCGAGACTGTTGCCGAGGCACTTGTGGACATTTTCAGCAGAATTGGGGTTCCTGAAGAGATCCTCACAGACCTGGGGACACAGTTTGTCTCTGAATGCATGGAAGAGGTCAACAGGCTGCTGAGCATTCGTCACTTGACTACGACACCCTATCACCCGATGTGCAATGGGCTGGTAGAAAAATTCAATGCGACGCTGAAGTCCACGCTGAAGAAACTATGCAGTGAGCAGCCAAGGCAGTGGCATCGCTACATCAATGCCTTGCTATTTGCATACAGGGAGGTGCCACAAGAGTCCACTGGATTCTCCCCGTTCGAGCTGATGTACGGGCGGACCGTGAGAGGCCCGATGCAGATACTAAAGGAATTGTGGACGAAAGATGTGGACACACCTGAAGTGAAGAACAGTTACCAGTACGTGTTCGAGTTGCGAGAGAAACTGGAGGAGACTCTCGAGATTGCGAGAGAAAACTTGAGAAAGTCTCAGGATAGCGGAAAACACTACTACGACCGCAAAGCCGTAAACAGGAAGTTTACACCAGGTAACAAAGTGCTGATACTGCTTCCCACTGATCACAACAAACTACTGATGCAGTGGAAAGGCCCATACGAGGTTGAGGCCGTGGTAGGGATCAACGACTACAAGGTGAATGTCGGCAAGAAGTCCAAGATCTACCACGCTAACCTCCTGAAACTGTATGTGGAGAGACCTCCGGAAGCAGTACAGGTCGCAGCAAGTGTGGAAGAACCAGCCGAACTAGACGAGTTCGATGGTGAGGAACTACTGGAGTTGGGAGACCTCCACAAGAAAGAGGGAGTGGATGACGTCAAGTTAGGACCTGACCTGACAGAAGACCAGCAGAAGGAGCTGCATGATTTTATGGGCGACTTCACCCATAGGTTCTCTGATGTTCCAGGCTCTACGTCCTTGGTCGAACATGAAGTCCACCTCACATCTGACGTTCCTGTTCGCTCAAAACCATACCCTATCCCGTTTCAGGCTCGGGAATCCTTGAAGAAGGACATCGACAACATGTTGAAGATGGGGGTCATCCGTGAATCATCATCCCCTTACTCATCTCCCGTTGTTGTTGTCAAGAAGAAAGACGGCACAAACAGGGTATGCATTGACTTTAGGAAAGTCAATAAGATCACCGTGTTTGACCCTGAACCAATGCCGACGGCAACTGATCTATTCCGACAGTTAACCGGCAGTAAGATCTTCTCAAAAATCGATCTCAGCAAGGGATATTGGCAAATTCCTGTGCGCGAAGAGGACATACCAAAGACCGCCTTTGCAACTCCAGACGGAACGTATGAGTGCCTGCGGATGCCTTTTGGCATGGTGAACAGTGGTGCTACCCTTACGAGGGGAATGCGAAAAATGCTCAAAGGAATGAAGAATGTTGTGTACTACTGGGATGATCTGCTAGTCCACACAGAGACCTTTGCGGAGCATCTGGAGACTTTGAGGGAACTGTTTTCCCGCCTGACAAAAGCCAATCTGACCGTGAGACCCAGCAAGTGCATTTTGGGGACCGACAACGTTGACTTCATAGGTCATTCACTGAAGGAAGGTCAAAAGGGGCTTTTGTTGGAAAACGTCACCAAGATCCTCAATGCGCCACGTCCTGAAACCAAGAAGCAGGTGCGATCCTTCCTTGGATTGGCTGGGTACTACAGAGAGTTCATTCCAAACTTCGCCGCCATAACGGCGCCTTTGTCGGACATGACCCGAAAAGGATGCCCCAACCGAATACTCTGGGGACCAGCTCAGGAGAAGGCATACCAGACCGTGCGCGACCTGATGTCACGAGACCCGGTGCTACGCCTTCCTGATACTGCCAAAGAGTTCATCTTGCGTACAGACGCATCGGACGAAGGGATCGGCGCCATGCTGATGCAAGAGCATGGAGGTAAACCGTTTCCGGTCAGCTATGCCAGCAAGAAGCTGTCAGGAGCCGAGAAGAACTACTCGACCATGGAGAAAGAGTGTTTAGCCATCGTGTGGGGAATCAAGAAATTTGAACTCTACCTCCAAGGGGTGAAATTCGTGCTTCAGACTGATCACAAACCCCTCACCTACCTGAACTCTGCGAAGTTTGTGAATAATCGTATCATGAGGTGGGTGATGTACTTGCAGAACTTTGATATTCGAGTGGAATCGATCAAAGGTTCAGATAATGTTGGAGCAGATTTTCTCAGCCGAGTATGTGAGTAAAACTGTTCATTCTCCAACAGACTAATGTACATACCTGGATTTCAATCTGTTATGTATACATAGTATGTGTACAGGTAGCGTTTCAATGATTGAAAGAAATTAGGTAAATTTCTTCTGGTGTTGGGGGTAATGTTAGGAAACGCTACCGTTGCTGAGCTTTGGTTCAGTTTTGTGTGTTGCATGTAGTTGACTTATTTGTACTTTGTGGGAAGTACCGATATTATATTTTGTAAACACAATATTTATGCTTGGACGAGAATGCAGGTGAATTTTCTAGTCCTGTCAAAACAAGTTGTTTACCATGCTGTTTTAGTCGTGAGTTCGTGGCGTTCGTTCGGATTAAGTGCGTCGGCGCTTTTGATGTACGTCATAAGAGAATGTCGCTAGTTTAGTCCATGCACGGCTCGTATAATGTAGTTGTATCATGTTCGGTCTGGAATATTCTCGAGATTGAGTATTTACTATATATGCCAGCGCGATTTGAATGTTAAAAAAGCTTCTATTTGAGTTCTGCTACGTTGTGCAGTTGTATGTATTGAATGCTGAATAAATCCTCGAACTCAATTTGACGAGTTGTTTTCTGCTGCTGCGAAGACGGGCGACGTAGAATAAAAGAACACAACTATACGACGTTTGAGAACTTGTGGCAATCTCAAGTGTCGTGTACTGTAACACAGTGAAAGTGACGAGCCTGTTTGGCGCGGTAGCGATTGCGCTGTGCTTCATAGCACGCTTTACTGTACCTCTCTTCGTTTTAACTTTCTGAGCGTGTTTTTAATCCAAACATATCATATCTATATGTTTTTGGAATCAGGAACCGACAAGGAATAAGATGAAATTGTTTTTAAAACGATTTCGGAAATTTAATTTTGATCATAATTTTTATATTTTTAATTTTCAGAGCTTGTTTTTAATCCAAATATAACATATGTATATGTTTTTGGAATCAAAAAATGACGAAGAATAAGATGAAATTGTTTTTGGATCGTTTAATAAAAATATAATTTTAATTACAAGTTTCCGATTTTTAATGACCAAACTCACTCATTAGTTTTTAGGCCACCAAGCTGAAATGCAATACCAAACCCCGGGCTTCGTCGAAGATTGCTTTGCCAAAATTTCAATCAATTTGATTGAAAAATGAGGGTGTGACAGTGCCGCCTCAACTTTTACAAAAAGCCGGATATGACGTCATCAAAGGTATTTATCGAAAAAATGAAAAACAAGTCCGGGGATATCATACCCAGAAACTCTCATGTCAAATTTCATAAAGATCGGCCCAGTAGTTTAGTCTGAATCGCTCTACACACACACAGACAGACAGACAAACAGACACACATACACCACGACCCTCGTCTCGATTCCCCCCTCTATGTTAAAACATTTAGACAAAACTTGACTAAAATGAAAACAAGTTGCGTAAGGCGAAAATACAACATTTAGTCAAGTAGCTGTCGAACTCACAGAATGAAACTGAACGCAATGCAACGCAGCAAGACCGTATACTCGTAGCATCGTCAGTCCACCGCTCATGGCAAAGGCAGTGAAATTGACAAGAAGAGCGGGGTAGTAGTTGCGCTGAGAAGGACCTATAGCACGGTTTTCTGTACCTCTCTTCGTTTTAACTTTCTGAGCGTGTTTTCAATCCAAACATATCATATCTATATGTTTTTGGAATCAGGAACCGACAAGGAATAAGATGAAAGTGTTTTTAAATTGATTTCGAAAATTTAATTTTGATAATAATTTTTATATTTTTAATTTTCAGAGCTTGTTTTTAATCCAAATATAACATATTTATATGTTTTTGGAATGAAAAAATGATGGAGAATAAGATGAACGTAAATTTGGATCGTTTTATAAAAAATTTTTTTTTTACAATTTTCATTTTAATGACCAAAGTCATTAATTAATTTTTAAGCCACCAAGCTGAAATGCAATACCAAAGTCCGGGCTTCGTCGGAGATTACTTGACCAAAATTTCAACCAATTTGGTTGAAAAATGAGAGCGTGACAGTGTCGCCTCAACCAGGGACCATAAAGGTCTATGCCTCAACTTTTACGAAAAGCTGGATATGACGTCATCAAAGACATTTATCAAAAAAATGAAAAAAACGGCTGAGGATATCATACCCAGGAACTCTCATGTCAAATTTCATAGAAGATCGGTCCAGTAGTTTAGTCTGAATCGCTCTACACACACACACACAGACAGACAGACACACATACACCACGACCCTCGTCTCGATTCCCCCCTCTATGTTAAAACATTTAGTCAAAACTTGACCAAATGTAAAAAGAAGACAGGACATTTTGAAGGTTGAAAACATACACAGTAGGCCTATAGTCGAACCTGCCCTTGTGACCACCTCTCAACGACCACCTGCCGGCCAATGCTGCGCACTACTACCCGGCCGGTCCAAGAAGGTTCCCGACGAGATTTGTCCCTGAAGATAATTCACCTTTCCATAGCGACTACCTGTCTACAGCGACCACTGACTTCTGATCGTTACCCTGGGTGGACGGACTGGTTCAACTGTAGTTTGTTTCTTTACGATTTCGCTCTCGAAAAGAGTAGATGATAACGCCCATCATGCATCGCCCATTCAGTTCTTTCCAGTGTTTGTTTTCATTTAATTTTGTTCACTAGCTTCACTTATGACAGCTCCTGTAATGTCGACCTGTGACGCATCTTTTTTGTTTGTTATTTCTTCCAACAAACTGAACAGAAGTACGGTTTGTCGATCAACACTAAATGTTTTGTGAGAGCTCTCCAAACTCTCATTCTAACTCCTCCCCACTCCTTATTTTGTTTCAAAGTTAGAGTAGGGTCTCAGTTATATTCAGTTCCTCCTTGATCGTTTTGTTTCGTTTGACTACTTCCTTTATGCTTAAGTCTTTTCTATCCTCAGTTACTTTTTATTTTTTCTCCGTCTTTGTCCTCTTAAAGAGCGCTAGTCACTAAAAGTCAGCAATTGACGACGTGACGAAAATATTCTGAAATTCTGAACATGTGTTGTTAATTTTGTTCTCAAACTGACTGAAATTTTAAAACAGCATCAATCTTCAAACTGCGCAGTTCCCACTCATATTTTGTTGTGCAGACGACTTCGGCAGGTCCAGTGTGAAAGCAGAAACAAGGAATTTCTGTATAATTTCCCACTGCGTTGTTATCAAAGGTAGGGTGACATGCAGTAATACTACATGCCCATCTACCCTGGCATTTTCTTGTTCAGGTGAGACAATGGGTATTCAAAAATACTCTACGTACGCTGGTTTTATACGTTGACACAGTTTCAGAAGGCAAAAAATGGGCTGAAGCAGTGAAGAAATGAAGCTTTGCGACTTGCCTTTGTGTGTTGGATGCAAAACGTAGTGTTGGACAGGTATGCATACACCGGAACACTGATTTTCACTGACACTTGAACTACTGCAGCAGAAGGGGTCTAATTCGACCCAAAGTGGGTGCATTTCCTGCAGCGCAGGTGCCTTTCCTTCTTCTTCTTAGTGACAGGTATCCAACATCAGCATGGTGATGAATCTTTACCGTAGATCTTTTAGTGCGCCAGGGTGCAGATCAGTCACACTCAAACTTGTGTCATATATATATATATACGAGACTTACTTAAACGTCTGAGTTAAGTTTCACTTTGATAAGACCACTAAGAAGAAGAAGAAGAAGAAGGTACTAGCTGGTACACCGCTTCATTTGATTAAAGGCATGTGTTACATGACAGCCCAGCATTAGGTAGAACAATTGTGTGAAACAGCTAACAGTTCATTAATACAGTACTGCAATGTGCAGGTCAAGTCCTCATGTTATCATGATGTTACACTACGTTGATAGCAAGTAAAGCTGATGCATGTTGTTAGATAGGGTTCATTCATTTATTGTAAGGCCTAAAAAAAAAAAGGTGTGGTTACGGTAACCCGACCTACCCTATTTTTTGGGGCCGACCCTATAACTTTTTATTACATTTGTCCAAAAAAAACACACAAAAACAAGTAAACGAGTGCAGAAAACGCAATGAAAGCGAAAGCGCCCGAGTCGCACACTTATTTCCCTGTCAAGTAGGTTTAATTTGTACACATTAGAAAAAAAAGTTTTAAAAAAAAAAGTGAGTGCCTACCTTCCTACCCAATTTTTTTTGGCTATGTTACCGTAACCACACCTATTTTTTTTTGTTGGTCTAACCAAAGTGAAAATGCCAGCTCTTGTGGCAGAGGCTTGATGGACTATTATTGTAACCAAAGTGAAAATACCAGCTCTGGTGGCAGAGGCTTAATGATAGACTATTATCCCCGAGTACGCTAGTACAAGGGTCCAGCAGACTTTAATTGTGTGTCTGTATGTCTGTGTGTCTCGACTTAACAGCTTATTGCTGGGAAACTACTGGGCGCAGTTCGTTCAAAAGTTGATACACTAACTTGATAATAGGTCCGATTGATCGTATTAAAACTTCATAATGTTACCTGGGACCTAAATGCGAAATAAATCACAAAAACGACTTAACGGCGGGCGGAATTCGCGGTGGGATAGAACTGCGGTTCGGCTCATAGAACGGTGCAAGGTCTCGGCCAACCAAGACTACATATGGCATACTCGTAGCAAAGCCGCCGAATGGTACCGTAAACCAAGAATAGTGACGTAATTACGTCACGGTCGAAAGTCTTTGACGTCAATGCCTCCCTGTAGTCTTTTTCTCTCGCGCGGTGTGTGTGTGTGTGTGTGTGTGTGTTCATTTTGTGCACATGTGTTAGTGTTACTGTTTGTGTGTGTGTGTGTGTGCGTGCATGAGTCTGTACTCGTGTGTGTGTGTGTGTGTGTGTGTGTGTGTGTAAGATTAAGAAAGAAAGAGAGAGAGGGAGGGAGTGAGGGAGAGAGAGTGTGTGTGTGTGTGTGTGTGTGAATGTCTGAAGAGTACTCGGGTCCAGCGCAAGCGTTTTTTATTGTAACCAAAGTGAAAATACCAGCTCTTGTGGCAGAGGCTTGATCACTGTTGATGGACTATATAAGATGTTTGGTGGCTTGTTGACAGACCAGCTTTTTTGTTGGTCCAAGGGGACCATATCGTCTTTTGTTTCATCTTTATCGACCAAGGCCGAAGGCCGCGGTTGATAAATATGAGACAAAAGGCGATATGCTCCCCGAGGACCAACAACAAAATACTGGTCTGACGACAAGCCACCAAACATCGGTTTTGTCATCATTTTGGTTGTGCAACAAAATGCACAATAACCCACAGGGAGACGAATTTTTAGAATCCAACTCCGGGCCACACAGCATCGTCACAGTAGGTCGAGATAACACGTCAACCTTGTATGTGACGTCAAACGTAGCTTGTTGACGCTTTTCTTCCAGTCTGAAAATGTACAGAGCTGCGATCATACGTGTGAGTTCAGTAAGTGTTGAGCATATTTCTTTTCTTTTTGAGTGTTTATGACTTTTCGTTGTGGATTTTGCGATTACAGAGATAAGTTGCAAATTGACCATGAGTCGCCGCGGTAATTATCAACATTGATTGGGTCTTTGAGAGTGAATGCTTACAATCGTTGTCCTCGGAAACACAAATCCAAAGCCGCGATGGTTCCACACATCAAACAATCAGCCTGATTGGCTTTTACTTTGACAATCCACGTTTCACCTGAAAGCTCAAACCCATTCACCACCTCGATTTATTGCATGGGGAACATGAGATTTATTTCCCAGGTGTTTGTGAATGAAAACTCGTGAAAATGATGACAATATGCTTTGTTAGTGCGATCAATCTCCAGCATACTCATCCAACCCTTTTTGACAGTTATATATATATATATATAACTGTCAAAAAGGGTTGGATGAGTATGCTGTATATATAGTGTACATGTTGATAAAACATCAGAAAAGCTTTAGTTTTTGCAATATGGAAACAGCTGTGAGTAAAATGATATATTTGGTGAATTATGAAGCAGTGAATATATATAGAATAATAGAACACCCTGACGAAGGCCACGAGGCCGAAATATTGGTGAAAACGTGAAGGCTTGTTTTGGTTATTTTTTCCTTATTTGTTTATATATATATATATGTAAGTTAATCTCCTAGTTTTTTTATGCATACTCGTAATCAGTAATATCGATTATGTATTGTCTAACAGTGCAAAACAGACTGGGTCATTCTACATTATGTAAGAGTGCATAAAAAATCCAACTTTTTGGAGTGATTTTCAACCTCTGGATAATGTCTGCATTATTTTGGTAATGTTATCAGTTGGTATATTTTTTATATTTTGAAGGACAAGGGAACGTGTGACCAAGTATCAGTAGCCCAGAGTCATGGATGCTACAACAAACCACCCCCAGCCCTACACACTTGGCATTGACCTTGGCACGACCTCTATCAAGATCGTCATCGTGGACTCTGCAGGAGGGGTGGTGGAGAATGTGACGGTTCCGTCGCTGGCCAACGTGACAAGCATTGTGGGTGAAGACGGGGCGGAGCAGTGTCCTGTCGCCATCTGGAATGCCTTGCATGCTGGTCTCAAACAGATTGACCCTGACAACCAGGTCAAGGTCAGTTGATTAAGACTATAAAAGCGAGATTGCCTATGAACATTTTGCGGTTAAAGAAAAGGATGAATTTAATATTATGTAGTGTAAGTTAACTTTTGATTTGGAATTTGCACTTTAAGACTTAAAAGTATTATTGACGCGTCTCAGGTACTGAACTCTCTGAATGCAGTCTCCTCTTTGCTCCACTAATGAGAGAGAAGGTAATCTCCTGAACCTAAATCAAACAAACAAAATTTCAACATTCAGGCATAATAATTTTACCTATTCTGCAATGAATCGGTGTGTCTGGTGAAGAAGAACTATACTTCTATACAAGCAGACAGTATTCCTTAAATGTTTCCCTTTTCGGTAAAATAGAGGGAAAGATAATTTCATTGCTCAACTCAAAATCTAAAACCTGTTTTTCCTTTCACAGATTGACTGAAGCTTTGTTTAGCTACTTCAATATCTTCAGCTATCAATTTATGATATGAAGCCCATCCTAAATGGGGCGAAGTCGACTACGCGAAGTATACTTTGCGATTCGCTGGAAGCACAGAGTTTTATCACTGAGTTTTTCGGTAAAAAAGACTTCGCGTAGTCTTTAGCGAAATTAACTTTATGCTCAATTAAGGACCGCCTTTAAGCAAAAGGCATGGGTGCAACTCTTCCGTCTAGGACGGAATTTCCGTTTTTCTCGGGAGGCTGCAGACGGAAAATCCGTTTTTTGTTTAATTCTGGAGTAAGGCCATTGTGTTTTGGGTGGGGGGTTGCTTGTGAGGGGGGGGGGGGGGGGGGGATGTCATGTCATACTGGTGAATGTGGCATCTTAAATGCTGTGTATTTAGCCTTCCTTATAACCCCACTTTCAGGGATTCAGAGACCTTCAGTGGTAGAGAAAATTTGCATTCCTGATCTATGAACCAGTGGTATTTTGCTTCAGATACATTGAGTCCTTTAAAAAGTTGGCAACTAAAACAAGCTTGCTTGAAACTTATTTCTCTTTTAAGGCTGGAGAACACTTTGGAGGCCCAATTTCAAAGTGATTAGGTAGTTTTAAAAGTTACTTTTTCTGTTAGTTCAATGTTTGCTTTATCAGGAAAATACAAAATATAAAGGGCTTAACGCGCAAAATTTTAAGATAACGACTGAAGTTTAAGCATAGGTATCAGATTTTTTCACGCAAACACTACTGAATAAGTTGCAATATTGTATTGTGAAAATGTAAACAAAATAACAATCAGATGATCACAAACTGAAGAAGAGAAATAGGGAAGCAAAATAGAACATTAAACGTAGTGATTTTACTTGTGAATTCGGAAAAAAATCCTTTTGTATCCATTTTGAAGCTCAATTTGAAGCATGGAACACCAACAAACATTGATTAAAAGTGTTAAAGTGATTACAGTGTTCAGAAATAGTGTTAGATACCAAGTTGAGTTATCCCTCTTTACCAATTTAAAAAAAAATACACCTCTTAACGCGCAAAATTTTGAACTGTGATGCTTTTACTACCCCCACCCCCTTCCCATTTGTCAGAAAAGAGTGCATATTATCTTTCAAATAGAAAAGCAGGGTAGTCAGATGATCAAAAACTTAAGAAGAGAAAGGGGGAAGCAAAATAGAACATCCAACATAATGATTTAACTTGTGAATTATGAGAAAACTATTTTTTTTACCCATTTGTGAAGCTTAATTTGAAACTTGGAACACAGACAAACATATATTAAAAGTGTTAAAGTGATTACAGTGTTCAGAAATAGTGTTAGATACCAAGTTGAGTTATCCCTCTTTACCACTGTTAAAAGAAATACACCTCTTGTCGCGCAAAATCTTGAATTGTGATACTTTTACTTCCCCCACCCCCTACCCATTTTTTCAGAAAAGAGTGCATAATTATTGTGAATGCCCCTGCTAAGGAGCCTTCTGTGTATTTAGATTCTTTTTGTTTTGCTTGTGTTTTTTAGTCATGCTTTTAGCTTGACTCGCATGCGACTTTCCGTGGTGGTGGCTTCCCCTTTTTGTTCTTTCACTTTTATTATCTTATTTCACTTTTGTCCCTATTTGTTCCCATTTTGCAGCCACCTCTGTAGGTTCGCGTGCGGGTCTAGCTTGCTCTTTATCCTCTAGTTTTTCTTTATTAAGTATGAGCGCCCTGGTACGAACTGTGTTTTGTTTTAATGACGTTAAATATTGTAACGAACTAATTTATAAACAAGGTAGTGTTGCCGGCGTTTTTCTGATATTAATTTCATGTGCCTGTATGGCTCACGCTGGACAGCCTATGGAGTTTTCCCCGGAGAGCACGGGACGCATGTTTTGCAACAGTAATATTGTAGTAACGCGCAGTATTTTTAGTTCACCTCTGTGGTGGATAGCCTGTATTCGTCGTCACTTACTGGGAAGCCGTTCACGCAACAAGATGTTTTAGGATAGATAGATTTTTTTGCTCTGTTCCGGGGCCCAGTGTTTTCTGCCAGCCTCCAGTTTTGTTTTAAGTTATTTTGTAGTTCAGGTTCAGTTGCTCGCCTTGAGTCTGTTTTAGATTATTGATGCTGTCAAAGGCGAGTATCCATTTCTGACTATGTTTCTTTTATTTACCGAATTCGTGTAATTTTCGTTTCGAATCTTTGTTTGTTATGACTTTCTGTCCGTTTTCTTTGTCTTCTGTCCGTTTCTGTGTCTTCTTTCCGTCTCTGTGTCTTCTGTCCGTTTCTTTGTCTTCTTTCCGTTTCTGTGTCCTACGTTTATTCTATGAAGGGTTTTTCTAACATATTTTTGTCTTGGTGATTTTTTATTGATTTGCCGCCATCTTGTTTCGGCCGCCATTTTGTCGTCCATCTTTGATGTTTATGTTTTTAGGACACCTTTGATGTTTATGTTTTTAGGACACCTTTGATGTTTAGTTTGATGTTTCGAATTCTAAGTTTAGTTTTTTCTTTTCTATCAGTTTCCACCGCTCCGCGCTTCTCGCTCCGCGCTTCTCGCACCACGCTCCGCGCTTCTCGCTCCATGCTCCACGCTTCACACTCTACTGTTCTGCACTCTCACTCAAGCTAGTCTTTTCTACTTCACATTTTAGCTTTAATTCACTTTCTAAACTTAGATTAGTTTTTCCGCCACGCTCCGATATAGGTTACCTAAGCCTCTCCATAGATTTATGTTTAGCCTTTTATATATTGATATTATGAGCTGATTCCGAATTACCATGACATCGACAAGTATTCAATAAACTTTAATTAATTTTCCAATTCTAGTGTTCGTTTTGTTTTGTGAGCGCGTCGGTTCTTTATAGCACCAAAATTACATCCTCCAGAATTTATATAAGCCATCACAGAATCTTACAGCTACTCAAGGGCAAGCACAGTGGAAACTTTGATATTTTTTGGAACATTTTGGATTGTTTTCGACAAAGAACTTTATGAACTTTTGTAGGCCTGTGATTAGGGCCACTGACTTTTGAACTTCTTATCCTTACGAATCTTGTGAAGAGATCATGAACCTTTTGTCTTAAAGGAACTGTGTTTCGTATCTAGCGAACAATATTTTAATTTATTTTTGTCGGGCCCAGAGCAGAGCAACTTAGGCATTATTTTAGGTTTGTTGACCATAGCATTGCACACTTCGTACTTCGTATTTTCTTCCCCCTAGTGAGTGACCCGAGGTGTGCCGTTTTGAATTTTGCTTCTCTATATTTCGCAAGTCTTTGTTAACCTCTACGTTTTCACTTGACTTAAAGTATGGATGAGAAATTACCTTCTCATGAGAGTGCCGAGCTATCCCCTTACACTTTGAAGTTAGAGAGGGATGAACATTTTGCTTCGGACACTGATAGTCGTAAGAATGAAGGCGACCGTGATGGCGCTCAGGGCGAGTCTCTAGCTGAACACACTCAGACCCAAGACACTTGGAATTCAGATAACATTCCCCCTCAAGCTGAACATTCTCCTACACAGGAAGGTTTAGGTACTGAGCCTTCTCAACAGGCTGCAAGTGCAGAGCATCTCGCTCAACGAAGTAGAGAAGAAAGAGGCCCCGCCATTGTTAGGGCTAGACTTAATGCTGAGGTGAGGGAACTGTCAGACAAGTACTGGGCCATAAGCCGAGCTCATAAGAATATGATCAGCGAGTTGTGCACAGCTTTTAGGGAAACACCAGACCAAAGAAGAGCCCTTAAAGCTCATAAAATAGTCCTCTGTGAGCACCTAAACAAGCTGAATGTGGCGAACTCGAGGCTTTGTCAAGTGGCTGAAAGTGATGTAGCTATAGAAGAGGATCTGAGCGATATGCACATGCAAACGGAGACGCTCAAAGAACAATATCACAGACTCTTTCCCAAGTTAGACCCGTACGCCTCCAGCTCGGACTTGACTTCCACAGTCGCTTCTGGAGGTGCTAGAGAGGTTTCTCTAGATGCTTCTTTGGCGGTTAGCGCAGCGAGATTTAGGTCCCAGCAAATGGTCGCAGATGAAAGGGCCAGACAAGAAGAGACTCTTTTGCTTTTAGAAGAGAAGGCTTCTAGGACCAAAGCTTTGGCGGCAGAGAAGAAGGCAGAGTTGGAAAGAGAGTGTGCTGAGAAGAAGGCAGAGATGGAAAGAGAGTGTGCTCGTTTAGAGAGAGAGGCTCAAGATGAAAGGTTAGCTTTGAAGAAAAAGGAAAAGGAAGTTAAGACTGCACTAGAGAGGGTGGAGAGAGAAGGCAAGATGCAAGAAGAGCATGAAGTTTTTAAGATCATTAAAACTGACATAGAAGACCAGCAAAGGGCTAGAGAAAGATTCATGCCCCAACTACCTCGTGACAGCCCCATTGATAGGTACCTAGGCACTCACAACCCCCTGCATGTAGGTACACACATAGAGAGCATAGGAGATGTGGCGGTAGGGTACGATAGGCACACACAGCACACACAAGATACATATAAGCCTGCGACAGCCGACACCTACGCCCGCCCGCGTCACCAGCCGGGAACCAACACCCTCGTCTCTGGGCAACATCAGCCTGCGGCAGCCAAGCCTGGACTCCCGCCACTTCAGAAGCCCACGGAGGTCAGGGCTTATGCCCCTTCGCATCTCCAGTCGGCCGCCGAGGATATCCGCGACACTCTTCGAGGCATCTCCAGGACCCTTGCCCAACCTGTCTCCGCTTCTCACCCACTTCCAGCAGCGGTCACAGCCACGGCTCCTACCACTACGACGATGACTACAGCCACCACGATGACGACAAGAGTCGGAGGCCAATTCGCGACCTCCTTTCGGCCTCAGTTTGTCAAAGCTGAGATTCCAAGCCACGAAGATCGTCCTCGCCAGATCTACGCGCCTTCCCGTTTCCCTCACAAATCCCTCAATCCATCAGCGAGACCTTTTCCCGGGCCTTTCCCTGGTCCTTTTCCTGCCATGACCTCCCGAGAGTCTCCGACCTATGTGCCAAGCTTTGCATATGGGCCTTCTGTCATGCATCCTCCCATGCAAACGCAGCAATATGACCACGCTGCAAGCTTTGCTCCTGACACGGACTACACACAGCATGGTTTTCAAGAGGCTCCGGTCACGAGCCCTTCAGACGTCTACTACGGGCAAGATGCATACCTTCCTCAGATGCAAGGCCAGCCAGCGCTCTCCGAGGGTTCTGCCCTAGCTCGTACTCTAGCTGAGGCTCTCCTGATCAACAGGTTACCGACGCAGGAGCCCACTACGTTTTCAGGAGATCCTTTGACGTACCCTCTCTGGAGGTCCTCATTCACTCTTTTGATTGAGCGGCAGGGCGTTTCTGCAGAGGAAAAGCTCCTCTACTTGGAGAAGTACTTGGACGGTCCGGCGAAGGATGCGGTCAAGGGACTCTTTCTGATCAGGGATGCCCAGGCCTATCAGCAGGCCCTTCAGACGTTGGAGGAAAGGTTCGGCAGTTCTTTCGTCGTTGCCAGAGCCTTCCGAGAGAAACTAGATGCATGGCCGGTAATCAAACCCAAAGATGGACAAGCCCTCCGTGCCTTCTCGGACTTTCTTGGACAATGCCTTGTGGCGAGCCGAGTGATAGGCCAGCTACAGAATCTGGAAGACCAAGCCTATCACAAGACACTCATGAGCAAGCTTCCAGATTGGTTGGTGAGAAACTGGGTGCGGAAAGTAAACAAGACCAAGAACGAGAAGAAACGCTACCCTACCTTTGAGGAGTTGTCAGCTTTCATCAAGACAGAGGCAGACATCCTTTGCGAGCCCCTTTTCTCCTCCAGCAAATTTGCCGCCTTTTCCACCTCACAGACCGCCAGTTCATCAGTCCCCAAGAAAACATCGTACAGTACGGATTGTTCTACTGCATCTGCATGTCAAGAGTGTGACAAATGTCTTTGTCAGCATCACGCGAAAACTGTCCTGAATACGAACTGCGACGAAGTCTGTCCCTTTTGTACCGTTCGTTTTCCGACCAGCTCTTCTTCTCATCCTCTACTCAGATGCCAGAGGTTCGATGAGATTCCCGTTGAGGACAGGAAACACTTCATGTACGAAGCGTCTTTGTGCTTTTCCTGTGCCAGAAAGACTGACCATAGAAGTGTAGACTGCACTACCAGGGCGATATGCGACAAGTGCCAAGGCCCACATCTCACTATGCTGCATGGAGCGCCTAGCTACAGGAAGAAGATTCCCAATCAGCAACGGAATGCCCGGGGACCGCCAGATTCTTCAAGGTTTGTCTGTATCAGTCAAGATGCCCGTGTTTCTGCCTCTGGATCAGCATTCGCGACGACCAACAAGTCAGACAGACCAGTCAGAGCTACCATGATTGTTCCGGTCAGAGTTTCAACGAAAGAGAATCCCACGGTAGAGCATACGACATACGCGCTGCTTGACACCATGTCTTGCATCTCCTTCGTTACTGAATCTTTGAGTGACAAGCTGAACACTCATTCCGAGCCAGCGTCATTGAGGCTGAACACTATGACTTCTCAGAACACTCATATCGAATGTCAGAGAGTGACCGGATTGTGTGTCAAGGCCCTCAACTCCAATGTTTCCCACAACCTGAAAACGCTCTACACGACGGACCATCTCACCAATGACACTGAGAACATACCAACATCAGAGACTGCTCGTAACATCAAGCATTTGAGCCATATTGCCAGCGAGATTCCCCCATTGCTCGAAGGCTGCACTCCCGGGTTGTTGATTGGCTACGATCATGCAGAGCTATTCATGCCAGAGAGAGTCATCAAGGGAGACCCATACGCCGTGCTCACACCGTTGGGTTGGACGATACTGGGACAAGTGTCGCCAAAACAGTCTGTCCATGACGTGATGCACGTGTCTCTAACAGAACAGTATTGTCCCAGCGAGTACGAAGGTGAATCAGTCACTTTCGTATATCGCACGACGCTCGCCGAACCCAGCATCTCCGACCCCCTCCATGCCATGGAAAGGATTTTGAGAAGACCACTACGAAGAAGACCACTACGAAGAAGACCAGTACGAAGAAGACCACAACGAAGAAGACAACGACGAAGAAGACCACGACGAAGAAGACCAGTACAAAGAAGACTAGTACAAAGAAGACCACAACGAAGACGACCACGACGAAGAAGAAAGTGGCTCCTTCCCCAACGAAACGTTGCTGTCGGAGATGTCGTCGTGCTACGTGACGAAGCCGTATGCAGAGCAGATTGGCCTCTTGGACTCGTGACGGAGGTTCGCCCCAGCGACGATGGACTCGTGCGAACCTGCAAGCTCAAGACTGTCAAGGTCACCTCGAAGACGAGCCATTCCACTTTCTACTACTGGCGCCCCATCTCTAAGCTGACCGTGCTGGTGAAGGCAGACCCGGACACTCAATGACTTTCCCAGTGAACTTTACTGTTTCGACAGACCGTTTGTGCATGTTTTGATCTGACGTAATCCGTTCGCCTTTTTGACAGGTGGCGCTGTTTTGATTTGGGGAGAAAGTTTCGTCTTAATGCAAATATTTTTTGTGACTTTGTGGTTTCTCTCCATTTGTATATATGTTTTTGGTTCCGCATTTTGGAACGAAAGCTCTTGACAGAGGCAAGCGCTTAATGAATCGGTTTGTTTAGTCCTTCCCGCGTGCGGATGCCTGTGCTTATGTTTAAGACGACTGAAGATGTTTTTCTTTGTATTTTGTAGGTTGCGACTACAGTCTTTCATACTGAGTTGCGGGTTATGTAAAGGTGTAAGAATAATGTTGACACGATATGTTGACAGTGACGGACTGACGAAATATGATGTTACATTTGTTGAAAGAACACGTGTGATTTTTAGATTGAGACTCATGAGAGTGCGTTTCGAACAGCTACGTTTTGGATAATGCCGAAAGGATTCTGTAACGTTTCGGATTTTTTGTATTTTGAACCACGTATGAGAGTGCGTTTCGAACAGCTACGTTTTGGATAATGCCAAAAGGATTCTGTAATGTTTCGGATTTTGTTTTTGAACCACGCCTGTATTCGATGATTTTGTTGATTTTTTATGTTGACTTTTGTAAAGACTAAGATGTCTTCGAGGGGGGAATGTGAATGCCCCTGCTAAGGAGCCTTCTGTGTATTTAGATTCTTTTTGTTTTGCTTGTGTTTTTTAGTCATGCTTTTAGCTTGACTCGCATGCGACTTTCCGTGGTGGTGGCTTCCCCTTTTTGTTCTTTCACTTTTATTATCTTATTTCACTTTTGTCCCTATTTGTTCCCATTTTGCAGCCACCTCTGTAGGTTCGCGTGCGGGTCTAGCTTGCTCTTTATCCTCTAGTTTTTCTTTATTAAGTATGAGCGCCCTGGTACGAACTGTGTTTTGTTTTAATGACGTTAAATATTGTAACGAACTAATTTATAAACAAGGTAGTGTTGCCGGCGTTTTTCTGATATTAATTTCATGTGCCTGTATGGCTCACGCTGGACAGCCTATGGAGTTTTCCCCGGAGAGCACGGGACGCATGTTTTGCAACAGTAATATTGTAGTAACGCGCAGTATTTTTAGTTCACCTCTGTGGTGGATAGCCTGTATTCGTCGTCACTTACTGGGAAGCCGTTCACGCAACAAGATGTTTTAGGATAGATAGATTTTTTTGCTCTGTTCCGGGGCCCAGTGTTTTCTGCCAGCCTCCAGTTTTGTTTTAAGTTATTTTGTAGTTCAGGTTCAGTTGCTCGCCTTGAGTCTGTTTTAGATTATTGATGCTGTCAAAGGCGAGTATCCATTTCTGACTATGTTTCTTTTATTTACCGAATTCGTGTAATTTTCGTTTCGAATCTTTGTTTGTTATGACTTTCTGTCCGTTTTCTTTGTCTTCTGTCCGTTTCTGTGTCTTCTTTCCGTCTCTGTGTCTTCTGTCCGTTTCTTTGTCTTCTTTCCGTTTCTGTGTCCTACGTTTATTCTATGAAGGGTTTTTCTAACATATTTTTGTCTTGGTGATTTTTTATTGATTTGCCGCCATCTTGTTTCGGCCGCCATTTTGTCGTCCATCTTTGATGTTTATGTTTTTAGGACACCTTTGATGTTTATGTTTTTAGGACACCTTTGATGTTTAGTTTGATGTTTCGAATTCTAAGTTTAGTTTTTTCTTTTCTATCAGTTTCCACCGCTCCGCGCTTCTCGCTCCGCGCTTCTCGCACCACGCTCCGCGCTTCTCGCTCCATGCTCCACGCTTCACACTCTACTGTTCTGCACTCTCACTCAAGCTAGTCTTTTCTACTTCACATTTTAGCTTTAATTCACTTTCTAAACTTAGATTAGTTTTTCCGCCACGCTCCGATATAGGTTACCTAAGCCTCTCCATAGATTTATGTTTAGCCTTTTATATATTGATATTATGAGCTGATTCCGAATTACCATGACATCGACAAGTATTCAATAAACTTTAATTAATTTTCCAATTCTAGTGTTCGTTTTGTTTTGTGAGCGCGTCGGTTCTTTATAGCACCAAAATTACATCCTCCAGAATTTATATAAGCCATCACAGAATCTTACAGCTACTCAAGGGCAAGCACAATTATTATCTACCAAATAGAAAAGCAGGGTAGTCAGATGATCAAAAAATTCAGAACAGAAATAGGGAAGCAAAATAGAACATCCAACATAGTGATTTAACTGGTGAATTTAAAAAAAAAACCCACTTTTTTACTCATTTTATTAGCTTAATTTAAAGCTTGGAACTGAAGACAGAAAAAAAAAATTAAAAGTGCCAAAGTGGTTACAGTGTTCAGAAATAGTGTTTGATACCAAGTTGAGTTATCCCTCTTCATCACAGTTAAAAAATAACGCACCTCTTGTCGCGCAAAATCTTGAACTGTGATGCTTTTACTACCCCCACCCCCTACCCATTTTTCAGAAAAGAGTGCATATTATCTTTCAAATAGAAAAGCAGGGTAGTCAGATGATCAAAAACTTAAAGAAGAGAAAGAGGGAAGCAAAATAGAACATCCAACATAATGATTTAACTTGTGAATTATTAAAAAAACATTTTTTTTTACCCATTTTTGAAGCTTAATTTAAAACTTGGAACACAAACAAACATAAATTAAAAGTGTTAAAGTGATTACAGTGTTCAGAAATAGTGTTAGATACCAAGTTGAGTTATCCCTCTTTACCACTGTTAAAAGAAATACACCTCTTGTCGGCCAAAATCTTGAACTGTGATACTTTTACTTCCCCCACCCCCTACCCATTTTTTCAGAAAAGAGTGCATATTATCTACCAAATAGAAAAGCAGGGTAGTCAGATGATCAAAAACTGAAGAACAGAAATAGGGAAGCAAAATAGAACATCCAACATAGTGATTTAACTGGTGAATTCTGAAAAAAACCCACTTTTTTACTCATTTTATTAGCTGAATGTTAAAGCTTGGAAGACAGAGAGAAAAAAAATGAAAGTGCTAAAGTGGTTACAGTGTTCAGAAATAGTGTTTGGTACCAAGTTGAGTTATCCCTCTTCATCACAGTTAAAGGTAAATATGCGCCGAAATGGCTGCAATCTACTGGCCGTATAAAATTTCATCTCACACGGCATCACTGCAGAGCGCCTAGAACTGTACCCACGGAATATGCGCGATATAAGACTCATTGATTGATTGATTGATTGAAAAGAAACACACCTCTTGTCGCGCAAAATCTTGAACTGTGATGCTTTTACTACCCCCACCCCCTACCCATTTTTCAGAAAAGAGTGCATATTATCTTTCAAATAGAAAAGCAGGGTAGTCAGATGATCAAAAACTTAAAGAAGAGAAAGAGGGAAGCAAAATAGAACATCCAACATAATGATTTAACTTGTGAATTATTAAAAAACCATTTTTTTAACCCATTTTTGAAGCTTAATTTGAAACTTGGAACACAGACAAACATAAATTAAAAGTGTTAAAGTGATTACAGTGTTCAGAAATAGTGTTAGATACCAAGTTGAGTTATCCCTCTTTACCAATTTTAAAAAAAAACAACCTCTTAACGCGCAAAATTTTGAACTGTGTTGCTTTTACTACCCCCACCCCCTTCCCATTTGTCAGAAAAGAGTGCATATTATCTTCCAAATAGAAAAGCAGGGTAGTCAGATGATCAAAAACTTAAGAAGAGAAAGAGGGAAGCAAAATAGAACATCCAACATAATGATTTAACTTGTGAATTATGAGAAAACTATTTTTTTACCCATTTTTGAAGCTTAATTTAAAACTTGGAACACAAACAAACATAAATTAAAAGTGTTAAAGTGATTACAGTGTTCAGAAATAGTGTTAGATACCAAGTTGAGTTATCCCTCTTTACTACTGTTAAAAGAAATACACCTCTTGTCGGCCAAAATCTTGAATTGTGATACTTTTACTTCCCCCACCCCCTACCCATTTTTTCAGAAAAGAGTGCATAATTATTATCTACCAAATAGAAAAGCAGGGTAGTCAGATGATCAAAAAATTCAGAACAGAAATAGGGAAGCAAAATAGAACATCCAACATAGTGATTTAACTGGTGAATTTTTAAAAAAAACCCACTTTTTTACTCATTTTATTAGCTTAATTTAAAGCTTGGAACTGAAGACAGAAAAAAAAAATTAAAAGTGCCAAAGTGGTTACAGTGTTCAGAAATAGTGTTTGATACCAAGTTGAGTTATCCCTCTTCATCACAGTTAAAAAAAAACACACCTCTTGTCGCGCAAAATCTTGAACTGTGATGCTTTTACTACCCCCACCCCCTACCCATTTTTCAGAAAAGAGTGCATATTATCTTTCAAATAGAAAAGCAGGGTAGTCAGATGATCAAAAACTTAAAGAAGAGAAAGAGGGAAGCAAAATAGAACATCCAACATAATGATTTAACTTGTGAATTATTAAAAAAACATTTTTTTTACCCATTTTTGAAGCTTAATTTGAAACTTGGAACACAGACAAACATAAATCAAAAGTGTTAAAGTGATAACAGTGTTCAGAAATAGTGTTAGATACCAAGTTGAGTTATCCCTCTTTACCAATTAAAACAAAATACACCTCTTAACGTGCACAATTTTGAACTGTGATGCTTTTACTACCCCCACCCCCTTCCCATTTGTCAGAAAAGAGTGCATATTATCTTCCAAAAAGAAAAGCAGGGTAGTCAGATGATCAAAAACTGAAGAACAGAAATAGGGAAGCAAAATAGAACATCCAACATAGTGATTTAACTGGTGAATTCTGAAAAAAAACCCACTTTTTTACTCATTTTATTAGCTAAATTTTAAAGCTTGGAAGACAGAGAGAAAAAAAAATGAAAGTGTTAAAGTGGTTACAGTGTTCAGAAATAGTGTTTGGTACCAAGTTGAGTTATCCCTCTTCATCACAGTTAAAAGAAACACACCTCTTGTTGCGCAAAATCTTGAACTGTGATGCTTTTACTACCCCCACCCCCTACCCATTTTTCAGAAAAGAGTGCATATTATCTTCCAAATAGAAAAGCAAGGTAGTCAGGTGATCAAAAACTTCAGAACAGAAATAGGGAAGCAAACAATAACATCCAACAGAGTTATTTAACTGGTGAATTCAGAAAACACACACTGTTTTACTCATTTTATTAGCTGAATTTAAAGCTTGGAAGACAGAACAAATAAATTAAAAGTGCTAAAGTGGTTACAGTGTTCAGAACTAGTGTTAGATACCAAGTTGAGTTATCCCTCTTCATCAAAGTTAAAAGAAACACACCTCTTCTCGCACAAAATTTTATACTGTGATGCTTTTACTACCCCCACCCCCTACCCATTTTTCAGAAAAGAGTGCATACTATCTTCCAAATAGAAAAGCAAGGTAATCAGATGATCAAAAACTTAAGAAGATAAATAGGGAAGCAAAATAGAATATCCAAAATAGTGATTTAACTGTAGATTTCAGAAGAAAAAAACCCTTTTTTTTAATCATTTTTGAAGCTGAATTAGAAGTTTGGAAGAAAAGTGCTAAAGTGGTTACAGTGTTCAGAAATAGTGTTAGATACCAAGTTGAGTTTTTGCTCTTTATAAAAGAAACACACCTCTTGTCGCGCAAAATCTTGAACTGTGATCCTTTTACTACCCCCGCCCTCTACCCATTTGAACAGAAAAGAGTGCATAATTTGTATTCTCTTCCAATTAGAAAAATAAGTAAAAGCAACTGGACATTTTTAAAATACATCTTTTCTGTCAGTCCAAGGATTGCTTAGTCCATTAAAAACAAACAGACTAGGATTTAACGCACCCATTTTAAGAAAAAGTTAACATGATAATTGATATAATTATCAGACTTTTTTTATGCAATTACTACTGAAGATTCCAGACCAGGTAAAACAATCATTTTATATCCTTTGTCACATTTTTTTATTTTTTATAAATCTATCTATAGCGAGTCTTGTCTCTTTGTGTCATTTAGTTATTTTCAAGAATTCTATCCTGGCAACAACAACAACAAAAACACCTACCTACCTACCCTATTTTTTTTAGCCATGTTAATAGAAACAGACAATTTATTTGTTTTGGCCTAAAGATCTTGAAACATTTGTTTTAATAGAGAAATAACAAGTACAGCCATTAGCTGTGTCACTCGAATTTCTTTGTCAGGCTGAAACTTAGCTGTTGCGTTGGTGTCTGCTGTGTGTATCTGGGTCCAAAGCAACTTTCACATTCTCATCTACACACTCACGTTACACAAGTATATATATATATATATATATATATACAATTCCACCCACAGAGGCGTTCGGGGATGGGGGTCTCGCACTCGGGCGAATCACACCACAAAATACAAAGTATAACGTACACAGATTTTACTATTGAACCAAAAAGCAAATTAAATCATGAATAAATCAATCAAGCAAAACTTCCACACAATGACACACTCACTCTCGGTTCACACTGAGCTCTGGACGTGCACACTTGGCAGCACGTATACCGTTCCGGCACCGTTTGTCTTACTGCAAGTCCAGCATAGGCACACGATTGTCCAAGAATCACAATAATCCTCGTGAATGTCACAGCAGGCATAGTAGAAAAGTCCAAAAGGGTGCGTTGATGGTGGTAATCCGGTGTACACACACACACACACACACACACACACACACACACACACACACACACACACACACTCCGGTTTGGTAAGTTACCTGATAAATAATGTAGCCTGTGGATTTAACGGGGAGACTGGTCAGACAGGAAGAGCATTTCACATTTCCGATGTTCAGCGATAAACTTGTTTTCTTCGAGAGTTCGATCTTCGTGCGATCAAGTTCTGGCGCGTTGTCACCAAGAACGTAAAAAAAAACCCAGGATATCATCATGATGCCTCTCTACAAAAACCAGGCAGTCTAGGAACTCTTCATCTAAAGTCAGTCAGTATTAGCCCCTCAACACAATCCTCATCTTGTCCCATAGTGATTTCTGCCGCCAAAGAACGTGTGGTTCTTAACTCACAAGACGGATTTGTCGTCTTCCATTGCGAAATTCAGATCTACCCCAACTACGTGCATTGATCTGAGCAATAAAATGTAGATGCGATAATCTGCAAACATCTCTTCAACACAATCTACATCTTGTCCCATCGTGATTTCTGTCGGCAAAGAACATGTGGTTCTCAACTCACAAGACCGATTTGTCATCTTTCAGAAATTCAGATCTGCCCCAAGTACGTGCAATAAAATGTAGAAGCGATAATCTGAAAAAAAATCTTTTCGCGTGAACGCTGCCACGTTGTCATCAGTCCGATGTCTTTTATCCAGAGCAGGGATGAACACACTTTTTCATCAGTAGTTTGTTATGTTTATCCGCAGACTGCTTTCCATTACTTGTCGTCTGTTTTAGCTTGACTCGTGGGGTTCTTCAGCAAGGCAAAAAGTGCTTGTTTACTGACACGTTCTCACGCACGACATGTCGTAAATGCAAGTTCTAACGATTGTTTTTTATTGCACTGATAGAGAATGTCGATATTTGTAAACGTCTGCCATTTCCTAATGTTTATTTCATTATTTTGCATACGGATATGGCTAGTAAGTGGAAAATCTGTTACGACACGAAACGCGTTCTAAATCCGGGAAGGGAGGCTACTCCAACGTAGAAGGGAGGCTACTCCAACGTACTTTCCAAAGTGTGCTCCAGCCTTAATTTAAGCTATGATTCAACAATCATTTGCGAATTTAACTCCTAAAATGAAAAAGCAGTATCAGAAGATTGCATGTGCATGGCAAGGGATATAACTCTGGAGGTTTCTGTTTTTGTCTAAACCTTCTTCTTTTTAACCTGAGCAGTTAGCCCTTTTGAAAGTATTCAATTGAAACAAACTCAGTGACTTGAAACTTGTTTCTCATTTGGTTGAAGCTATGGTTCAACAATTATTTGAGAATTTACCTCCTGCAATGATACATTCAAAAGCTTCAAGTAAAGAAGTTGTAATACAAGGGAGGTGACTAATTTCCTGTGTTTGTGAAAACTTTTTGTTAGCATGGTAATTTTCCTTTAATTCAGTAAACATTTTTTTTAAATCAAAGACAAAACTAGGTGATAAAATCAATCACCTTCAAGTTTACAAGATTTTTAATTTGGGCATCTCCAATTTTAAGGTTTTGTTAGCAAGGAGAGGCTTCTAAAACCCTTCTTCAAATGTGTTGACCTAATTGTTTTTTGTGGACCCTCTAGCAAGAGTGATGCAACCAAACACCTTCAAGTATAGAGGTTTTTCGTGTTGTGCATCCTCCTACCCCCCCCCCCCCCCCCCCCCCCCCCCCGCCAAATTTTGTTGTTGTTGTTGCTGTTTTCAGTTTTAAAACCAGGAGAGGCTCAAATAGCCCCTCTTAAAATGCTAAAATTCATTAAATATCATATTCTTACTCCGAATCACATTAGCATTGAGTCACCTGAGATGCTTATCACTGAAAAACGCTTACCCGGCTAAAGAATTTAAAGGGAAGCAACCCCATCACCAAAACGAAAGTGAAAGTAGCTTTGGTAATGGGCCAGCACACCGGGAGTTACCTCCCATACGGGTGTATGCCACGTCACTTCCTCTAGGAACACGTGCCTATTCTCATACGTCTTTTTCACCTCGGAGAGGACGGTTCACTTTTTGACGCTCTGTGGCTGACCTTGTGTGTTTGAGTGACACCCGCCGGCCACGTTACCCAGCTTTTCTGCTCGCCTTGCCTACAGTTTGGTGAGCTCGTTCCCGTTTGTTGTTGGTTGTTTGCGCTGTTTCGTTACTGTACGTTGTCTGTTTTTTACGGACTTGTGTGTCAGTGACTTGCGTGTTTCGCCATTTTGTTGTGTGAGTTAGTTAGCTAACTCGTGTGACTTTGCTAGTAGCTCTGCGTGCCCTCTTTCTGTTTGGGCAAGTGTAGCTTTAGTATTTTGTTGACGCGTAAGCGTGTGTGTTTACTGTGTTTTCAGTCGTTTAGACTTACGTTTCAGTAAATCTTTTTTGCTTTGCCACGTGTTGTTGACGTTCGTGTCAGTGTCTTGCGTGTCGCCATTTTGTTGTGTGAGTTAGTTTTCTAGCTCGTGTGACTTTGTTCGTAGCTCTCCGTGCCTCTGCTTTTTGTGGGGCAAGTTTAGCTATAGTATTTTGTAAACGCATTAGTGCGTTGTGTTTACTGAATTTTCCAGTCGTTTAGACTTATGTTTCAGTAAAAAAAATTTTTTTTTTTCGCGTTGCCACGTGTTGTTGTCAACATGTCTGATTCAGACAAGCGCCGTGGCAAGTCGGACCCCAAGGGGAAAGTTAAGCCTAAGTCTTCCTCTTCCAAAGCAACGTTACTTGTTACAGACCAAGAGCGTAACACTTTGTTGGCTGTACCAATTTCGGCGCCTAGCGCTGTTACTACTTCTGCTTCTTTTGCGGCGCCTAGCGCTACTGTTACTTCTGCACCTGTCTCTACATCGGAGACTTCGTCATCGTTGTTAGCACCTGGACAAGGTGCGTTGGTTTCCTCTCTGTTAAAGTCACTGCCCTTACCCAAATGCAGTATACTTATTTTGTACTGCAGGAGGTACAATTTTGGTACGTTTGCAGCACATTTAAGGTACGTACTGAAAATGTACCAAATTGGAACCGTGCTGAAAATATGCTGAAAAGATACCAAAAATATACCTCCAAGTACTGAAAACGTACTTCCCTTTTCAAAGTATCAACATGTACTGAAAATATACTGAATATGTGCTGTTAACATGCACACCATGAAAGTTTTAGGGCAAATGCTAGCATTTGTAAATAAGAAAAACTGAGAAAAGTCAAAACAATTTGCAGTGGCAATCTTCAGCTTTTAATATCCGAAAAATAACAATGCATTCACATGAATCCATGTGTATATCTATATCTATATATGCACACACACAATGCAAATTTAAAACAAATAGTGTTCAACTTTACAGAAAAATATGTATTAACTTTTACACCTGCATGCAAGCATACCACAACCATACTGCAAATGTACCACAAATATACTGCAACTGTACTGATTAATTGCTGCTTTGGAGACATACCTCACAGATACTGAAAGCATACCAATAATATACTGCCATAGAAGTTAAAGAATATACCATAAGTATACTGATTATGTACTGCTGCAGAAGTATACTAAAAGTATACTAATAATATACTTCTCTAGAGGTTTAAGAAAAATTGCCACAGAAAAAAGAATGTACTATAAGTATACTGATTATGTACTGCTGCAGAGGTATACCAAAAATGTACTAAAAGTATACCAATAATATACTTCCCCAGAGGTTTAAGAAAAATTGCCACAGAAAAAAGAATGTACCATTAGTATACTGATTATGTACTGCTGCAGAGGTATACCAAAAATGTACTAAAAGTATACCAATAATATACTTCCCCAGAGGTTTAAGAAAAATTGCCACAGAAAAAAGAATGTACCATTAGTATACTGATTATGTACTGCTGCAGAGGTATACCAAAAATGTACTAAAAGTATACCAATAATATACTTCCCCAGAGGTTTATAAAAATAGCCACAGAAAAAAGGGGGTGGGGGGAGGGAGAGGGGGTGGGGGGAGGGAGGGAGAGGGGGAAAGGGGGTTGGGGGGGGGGGAGATAGAAAGGAAAAAAAATATATGTCAGTACACAAAAAAACAAGAAGAGCAAACGCTCGATCGAGTCACTTTCGCAGTTCTGAATATTATATGAGGCATCAGATGGACAGGAAGAAATTGCTATTCACAACACAATGAGTCACGTTCACATAAAATTTGAGCCCGGTCACTTTTATAGTTTCCGAGAGAAGCCCAACGTTAAGTTGTGTGTTGCCGAACAGAAAAGGCTAGTTATCTCCCTTGTTTTTCTGATAACGTTCGTAAAAGGCTACAGATGTAAATACTTTGATGTAAAGAATAATCCTACAAAGTTTCAATCACATCCGATGAACTTTGTCAAAGATATAAAATGTCTAATTTTTCCTTTGACGCTGACCTGTGACCTTGAAAAAGGTCAAAGGTCAACGAAACCATCGTTAAAGTGTAGAGGTCATTGGAGGTCACGACTAAACAAAATATGAGCCCGATCGCTTTGATAGTTTCCGAGAAAAGTCCAACGTTAAGGTGGTGTCTACGGCCGGCCGGCCGGCCGGACGGCCGGACAGACTAACACTGACCGATTACATAGAGTCACTTTTTCTCAAGTGACTCAATAACCCTCATCAAAGTTTCCATACCATAGAACATGGGTGGAGATCACATAAAGACACCACAGACAAAATATGACTAGAACTCTCATACCAATAATAGGAGAGAAACAATTTGATGTACATACAACAGAACGTGACTAGATAAACGCATGACTAGAAATCACAAACCAATTTTAGGAGAGAAACAATTTGATGTACATACAACAGAACGTGACTAGATAAAAATATACCACAGAGAAAAAAAGAAAACAGATCTAAAAGAAAATAAAGTCTGTCCATACATCCAAACAACCATAGGTCCTGGCACATGGCACAATAATATATTATATCAGGACGTAAAAGTTACTTCGAATTCTTAGCTTTACAAATGGCTGCTGACAGCTTGCTCCGCAGCACCGTCCTAATCCTCGCCGACGAGCTGCCCTCATTGCTTGCCACGGTGTAAGCTGAAATGATATATTCAGCAGGTTCAGACAAAATTATAATTCAAATTAAAGCCTGCAAGAAAAATATTAATATCCATCCAAACCTCTGTACTTGAAGTCTTTTCTTTAACTTTACCAGCAGAATACCACTTGTGCAATTGAATGCATCTCTGTCTGCTTCAGATCCGGGATGTTCCCCCGGACAAGATTTTTAACTTTTTAAAAGAGATCAAGATTTTTTTTATAAGATTGTAAGTACCAGAAGTGATAGTGATTAATTTTTAGAACCTTCTTTTACAGTGATAGATCTGAATTTTTTGTTTGTTTGTTTAACGCCCAGCCGATCACGAAGGGCCATATCAGGGCGGTGCTGCTTTGACATTTAACGTGCGCCACACACAAGACAGAAGTCGCAGTATGCGAATGCTTGCAACAAAATTCACAAATGGCTATTAAGCAAGTCACGTGGACAACATCCGAGTCATAACGGAGTGGTACCCAGGCATCAGTACTTGGCTAGTTACGCTATGTTCATTATTGATTGTCGAGGGATAAGTGAACATTTTGGATGCTTGTCATTTTGTTGTTGAGCATAGCAGCTGCAAAATCGGAGCATGCTACGCCAAACATTGTAGCAGTTGGCAGGTATGCAGCTATCATACCTAACATACCTTGTGTAGCATAGCTGGCCATCAGCTCCCCCTCCAGCTCGCGCTGTCTTGCCTCCAGGCTAGTCAGTAGTGACCTTGGCCTGCAGGTCCTTGACCTGCTCCCTCAGTGCAGCTGCATTCGCCTTGCAGGCTTCAGTGCAGGCCAGGTGCTGTGGTTAGAACTGAAAAAAAGAATACCAATTATGCACATGTATAAATAAAAAATGTTACTAAAACATTAACCAAAACTGTCGGCACTTAAAAAGTGAGCAGACACATCATAATTTTGTTGGGGAATAATTAAATAAATCCATAAACAAAAAGACTGCCAACGTTCCAAAATTCAGAATCAAAATCCAAGAACGGTAGTTTGTTGTAATTTAATATATATTTGTGAATGTATTGTTTTGTCAATAACAAACGTTCCAACAAACTTACCTTTCTTGTTTTTTGATAGGGAATAATTAGTTACCTGATCTCGGCGCCTTAGCCGCTACTGTTGCACGCGGTGTTGGTGCACCATCGAGGTCATATGAAGGCTAAAACAAAAAAATCCCATAGCAACACGTGAGAACATTCAACTTTCAAGGCTTTTGAAAAAAAGACACTAGCTGCTATTAGGATCTGCTCTAAATGTCACATGCACAGAAATGATCAGGCTTCAAGCAAAGAATGAAGCAATAAACTAACTCAGTAACTGGCAACACTCGCTGCAAATTGAGGAACATTTGTCGTGGTGACTGGCGACGCTGACTCTAGCGACGCCAACTGCATAGCTAATATAAATAAAACAAATATAGATTTGCTTATTTGCTACTCTTCACTGCGCACATGTATCCAGGGGATACTTGAAAAAAAACCAGCATAGTACTCAGTAATAGTAGTTATTATTACTTTTGTCTAATAAAGTAATACTAATAGTAAATAACTTAATATACAATTCAACATTTGATTATTTTAGTTTAACTTTGAAGAGAAACAATTAGTTAAACTTGCTAATTTTCAAATACTAAATGTATGGAAGGAAATAATATTGGTTGGCAATATTACAAATGACGAATGCAAGCACTCTTCGTGGGTGCAAGTGAGGCTCTATAAAGTATAAAGAATGTCCTGCATGGCCAATGACTCATTACTAAAGTGCTCAAATTCAAACTCAAAGCTAAGTTCTGTTCTATTTCTAGTGGCACTGGTAACAGTAACTTCAGTAAGTGAAAGTTTGAAAAGAGTAATGAATGTGTATTTCTTTGTCTTCGTGCCATACTACCACTACCAGTCCCATTATGTCACTCGACTCACTGGGTCAGCACAATAGCTACACTAAAAGTTAAAATACCACTGTATCAAAACAATCAACACAATTACTTACCAACGAGAGTGAAGAGGGTTTGTGAAGAGAGTGAGTCACTCATTGCGATTCGGGTGGAGGCAAAGTGGATGTTTCATGTTTCGTTTCTGAGCCAGAGGTGTCACTGTCAGCCATGGTTAGAACTCCACGTTGTCAAAGGACCGGCTGGCTTTTCCCATGGAAGTAGTTGTGCATCTCAACATTGCAACAATATTGTAGACTTTGATCCCACACTTAGATATCCAGTTCAAAAGCTTCGTTCATGATGCATTCCTGGGAAAATATCCACTCTAGACACGCACTGTTTCAGTCATGCCTCATGGCAGCTTCAAAAATGGCGGTGTACTTTTGTCTCCTTTCATTTGATTGGGCGATATTTTTAGAACTAGCCACCATGCAGACAAGAGTGAAAAGTAGGTTTTGGACCAGAAATGTTTTCAAATCACTAAGGTGTTGTTGTTTTTTTAAAGTTTTTTTTAATCACATTCTTTTGTCCAGTGGATGCAGCAACATATTTATGTTCTGCTTATTTTGAAGTTTAAACTGTGTTTTAGGTATTAAAAAAAAATATAAAAAAAATTGAACATTTTGAATAAGTTAATTTACTGTGCCGTCTTGTTAAAATAAATAATGCAGAATATTGTATACATGTGTGTTTTGGTTGGTGTATTTATTCCAGTTTGAATGGTACCTGGATGTTTGGGGAAGAAGAAGGCAAACGTCTATATCATTAAGAATGTAGATGCAAATTGTAATGTCTTGCTTCAAGTTAACTGAAACATATGGTCAAATATATATATATATATATATATGCATTTGATTTACACTATCGATGACAGCTAGAGAAAATGGCTCGATGAAAGATTGAATGGCGTAGTGTTTGTCGTACATTTTTAGTACACAAAATGTTTCTAAGTCCAACTGGCACTCGCAGTATGAAAAGTAACAAAGTCGAAGCAGTACATTTGCAGTACAGGCAAAAAATGGCTAAGTTATTTTGGTATGTTTTCAGTATACATAATATTTTCTAAGTCCAAAAGAAGCACATTTTCAGTACACAAAATGTTTTCTAAGTCATATTGAAGTACTTTTTCAGCATACAAAATATTTTCAAAGTCCAACAAAAGCACATTTTCAGTACATCAAAAAGTGGTTAAGTCTAAACGAGGTATGTTTTCAGTACAATAGAGGTATGTTTTCAGTATACCACCTAACTTGGTTCAAAACTGCAGTACATTTTCAGTGTACCTAAAATGTACTGAATTTTCTTTGCAGCACATTTGAAGTACATTTGAAGTACATTTTTGGGCAGGAGGTACAAATTCAGTACATTTTCAGCTCATGTTTGGTATACCTAATTTGTGCTGATTTCTGTGGGGGTGGTTCCGGAAATCCGCAGCTTGGTGCAGGCAGAATTTCAGCGTTCCGTCGCCAGCAGTTCGGCGTTTCCGGCATCTGGCAGTGACGTCCGGGCATTGGCTTCCGTGTCTTTGTCCTCCACTTCCGGCTTGGAGCAGCGTCCTCCCTTTTCAGCGTCGGCTAGTAAGCAGAGCTGGTCCGATAGCCCTCGTGAGGCGCCTGGACGTTCTCCTTCGGGGGACAGCTCTTTCGCATCGGGTCACGACCGATACCTTGCTGATCTTTCATTTCCGGCGATAACCTACGAGGCCCCGGACTTGATCGAACAGCGGCGGCAGTCGGTTTCGACTGCCGCATTTCCGGCACTTGCCGGAAGTGATGATCCGTCCGCTCCGGCACGCTACGGCGGTCGCGGCAGGATGGAGTATTCACTGACTTCCGGTCCTTCCGGATCGCGAAGTCAACCAGTGCAGTCTTCACTTCCGCATTTTGCGGTTCCGTTGACTACACTTCCGGTTTCGGCCGGAAACGCTTCTTCCTCTTCTGGTGGTTCCTTCCGGATACCAGATAGTGGATTACAGCGTGTGCCTTCCGGCTTTCAAGCGCCTAGGCTTGAGCAGGCATCACTCCACTCAGTCGGGGGAGTGACGTCAGCTCATCCAGCTCCGGTTTTTGCGGATGGTCGTCCTGCTTACCCTTTACCTTCACAGGGTTTTGGGCGGCAGGATGACGTTAGTGCTCAGGCTTTTCCGGTTTCCGGTTTGCCAGGGCATGCTTCTGCTTCCGGAACTGGTGACTTCGGTCATGGTTCCACGTGTGACTATTCTGATGCTCCATCAGTGGTCAGCGAGGAGTCGCGGGGCGTGTTTCCGTCGAAGCTCAAGGCTGTTCTTGACGTCGCGGCGGAAGTAACGTCTCGTTATTTTCCTGAAGGGGTGGTGGCTGCGGACTCTTCCGCATCATTCGTTCCTTCTGCCATGGCGGACTTCCGGCCGGCACAGGAAGATGTTTCTTCCTTCCAGTTCGCCGAGTCTCCGTCAGTGGCTTACCAACTTTCGCATTCACTGGTTCGTCCAGCACATGCGGGGAGTGGTATTCGGCCAGTGCCTGTTCCGTTACTGCTTCCTTTTGGTCCAGTTCCGGAATCAGCTCAGCAGTGGGTGGCTTCAGCTGCCCAAGCCTCTTCCTTCGTGCCTACGGCCAATAGGAAGCTTGGCATGCCCAATCAGAGCCAGAGTTGGCTGGCGTCTTTTGCACTCCCTAGGGCTACACTTCCGGTTTCCCGGGAATTGCTGCCTCTTCTGACTAAACCGATCAAGCGTGATTCGGTTTTGCCGGTTTCCGAGGCTTCCCTCCTCTCTGCTGAGGAGGTTGGACGTCGGCAGATCGAACTGTCCTCCATTGCGGAGACTCTCGTTCGGGCTCTGTCTCGGGCATTGACCGATTCGCTGGTTCCTTTCACTCTCAGTGAAGAACAGAATGCGGACGATGTCTCTGCGCTTTTGACCGCATTGGCCAAGGTCAATGAGGAACAATTGCGTCTTTCCTCCCTGCAGTACACCCAAGCGGTACTCTGCAGGAGGGATCTCTTCCTCTCGCAGTCCCAATTCACGGAGCTGGCTACTAGGGAGACCTTGAGAGTCTCCCCGGTCTCAGAGGAGTCTCTCTTCTGTCCGCTGGCACTGGATGCCAGACAGAAGGAGATTCAGTCAAACAAGGACAGTCAGTTCCTTGACTACACTCTGAAGGGGGTGAAACAGTCTCAGCCTTCTAAACAGAAGCAGGCTCAGACATCGTCTAACCCCAAGCCAGCTCAGAAGCGGCAGGCTCCGCCGGCCGCTCGTGGTGGGAAGAAGAGGACGGCATCGGGGAGGGGGCGTGGCGGCTCTGGAAGTAAGCCACACCCCCAATGAAGCGCTCCCGATCTCACCTCCCTCCCGCCCTCCACCTTGGTGATGGCGGGAGGCCCCTCCCGGGCACTTTCTCGTTGGATGTCGGTAGTAGACCGCCAATGGATTGTGGGAGTGGTGAGATCGGGCTTCCGTCTACTCTGGCGGGAGGAAAAGGCGCCTCTTACCCGAGTGCCTCCGCGGTTCAAGCCCCCCTTCTCGCAGGAAGCACGTTCCGTCTTGCAGTCGGAAATTGCCTCCCTGGAGCAGAAGGGCGCGGTGGAGAGAGTTCGGGTCCACAGCTCCCTGGGATTTTACGGGCGTCTGTTCGCTGTTCCCAAAGCATCAGGAGGATGGCGTCCCGTGTTGGATTTATCTCTCCTCAATACTTTCTTGAGGGAGATAAAATTCAAGATGGAGACGCCAGCCTCTGTCCGAGACTCTCTCCGCCCAGGAGACTGGGTGACCTCGATCGATCTCACGGACGCATACTTTCACATTCTTATGCATCCGGCCGACCGGAAATGGCTTCGTTTCCGGTGGGGAGATCAGATCTACCAGTTTCGCGCACTCCCTTTCGGGCTGTCTCTCGCACCATGGATTTTCACCATGGTGGTGAGACAGGTCTGTGCACTGGTGAGGTCCCAGGGTATCCGTCTGCGGGCTTATCTGGACGACTGGCTCATCATGAACCAGTCCCAGAGCGGCTGTTCGCAGGATACCCTGACGGTTCTTCGAGAATCCAACTCGTTGGGGTTCTCGATCAACCGGGTAAAGTCGGAGCTGACCCCGTCACAGACATTCACTTATCTGGGGATGTCTTTCGACACGGTCGCTTGGACTGTCCAGCCTTCTCAGAGAAGGGTGGACAAGCTCCAAGCTCAGATTCGCTCCACTTTACCTCTCCTGATGGCTTCCATCCGCTCGCTCGCCTCCATCTTGGGGCAGATGGAGTCTATGGCTCTTCTGGTTTCACTGGGCCGGGTCCACAAACGTCCGCTTCAGTTCGCGCTGAAGCCGTTTGTGGACTCTCCTCTGGTGGACTGGGACGCCCTCATCCCTTTGCAGGGATGGTTCCAGTCTGCGACCCTTCCGTGGTTTGACACGGAGTGGGTCTGCAGAGGTGTTCCGATCGTCGTGCCCCTCCCCGACCTGGACCTCTTTACAGATGCGTCCAGGGAGGGTTGGGGGGCACATACAGATCTTCAGACTACTTCCGGTCTGTGGACGACGGAGCAGTCCTTGTGGCACATCAACTTGCTGGAGCTAGAGGCAGTTGCTCTAGCTCTGGCCAAGTTTCTGCCCTCCCTGTACGCCAAACATGTTCGTCTGTTTACAGACAACATGACAGTGGCGGCGTACATCAACAAGCAGGGAGGCTCGCGGTCCCCGTCTCTCTCGGAGAGGGCTTGCGAGATCCTGGTGTGGTGCTTTCAGCATCATATCACGATCTCGGCCAGGTACCTTCCAGGGAGGCTGAACACTTTGGCGGATGCGCTCAGTCGTTCCGGTACAGTGCTTCAGTCGGAGTGGACGATCACTCACGGGGCACTGCTTCGCCTTTGGGCCCAGGTCCAAAAGCCTCTTGTGGACCTTTTTGCCACAAGGTACTCAAAGAGGCTTCCGGTGTTCGTCTCGCCATTCCCGGACCCTCAGGCATGGCGAGTGAACGCTCTGGACTTTCCCTGGACGGGTCTGGAGGCGTACGCCTTTCCTCCCTTTCCGTTACTCAGCCGAGTAATCCGGAAAGCGGAGATGGAGGAGCCGGCCCTTCTTCTTCTGGTCGCTCCTCTGTGGCCGTCGCAGGTCTGGTTTCCAGATCTTCTTCGGCTCACCCAAGGGCCCCCCATTCCTCTCGCACTCGTGCGAGGGGAACTAGTGCAGCCCCGAACAGGCATTCCACACGAGGAGCCCAGTCTTCTGAAGCTTCACGTGTGGAAGTTGTTCGGGACTCGCTGAAGCGCTCTGGGGCGTCGTCTTTGACTCTGGACTTGGTGGCTCGCTCGCATAGAGCGTCCACCTCTTCAGTTTATGCTTCCCACTGGAAGGCATGGACTGCCTGGTGTTCAGCTAGAGGGGTGAGTTCGGTGGCTCCGCGCTCTATTCAGGTCGCTAACCACCTCTCTTTCATGTCTTCGCAGGGCGCCTCAGTCTCCTCGTTGAGGGTCCGGCGCTCCGCTATCTCGGCGACTCTTAAGCAGATTGGTCGTTCTGTTCGAGTCGGGGGCGTTATAGCTGCAGTCATTAAAGGGGCTGCTCTTAAGGAAGCTAAAGCTCGTTTGCCCGCTCCCAAGTGGGACTTGTTTTTAATCCTGGAATTCCTTCGTTCTGCGGATTTTGAGCCTTTAAGCGAGGCCAGTCTGTTCAATGTCACTCGCAAAGCGCTGTTTCTCCTTTTGTTGGCTACGGCCCGACGGGGTAGCGAGGTCCACGCCCTGTCGGGTCAGCCTGGAGATATCTCCTTTGAGCCGGACGGTTCCGCATCTTTGCGTTTCCGGCCTGATTTCCTGGCCAAGAATCAGTCTCCGGGGCAGGCCTCTCCGCTGGTTAGAGTTAAGGCTCTGACCAGCGCGTTGGCCCCGGATGACCCCGATTCGGTCAATTGCCCTGTGAGGGCACTTCGTCTGTACTTAGCCCGGACTCAGCCGATTCGGTCTAGTTCTCAGAAGTTGTTGTTTATCTCTCTCCTTACTAGGCGCGAGAAAGATTTGTCGAAGGTAACGTTGGCCCGGTGGGTGTCCTCGCTCATCAAGCAGGCTTATGAGTGGAGTCGCACAAAGAGGGGGGGGGTTATGCCCTCCTTGCCACTTGACTCGGCCCGAGCCCATGAAACGAGGGCGTGGGCATCCTCTCTGGCAGTTCTGCGCTCCAGACGTCTAGAGGAGGTGCTGACAACTGCGTATTGGCGTTCCGAAGATGTTTTTATAAACTTTTATCTTCGGGACGTCACAGCTCTTCGACAGGATGGCTCCAGAGGCCTTCCAGCGCTCATAGCAGCAGGCCAGTTCCTGTCCAGAACTTGATGGTGAGTTTTGATTCATTTCTAGCCCACCGCCTTGTTGATGTTATCTGCTAATGTGATTCGGAGTAAGAATATGATATTTAATGGAAAATTTCCTAAATAAATTTTCATTTAATTAATATACTTACCCGAATCACATACTGTATTCCCTCCCACCTGCCCCGCTTATGGTTTTAAGATTTTTTTTAAAGCCGTATGAGAATAGGCACGTGTTCCTAGAGGAAGTGACGTGGCATACACCCGTATGGGAGGTAACTCCCGGTGTGCTGGCCCATTACCAAAGCTACTTTCACTTTCGTTTTGGTGATGGGGTTGCTTCCCTTTAAATTCTTTAGCCGGGTAAGCGTTTTTCAGTGATAAGCATCTCAGGTGACTCAATGCTAATGTGATTCGGGTAAGTATATTAATTAAATGAAAATTTATTTAGGAAATTTTCCATTTTCGGCTGGGTGGTTACAAATACCTTAAGGTTTACAAGATTGTTCATATTATGCATATTCGCAAAGCCTGTTTGTTCTGAAATAGATTTAGAGTCAAAAGAGGCCATTCAAATCCTCCCTGAAATGCAAAAATTTGTTTTTGGGTGGGGGGCGCTGCCAGCAAGGGCGCTGCCCCTGCACCCCGCCGGGGCCTTGACGGCCCCTGCCCCTGGACCACGACCTTTTCAGTTTTTTCATTTTCCAGCATTGCACCCATGAAAAGGAGAAATGTTTGAAAACGGGTTTGGGAGTGGGGTACATATATATGGAAAAGAAATCAGATTTGATTTTTGTGTGTGAAGGTTCAGACAATCGGCATCTCGGGTCAGATGCACGGGCTGTTGCTATGGAAACAAGGCAAGTCGTGGGAGCGAGGCAACGACCAGATGCGCCACATCATCCTCCGCAACCTGAGCCACCTCTACACCTGGCAAGATCGTCGCTGCTCCAAAGAGTTTTTGACCACCCTCCCCAAGCCAGACTCCCGGCTGCGGGTAGCGCCAGGCTACGGTTGTGTGACGTATCTGTGGCTGCTTCACAACCAGAGACAGATGCTGGCCACAGAGCAGTATGACTGTGTAGGGACTGTCATGGATTTTGTGGTGGCGGCCATTTGCGATCTTGCGCTTCCAGTCACGTCTGATCAGCTGGCGGCCAGTTTCGGCTACTTCAACGTGGAGTCTCGCACCTGGAATACTGACATGTAAGGTGTACCGTAGTACTGTGGTACCTGAAATGTGTGCATGGCCCCTCCAGTGAGAGGACATTTTTTCTCTTCAGCTATTTCTTACCTTTACTAAAATGTACTTGCTATGCGCTGGTCCCAAGGGTGATCTTTTATTGCAGGTACCACTGTAGCGATATATTTTAGGGTCACAGAGATAGCTTAGTTGGTAGCGATGCTGGCTTAAAAACCAGTTTTTCAATATCTGCAGTCATTGGTTCTGCCCTACATTTTGCTAGGGATTTATTTCCCAAAATTAACATTGTGGAAACTTGGTGTCCAAGCATCCCCGTGTCTACACGTTCCCACGATAAAGATTCCAAGTTTACAGCGAATCCCCCCGTGGGTTAGGGGGAAGAATTTACCCGATGCTCCCCAGCATGTCATAAGAAGCGAGTAACGGATTCTGTTTCTCCTTTTACCCTTGTTAAGTGTTTCTTGTATAGAATATAGTCAATGTTTGAAAAGAATTTAGTCAAGCAGTATGTAAGAAATGTTAAGTCCTTTGTACTGGAAACTTGCATTCTCCCAATAAGGTAATACATTGTACTACGTTGCAAGCCCCTGGAGCAAATTTTTGATTAGTGCTTTTGTGAACAAGAAACAATTGACAAGTGGCTCTATCCCATCTCCCCCCCTTTCCCCGTCGCGATATAACCTTCGTGGTTGAAAACGACGTTAAACACCAAATAAAGAAAGAAAGAAATAGCTTAGTTGGTAGCGGTGCTGGCTTAGAAACCAGGTTTTCAATATCTGCATTCATTGGTTCTGCCCTACATTTTGCTAGGGATTTATTTCCCAAAATTAACATTGAGGAAGCTTGGTGTCCAAGCATCCCCGTGTGTACACGTTCCCACGATAAAGATTCCAAAGTTACGGCGAAAGTCTCGGGGCTGGAAACATGAACACAGTATAAGGGAAAGAAATGGCTAGCGCCGTACTGTATGGTAGCTCGCTTTCCCAAGGGAGAAAGTACCCCACATTTCTATGAGGGTAACCTCACCGGACTGTATGATACCTTATTCTTGTTCTTATCCTCAGGGATGTCGTTAGGCATCGGACATAGACCGATTAAAAGGCTCAAATGTCCGATTAACATAGCCGCATGGCGGTCAGATGTCCTATCGTTTTGAACTGAGCGCTGTCATTGTCCAATAACAACTCCATTCCTTCGGACAGCGCGATAATTATTTTCCTTTCAAGATACACATTTTCAAAACACGACCGAGCACTCGTACGGGTGCATTGAAGTTGTGCAGTGCGGATCTTGCTTTTTCGGGAATTTCGAACCGTTTGTGACATGAGCCGTTTGGGCAGCACACTAAAGTTAGGAGTACGGGAGACAACTCCAACTGATTGCAAGTCTTACGTCTGCTTTTGGTTTTAGTTCGAGACATTTTGAAGAAGCGCTTTGAACTATGACACAGTACTGTCACTGAAATAAAACTTAGGACCCCCAAAGATCAACAAAAGCTGAACACCTTTGTCTTTCGTGTGTGTGAATGAGTGTATGTGCGCCTTGAGTCGCCTGTTGGTGAGATATGTGCGCGTTATAAATATTCGTATTATTATTATTATTATTATTTATTATTATCCTGTGCCACGTTTGGGTTAAAAACAGGTGCAAACACGCCGAGCGTCATTCTTGAAAATGACAGTGCCAATGACAGTGTCGCCGCTGAAACTGACACAACTACCAAAAGAGAAGTTTAGTCTTTTGTACAGGACGTGGTGTCGGCACAGCAGGAAATTCGCAGAAACGGTCTTTTAACTATTCATGGCCGACCCTGTTTAGTTGGTAAGACCTTGACAGCAAAGACACTATACTGCTTTGTCAAATCTGTGTTGAAACGGACTTCTTTTTTTTCTCAGTATTTCATTTTCTAGTCAAATCTTGCAGTTTGTGAGACAATCAAAAAAAGAGTGCTGAACGTTTTTGTTGCTTTTTAGTTGTTTGTTTCTTGTTGTGTGTGTCCTATTTGAAACTAAATTAATAAAACAATGTATGCAAAAATGGTCGGTGAAAATACTACATATGTTATGTATATATGTGTGTGTGTGTGTTGAAGCGTGTGTGTGAGTGCACATGAATTTGGAGCCAGTCCATGGACAGTGTTTTTCACAAAATTACGATGTCCTATTGAAATTTCTGAAAGCAGTCAAATGTCCTTTTGATGCTGAAGAGCTCAGGACATTTGTCCTTTAGGCGTGAATTTGTAACAACATCCCTGTATCCTATGTTAAGACTTCAACAAAATCTGAAACGTTTTGTTTATGTGAACTCGTGATATTGAGAAGTCACCTTACTGATGTAAGTTCTTGGTCTTTTGATTGACTTTTGTTTGTTTGTTCGTTCATGGGCTGAGACTCCCATGGCTTTTACGTGTATGACCGTTTTTACCCCGCCATTTAGGCAGCCATACGCCGCTTTCGGAGGAAGCATGCTGGGTATTTTCGTGTTTCTATAACCCACCGAACTCGGATATGGATTACAGGATCTTTTTCGTGCGCACTTGGTCTTGTGCTTGCGTGTACACACGGGGGTGTTCGGACACCAAGGAGAGTCTGCACACAAAGTTGACTCTGAGAAATAAATCTCTCGCCGAACGTGGGGACGAACTCACGCTGACAGCGGCCAACTGGATACAAATCCAGCGCGCTACCGACTGAGCTACATCCCCGCCCCTTTTGATTGACTAATTATTGTTTGTTTTTCCATTCACTGCAAAAACCATTGGGTTGACAGACTTATGCATGATTCATTTTGTCTATATAATCAAACATTCCGTAACTGACCTTTCTGTTATTCTTATGCTTTTTTTCAGACTGAAATCGTGTGGTTTTCCTGTGAACGTGTTGCCGGAGGTGCGCAAGGCGGGGCAGGTAGCGGGACACCTGTTGCAGGGCCTGGAGCACATCCCGGCTGGTACTCCAGTCCTCTGTGCCATGGGGGACATGCAGTGCGGGGTGCTGTCTGGAGCACAGGACCGCAGCGATGCAAGTAAGCAGTGTTCATGGGCAGGGAGATAGCTAAGACGGTATAGCGGCACTGGTTTGAAACACGTCGTGAGATAGCTAAGATGGTATAGCGGCAAAAGAAACAAGAGGTGAAGCCTTCAAGGCTCTCGTAAGAAATTGACAAACAGTAACACAAACTCAATCACTCCGTCACACATACACACACACAGTAAGTGGGAGACGCTAGATCTAGATCTGTCTGTAGCCTACTTACGGGGACACGACTGCCACTGAGATCGACACTGCCCTTTCGACAGCGCTTCCTCGCGCAGACACTGAAAACACGCCGTGCAGATCAACCTGTAGGAAATCTCCTTTGGTATCTTCTTTATCTATTTTTTCTGGAGCCGCTACGAAACCGAACAATGTGAAATCGTCAGTCGGCGAATGCAGCTTGGTTAGAACTGAGAAGTGAATCTATACCACAATGCTTCACGCGATCTGACCTAACCTTGACCCCTGACCTGGTCTACATACCACACACAACACAAACCAGTCACCTGTTTTTACCCCCCCAAAACCCACCACCACCCGTTTTCTTTGGATACACACTTTATCTACATACGTGCCGACGAAATGTTGATTATTGCTTCAATACTTTGAAGCTGTTGCTTGGATAATAACCCGGTAAAATTAGTATTTCGGTGTTCAGTCAAATTGAAATGTTAAAGTTTCTATCACACACGCACGCACAGACAGACAAAAGTTAGCATCGCATAGGCTACACTTACGTGAGCCAAAAAATGGGGAAGCGCCGTACTGTATGGCAGCTAGCTTTCCCCAGTGAGAAAGCAGCACCAATTTCCATGAGGGTAACCTCACAGGACGATATGATACCAATACCAATTCTTGTTACCCCAATGCCACTTACAGCACCCTATATCACCTGCTAGATGATCAGCTTGCGGGAATAACCTTAATTAATTGTTTTCATTGCTACAGATACAATAAGCAGAGGAAAAACAGTCATGTATTTGATACATCTGAAAGACAAGGGTATGTGTTCATTGATGCAAGATTAGCATTAGAGAAAAAGAGGCAAATTATATTGTGTATGCCATACTGTCAACGTAAAAACTAAAAACACGTCAACAAGTATCTAAATGCGTCCAATGCGCAATATTCGTGCATCATTGCGATTCCTATGGTTCTAACTTTTTTGTTAAGAGCTTAAAGGCACAGTAAGCCTCCTGTAAACCATCACAGATACGGTCAGGCTTTTACACACAGTAGAACACCCTTTCATTTAAACACTCACCACTTGAGATCATCCTAGGAGCCCTCCGTAAAAAGCGAGCAATTTTCAAAGAATTTATTTTTGCGTGGTTTATCTTACCCCTGGGCCATCGTGAACCCATGTGATCCAGTTTCCTTTTTTGACTCACATGCGAAGCAAAAGTGAGTCTATGTACTCACCCGAGTCGTCCGTCCGTCCGTCCGGACGGACGGCCGTCCGTCCGGAAAACTTTAACGTTGGATATTTCTTGGACACTATTCAGTCTATCAGTACCAAATTTGGCAAGATGGTGTATGATGACAAGGCCCCAAAAAACATACATAGCATCTTGACCTTGCTTCAAGGTCAAGGTCGCAGGGGCCATAAATGTTGTCTAAAAAACAGGTATTTTTCACATTTTTCCCATTTTCTCTGAAGTTTTTGAGATTGAATACCTCACCTACATATGATATATAGGGCAAAGTAAGCCCCATCTTTTGATACCAGTTTGGTTTACCTTGCTTCAAGGTCAAGGTCACAGGAGCTCTTCAAAGTTGGATTGTATACATATTTTGAAGTGACCTTGACCCTGAACTATGGAAGATAACTGTTTCAAACTTAAAAATTATGTGGGGCACATGTTATGCTTTCATCATGAGACACATTTGGTCACATATGATCAAGGTCAAGGTCACTTTGACCCTTATGAAATGTGACCAAAATAAGGTAGTGAACCACTAAAAGTGACCATATCTCATGGTAGAAAGAGCCAATAAGCACCATTGTACTTCCTATGTCTTGAATTAACAGCTTTGTGTTGCATGACCTTGGATGACCTTGACCTTGGGTCAAGGTCACATGTATTTTGGTAGGAAAAATGTGTAAAGCAGTTCTTAGTGTATGATGTCATTGCTAGGTTTAGTTACCCTAAAGGTCGAGGTCAAGCATGTGAGTCGTATGGGCTTTGCCCTTCTTGTTTTCGCAATGTAGTCGTCAGTTTGTGATTTCAATGCGACTCGCTATAATCTTATCTGCAATGGCACGTTATTGCGTACCTCTGAATCTAAAACGCAACAAACGGCTGCGAACTAGAGCGGTGGCAGTTGGTGGTTCAGAGGAACTGGCGCGAGAAAGACATTTGGCGTGACACGTTTCCGGGCTTTTCTTTTTTCAAACTTTCAAAACTTTGAATTGTACTGATCCTGTCTTGATGAAAAAAGAATTCTTTTATGATTTAAGAATGTTTGTGTAACAACCTGTCTATTTATTATTTAGATTTTAAAAGTTAGGTCTAGCACCAAAACGACGCGCCTGATTGTCCGTTCACATAGTAAACAAAAATAAATTCTTTGAAAATGTCTCACTCTCGACAGAAAGCAACCAGGATGTTCCCGTTCGGTGAGCGTTCAAATGGAAGTATGCTTGCACTGTATGTAGAGGCTCGGGGAGCTCAGTGATGGTTTACGGGAGGCTTACTGTGCCTTTAATGTCAGCACTCAATCCAGCTGAGCTTGCATTTGGATGACATGGTAGTAAGATATACAAATATATTGTACGCTAAAATGTTACACTGTTTTTCTTTTCATTAGCACTGAACATCAGTACTTCAATACAGCTGAGCGTGCGAGTGGATGACATATTATCAGGCCGCCTGATGGGAGAAGCGGTTGAGGTGGTTCCATACTTTGACAACTTTCATCTGGCGGTGGTGGCCGGTCTGAATGGTGGTAACGTCCTGATGTCGCTCGCCTCCCTTGTCAAACACTGGCTGCAGGAGTTGGGTAAGCAGTGTTGTGTACAGCGGAACCCCCCTTTTAACTCATTGTCTCCCAGGTACGGATATATCCGTACACACAGTCACTTCAGTTGCTTTCTTGCAACGTCGATCTAACGCCTGCATTCCAGCGTGTTGATACACAGTTGCTTCACTGTTACTACAATTCTGAGTGACCTGCTGCAGCACAGCTGGTCTCGGCTAAAAAAAAACTTGGTCAACATAGGTGGGGTAGAAAGTGTTTAGACACCCCCTATTTAACACTTTGTACCCCACCTATGTTGACCAAGTTTTTTTTTTAGCCGAGACCAGCTGTGCTGCAGCAGGTCACTCAGAATTGTAGTGACTGTGAATCAACACGCAGGAATGCAGGCGTTAAGATTGATGTTACATGAATTAAGCGACTGAAGCTAACAGTATGAGCAGAATGCGGATATGTGCAGAATGAGAGCAGATGCAATGTAGTGACTGGTCAGATAGTGCCATATGAGTCTTGAAATTGGGGTGTCACTGTAGTTTGTTATCTGCTGTTTTTGTGTGTGTGTGTTTTTTTAGGGGGCGGGGGGGTGCATGATTGAATTAATGATTTATTGTTTTCGTGATTGATTTTTCCCGGCATCAATTTAATTGCCCGTTTATTATTTGGACAATGATCATTGGTTAACAATTCATAAAAGCGGTAATTTCAAAAGGCAGCTGTACTGTTTCCTCACAATTTAGGTCAGTTATTTAGTGTGTGCATGTGTGGGTCCTTTATTGTGGAAAGTGTTTCTGATGATTTTGAGTACATTGAACATTTTGTGTTTTTCTTCATTGCCTAAGTATTTACCATTGTAATCAAACCAGTCAGGCAATGCTTTTCAAAATATTCTTTGTATTGGACAGCAAAAAAGTCATTTAAAAAAAAATAATAAATAGCGGCCTCGCACCACTTTTCGGTTTACCAGGGCAAAGGTGCGCGAGAAAGTTACCGACTGCGTGGGAGCCAGCCGCGATGTTCGATTGGTTGAAATTGAGATTTGTTGTGATTTCAACAAATCAGACCCTGCGGTTAGTTCTCTTTAATTTGGGTGACACCCACTTTAGGTTCGTGCACCTCAGCCCTTTGCACGTAGTATGGAAAGTAAAAAATCTTATGTGTTGTTGATTACAGGTCTCCCACAGGACATCCTGGAGACGGCACTGCTGGAAAAGCTGTCCTCCTTGGGGCAAAAAAGTCCCAGCGACAGCACCCTCAAAATCTGCCCCACCGTGTTCGGCGAGCGACACGACCCTGACCTTTTGGCCAGCGCTGAAGGAATCTCCGCCCACAATGCATCGCTGGGTGCCATGTTCAGAGCAGCCTCGGAAGGCATCGTGGATAATATCTTCCGCCTCTTGCCTCCGGAGGTCCTGGCGTCAAACGGATTGAAGCGAGTTGTTGGTTCTGGTTCGGTGCTACGGAATCCTTTGGTGTTGAAACGCACGCAGGAGATTCTGGCTGGGAAACTGGAGTTTGTGCAGGGTACCGAGAGTGATGCTGCTCTCGGGGCTGCAAAGGCTGGCCTTGCTTTTTTGCAACAACAGCAGTGAACAGAAATAGCCTGAAACTATGTGTTCTCCGCAGCAGCTGTTAAAATGGAGGAAGAAACATTGCAGAGAAAGGAATGGGTAAAATGGACTGTATGTGCTTTTGATTGATTTGTTGGTTGATTCTGTTCAGGGGATATGTACGTATTTCAACTGTGGATTTGTTTTTGTACAGATAACTGATAAGAGCTTTTTTTGCACGTGAGCGGTGAGATGATCAAACTTTAGGGAAAAGATGGAAGAGAAAAACATCATGACATTTCAGAAAAGGAACCAAGTTACTGTGCAGGATCATGATTTTTGCTTCTGTTTCTAAAGAAGCTGAGGATGAAAATGAGAGTACATTCGACAATATGGGGATATGTAAGATTGCAGTTTCCGATGAGAGATGTGTTCTTGAATAGAAGCACAGCATGGAGCCTATTTGTTTGATTAAAAGAGGGAGGGGGTGTCAAAAATAGAAGTGCCCATTAATTAAGGTTGTGATTTGACACTTTTACAGGCCAGTCTATATTACAGTCAATGATGTAATATAATGTATTGATACATGTAGTAGATTTGTTTTGTTTTTATGAATTTGGTAGTTTCACAGGTCGCCTTCAGTTAAAAGGTAAAAAAGAAAATAAATATGTTTTTAATGAGGAGTCTTCGCCGTAAGGAGCATCTGGTATACAGCTTTGAATGACATATTTATGTTAGATTTTGAAATGCTTTTTGGCTACAATAAATTTAAAAAAATTAAGACTTAAAAAAATCTGAGAAAATCAGGTCTTTAAAAGGAGGGTCAGTCTTAAAATCGGGGTAAACTTACAGAAGTTATGAACAAAAAATCTGGGTCTTAAAAGGGAGGGTCAGTCTTAAAATCGGGATAAACTTACAGAAGTTATGAACAAAAAATCTGGGTCTTAAGAGGGAGGGTCAGTCTTAAAATCGGGGTAAACTTACAGAGGTTATGAACAAAAAATCTGGGTCTTAAAAGGGAGGGTCAGTCTTAAAATCGGGGTAAACTTACAGAAGTTATGAACAAAAAATCTGGGTCTTAAAAGGGAGGGAGTCTTAAATTGGGGGGTCTTAGAAAAGGGGTTCCACTGTATTAGGATTACTCACAGTTACTTGTGTGTATAGCTGTTACCTCAAAGGTTGAATTTTCAGGGATGAAAACATGGCAATAGAAACATGAATGTGCAATTGTTTTATTCTTGATTTATTACTTTATTTTCAGATGTGCAGAACATTAAGCAATAGCTGTGGGAACATGTGCCTCTTTCTCTTTCTTTTCATTTATTTATTTAAAGAAAACAATGATTCCATTGAATTAATTGAAATTCTAGGTATCGGTTAAGATTTTGACAAGGTAAATAGCATGTGTCTGAGGAAGTTCTTTCTCTTTCTTTTCAATATTTGTTTTGAATTTAAAAACAATGAAAAAGTGTTGTGCCATATCATTAATGTGCCTGTTAATCTTCATCGGATCACGCTTTGGACCACACAGTCCAGATGATGTGGGTCGTGTATGACCCATACTTTCTAAAGAAGGATTCAACGTAAAAAGTATGGGTTGTACACGACCCACGCCATCCAAATAGGGATACACTCTTTACCGCCTCTTTGCAGAGTATGGGTCGTACACGACCCACGCCATCCGAATAGGGATAAACACCGTAAAATGCCTTCTTTAATTCCCTATGACCCACAAAATGCGGACTGTGTAGTTCAAATGACGTCATTGTTCCACGATCCAGGAAGCACCGTGAAGGTTAAAGTACATGTAACATGATTTGGCTATGTATAAATTTGTGCACAGATACGGATACTGTAGAAGTTGTCATTTGCGCCTTGGGATTACACTTTTAAAAGTTTATTTGTGAATGACGTTAGACTGTATATTTTGTTGTAAATATCATTATAAAGTGTCTGTGTGCTTCAGTCAGAATATGCAGTGTATTAATTTCATCCCGTCTCATAAATATATTGATGCATTGCTGTTAAATATATTGATGTATTGCTGATAAATGTATTGATATATTGCTGTTCTTTAAGCAAGCAGCTATAGTAATATTACTCCATACTTAACAAATTTCTTGGTTCTTTTTCAGAACTCTGTGTAAATTGCATGTGCTCCAATTAATGCATGAACAGTCTGTGACATTATGAAATGTACCCCCCGCGGGTTAGGGGGAGTCCCATATTGGTTGGGACGAGAAAGAATTTACCCGATGCTACCCAGCATGTCGTAAGAGGCGACTAACGGTTCTGTTTCTCCTTTTACCCTCGTTAAGTGTTTCTTGTATAGAATATAGTCAATGTTTGTAAAGATTTTAGTCAAGCAGTATGTAAGAAATGTTAAGTCCTTCGTACTGGAAACTTGCATTCTCCCAGTAAGGTAATACATTGTACTACGTTGCAAGCCCCTGGAGCAATTTTTTTATTAGTGCTTTTGTGAACAAGAAACAATTAACAAGTGGCTCTATCCCATCTCCCCCCTTTCCCCTATCCCATCTCCCCCCTTTCCCCGTCGCGATATAACCTTGAATGGTTGAAAACGACGTTAAACACCAAATAAAGAAAGAAAGAAAGATGGTTCTTTTTCAGAACTCTGTGTAAATTGCATGTGCTCCAATTAATGCATGAACAGTCTGTGACATGAAATGTGAAGTATTGCTCTGTTTGTGTATGCATATTTACAGTCCTGGGTCCGACCCTAACCTATTGTCTTGGTGAAAATAATGCAGTGTATTCAGTTTCATTCAGTGAGTTTGACAGATTTAATACATTTTATAATTATATTCGCTTTGCTGGTCTTGTTGAAAGCTGATTTTCTCAGATTATTAAGATCTGAAAAGATATCAATGGTACCATTGTGTGAGCATGTTGGCCAAATAGTCTATATATAGTGTTCACTTTTAATCTCAAATCTCACGGTACCCCCCGCGGGTTAGGGGGAGTCCCATATTGGTTGGGACGAGAAAGAATTTACCCGATGCTACCCAGCATGTCGTAAGAGGCGACTAACGGTTCTGTTTCTCCTTTTACCCTTGTTAAGTGTTTCTTGTATAGAATATAGTCAATGTTTGTAAAGATTTTAGTCGAGCAGTATGTAAGAAATGTTAAGTCCTTTGTACTGGAAACTTGCATTCTCCCAGTAAGGTCATATATTGTACTACGTTGCTAGCCCCTGGAGCAATTTTTTGATTAGTGCTTTTGTGAACAAGAAACAATTAACAAGTGGCTCTATCCCATCTCCCCCCTTTCCCCTATCCCATCTCCCCCCTTTCCCCGTCGCGATATAACCTTGAATGGTTGAAAACGACGTTAAACACCAAATAAAGAAAGAAAGAAAGAAAGAAATCTCACGGTAAAAGAAGTTGATTGCATGTACTTTGCCTGAAGGGCCTTGGTTGTTGTGACTTCATTGATCTACATGTATTGAAATTCTCTTTATATTGTCCCTATGTATTTTGTATCTTTGTTATGATTCTTCTTTGCAGCAGATTATATTTTTTAATGCATAGAATTCGTAACATTTTACACGATTGATTTGTTAATATACTGAATTTGCGGAATTTATATACTTTATGATTGCATCACCATTTCTATGTTAATTTGTTTGCGAAGTGCTAGTCAATCATACAGAAATCACTCGGTACTCTTAAGTCCTTTGTACTGGAAACTTGCATTCTCCCAGTAAGGTCATATATTGTACTACGTTGCAAGCCCCTGGAGCAATTTTTTGATTAGTGCTTTTGTGAACAAGAAACAAATTGACAAGTAGCTCTATCCCATCTCCCCCCTTTCCCCGTCGCGATATAACCTTATTGGTTGAAAACGACGTTAAACACCAAATAAAGAAAGAAAGACTTGGTACTCTGTGGTTGTTTTGACTCTTGTTCTGAGTTTTGCATAAAATTGATAATCTCATTGTTTGTTTTGTTAGCACAGCATAGAGTTGCTTTGGAAAGTTGCCAGATTTACTATCTTTTAGTTTCTTGTGAAGGATCAGGCCAGTCTAAAGGCACTTTTGAATCTTTTGTTTTTTACAGCTTGCATTTTTTTTCTACTTCTGACTTCTTCTTTCTTTTTTTATTCTAGTATTTTGGTATATAATAATTTATGTAACTCCTTAAAACGTTTTACTTGCCATAACTGTTAGTTACTTGAGCACATTAGTGTAATTCATTGCCATGTTTTCCCGCAGTGGGGCACTGCGGTTATGAAATTAAAGGCCCCTCCTGTTTTTGGAACCGCAGGAGCTTTCTAGTTTGCTGTTAGGTAGATTTTTGGTTCCTCTTTCCTGTCATGCTCTCTTTTTCTTCATGAATTCTTTTTCTGCCTTCTTGCTCATTCACCTGTATTTTTTCCAAAAATCTCTTCTCTTGCCGCTTGTCTCGCGATTCATGTATAGTTTAATCTGTTAGTGTTCTGATGTAAGTCCAGCAGTAGATAGGTTAAGCCTATTTTAACATACTGGAAACTGGTAATCTTCCAGTAGGTATTAATTTAGTTTTACTAAAGCCTGCTGGGACACAAGTAATGGGTTAGTGCATTTGTAAACAGGAATCGCTTGACAAGTGGCCCCCTTCATCCCCCCCTTCCTCGTCCTGATATGGCTCTGCGTAGTCGGCTGGACGTTAAGCAACAAATAAACAAACAAACAAATTGCCATGTTTGTTTGTTTGTTTGCTTAACGCCCAGCCGACCACGAAGGGCCATATCAGGGCGGTGCTGCTTTGACATATAATGTGCGCCACCCACAAGACATGCCAGAAGTCGCAGCACAGGCTTCATGTCTCACCCAGTCACATTATTCTGACACCGGACCAACCAGTCCTAGCACTCACCCCATAATGCCAGACGCCAGGCGGAGCAGCCACTAGATTGCCAATTTTAAAGTCTTAGGTATGACCCGGGTGGGGTTCGAACCCACGACCTCCCGATCACGGGGCGGACGCCTTACCACTAGGCCAACCGTGCCGGTATTTATTGCCATACTGATCATAAGTAAATAATAGTAATAATAATAATAAATCACTTATAGAAAAGCGCAAGTCCCGAATTCACAGCTCCAAGCGCTTTACAAACACACGCACGCACACACACACACACAGACAGACACACGCACACAGAAACACACAAAATGGAAGTCTTAATCAAGCATAGTAATCATTACAATGCATAGTATTTAGTATCCACACTATACACGAAGAAACTCACTTGTGCAAATCACAAATGTATACTTGGCAGTTAGAGCCCATGAACGCAGAAGAAGAAAAAGATTCAGTATCCTCACATTGTCTGCTAGGTAGTATTTGAAGGGAAAGAATGGGTTTTTTTTCCCCTGGTACTTTTATTCTAATAATAGACATACAGGCAGCCACGCTCACACATGCACACACACTTCGTCTCTTTTTCATTTTGTCTTTTCCTTATTTGCATATTGTTTGGAATGCAAGATGAATCTTAATTTGTGAGGATAACCTTCGTGGTTGAAAACGACGTTAAACACCAAATAAAGAAAGAAAGAAAGAATTTGTGAGGAAGTACCAAGTATGTGTACTCTCTATTTTTTGTATTTGCGTGTTAGTACGTAAGTGAAGTACTATCTGTTGAGCTACAGTAACGTGAAAGGCCTTTTCTGTCATGATTCTCGAATACAACAAATTAAGTCATCCCCTTTTTATGTAGTTAACAAAGTTAGCATAGTAAATGTGATACACACAAAAAAATGTAGCATAAACTGTTTGTTTGTTCGTTTATGGGCTGAAACTCCCACAGCCTTTACGTGTATGACCGTTTTCACCCCGCATAAACTGTAAATGTGCAGAGAAAAAGAGTAAGTACTTATTTTATTTTATTTTATTGTACTTTTGTTCCATTATTAGCAACGTGATTACCCCCCGCGGGTTAGGGGGAAGAATTTACCCGATGCTCCCCAGCATGTCGTAAGAGGCGACTGACGGATTCTGTTTCTCCTTTTACCCTTGTTAAGTGTATCTTGTATAGAATATAGTCAATGTTTGTAAAGATTTTAGTCAAGCAGTATGTAAGAAATGTTAAGTCCTTTGTACTGGAAACTTGCATTCTCCCAGTAAGGTCATATATTGTACTACGTTGCAAGCCCCTGGAGCAATTTTTTGATTAGTGCTTTTGTGAACAAGAAAAAATTGACAAGTGGCTCTATCCCATCTCCCCCCCCCCCCCCCCCCCCCCCCCCCTTTCCCCGTCGCGATATAACCTGCGTGGTTGAAAACCACGTCAAACACCAAATAAAGAAAGAAAGCAACGTGATTGAAGCTTTCGTGATTAATCCATGTACATGTACATCATTATGTGATATTAATTTACTTGCATGGAACTTATCTGCACTTTTCATTGCATATCAGCTTTCTGAGTAAAGAACAATCATTGAAGTATGAACAGTGGAAAATATTATTGTGAGTCTGGAAATCAAACTAACTATTCAGTGTGTTTGCGTGCATATGTGTATGTATGTCTGTACTGTGTGTGTTAGAACTGTATATATATGAGTGTGTGTGTGTGTGTTTCTGTGTGTGTGTTTCTGTGTGTTGGTGTGTGTGTGTTTGTGTGTGTGTGTGTGTGTGTGTGTGTGTGTGTTTGTGTGTGTGTGTGTGTGTGTGTGTGTGTGTGTGTTTTTGTGTGTGTGCGTGTGTGTGTGTGTTTCTGTGTGTGTTTCTGTGTGTGTATAAGCCTCATTGATTGATTGTGTGTGTGTGTTTCTGTGTGCGTGTGTGTGTGTGTGTGTATGAACCTGAGTTCCAGCAATTTAATAAGTATCCAGACAGGCAAATGTCAGAGGAAGGTACATTTAAAGACACAAATGGATGAGTTGCAATCGTCCCATGGATTTGGTGGCTCCTGCAGTCATTATCAGCTGCAGTTTTTACATCCACACACATACACAGACGTACCCACACACACACACAAACACATACACTTACACACACACAAACACACAAACTAATTCATCAACATAATTTTGATAATCACTACACTTTTATTTGTTCTTCACTTCACGAGCAGCTACGGAATAACTGAATGCCCATAGTAGGTGAACAGTCTTGGTCTCTAATCTTCAAACCTGAAACAAAGAGCATATTTGTTAAGGTATATCTTCTCTTCTCACTACTTCTTATTCGTTCATGGGCTGAAACTCCCACGTTAACTAACTCATGTTTTTGCACAAGTAGATTTTTACGTGTATGACCCTTTTTACCCAGCCACTCGGGCAGCCATACGCCGATTTCGGGGGAAGCATGCTGGGTATTTGTGTGTTTCTATAACCCTACAAGGTGGCCGCGGCCGGGATTTGAACTCGACTTTCCGATTAGGAGGCCAATGTCTTATCCACTTTGCCCCACTGCGCCCGTCTGTTAAGGTATAGGATATCTTTAAACAAGCAGAAACAAACAAACAAAGTCGGCTACGCAGCTATATGTGATTTCGCTCACCTATACGGCATAGGTCTTTCATCAAAAATGCACTATGTACAGCTTTACATTGGAATCCCACTCTTGAGACCTCACCAGGCGGGGATGTAGCTCAGTCAGGGCGGGGATGTAGCTCAGTCGGTAGCGCGCTGAATTTGTATCCAGTTGGCCGCTGTCAGCGAGAGTTCGTCCTCACTGACGTTCGGCGAGAGATTTATTTCTCAGGGTCAACTTTGTGTGCAGACTCTCCGCGGTGTCCGAACACCCTCGTGTGTACACGCGCAAGCACAAGACCAAGTGCGCACGAAAAAGATCCTGTAATCCATGTCAGAGTTCGGTGGGTTATAGAAACACGAAAATACCCAGCATGCTTCCTCCGAAAACGGCGTATGGCTGCCTAAATGGCGGGGTAAAAAACGGTCATACACGTAAAATTCCACTCGTGCAAAAAAACACGAGTGTACGCGGAAGAAGAAGAAGAAGAAGAAGAAGAAGAAGAAGAAGAAGAAGAAGAAGAAGACCTCACCAATCCTCTCCTTAAGACCTTGCTTTTCAGATTTTCTGTTCATGATTTCTGTAAGTGTATCTGCATTTAAGATTTTCTCCTTTTTAAGACCTGATTTTTTCAGACATCCGGCGGTCTTAAAATTGGGGCTTCCACTGCATACAAATCATATTTATGTGAATCAATCAATCAATATGAGGCTTATATCGCGCGTATTCCGTGGGTACAGTTCTAAGCGCAGGGATTTATTATTTTAATTTTTTTTAAATTTTATGCAATTTATATCGCGCAGGGATTTATTTATGCCGTGTGAGATGGGTTTTTTATTACACAATACATCACGCATTGACATCGGCCAGCAGATCGCAGCCATTTCGGCGCATATCCTACTTTTCACGGCCTATTATTCCAAGTCACACGGGTATTTTGGTGGACATTTTTATCTATGCCTATACAATTTTGCCAGGAAAGACCCTTTTGTCAATCGTGGGATCTTTAACGTGCACACCCCAATGTAGTGTACACGAAGGGACCTCGGTTTTTCGTCTCATCCGAAAGACTAGCGCTTGAACCCAAACAAAGTATTGGTTTCATCTTCATGTTTAGTAAGAAATGTATCTTGCTCTTCAGGACAAATCAAATGACCTACACCATGAAGGACCCGCAGACAGGCATGAATTAACGCACACATTCATTTCTACACCACTAATCCCCCCCCCACACACACACACACACACACACACAGTCGCATCCCGCGCTGACCTGTCGTGATTGCCTTTCACCTGCGGGCTCGGACCCAGAAGCACCGTTAGCAAGCGCTTGTTGGAGGGCTGCCAGCCTGGCGAGTATAATCTCAGTGACGTTGTCTGGTGCACCAAGGAGAAAGGGGGGTGGTGACGGGGAGCTGTCTCCGCTCGAGTAGGATGGAGGCAACTGTTCGTCGTTTTGTGATGGAGAAGGGGGGCCCTCTGGATTATCGCCCCTGCCAGGAGGAGGTGGAGGGGGGTGACGACAGAAAGGAGAACGATGAGGGAACTGCCCGTTGTTTTGTGAAGGAAACATGGGGCGTCGGAATTGTGCCCAGGGACTTTGCATGTTAAAGCCTTGGCGGTCGGGGGGTCGAAAAGCAAAACCATGCAGCAAGGCGGGAGCCATGGCTACTATCAGAGCTAAGGTCCACATGTTGGATGTTGTCTACCTCTGCAATGGAAAAAGAAAAAGAAACCCGGGCCTGCTGTGATTTGAAGACACGCATGTTCAACGCTAAAAACGTCCATTCACCATCAACAAGCCAACTTACCATGTTTGCCTTCACAAATAAATAAAAACCGAACACAATCTTCGCATGGTCAAACGTGTCCATTTATATGAATACATTGCTGGTAAAAAAAAATGTTTTGTAAAGACATAGAAAACAAAGAATAAATAGATAGATAAAATGTAATGTGATGCAAACAAAAACAAGCTTTAATTATCTGATAACTGGAGAAATTCTCCGAGAGAGAGAGGGAGAGAGAGAAAGAGAGGGAGAGAGAGAGCTCGAGAGAGGGAGAGAGAGAGGGGGAGAGAGAGGGAGAGAGAGAGAGAGGGAGAGAGAAAAAGAGAGAGGAGAGAGAGAAGAGAGAGAGAGAGAGAGAGAGAGAGAGAGACGGACAAAGAAACAGACTGACAGGCAGACAGAGAGAGCGACAGAGAGAAACAGACAGACAGACATGCAGAGCCTTACTATCGGACACAAAGACAGGCAGACAAACACACATACAGACGCTTACCTTGTCAATGAAGAATGCTGGCCAACACCCAAGTTGCTGTGCAAGCCTTCGACGCAAGGTTTAAATACCCTGTGAATTTCACCCACGTTTTATAAAGTTTGTTTACATAGCATATTGACCACTGGTGGACAGAGGGATAATTGTGGGGGAGGCTGCAGGGGGGAGATGATATATAAACTTGGCCAAAAAATTATTGCAACAGATTTTAAACCCAAATTAAAGCATTAATTGCCGTGTCATTTCATTAAAATGGTATTATGCTTGTTAAGGCCGTTCACTTAACCTTCAGGATCACCCTTTGGATTAAATATTTATTTCACAGGGATCACGTGACCGCCGCGCAATTAAGGGTACCATCAAAATCGACCAGACAACAACGGAAAGGCATAAATTATTGTGATTTTTTTGTCGATTTTTCATTCGGCCCTTCCGTTTTTGTCTGGTCGATTTTCATGGTACCCTTACTTGAACGGCGGTCACGTGATCCTGATGAAATAATTATTTAAGTCAAAAGGTGATCCTGAAGGTTAAGTGAGCGGCCTTAACTGGCATATAAAGTTTTAATGAAATGACACGGGAATTAATGCTTTAATTGAGGTTTGAAATCTGTTACAATAGTTTGTTGGCTAAGTTTAGTTGGTTGAAGGGATATGGGAGTGTGGATAAGAGAACGCCACGTAACTTCACATCCAGGCTTTTGTGTGAATGTGTGTGTGTGTGTGTATGTGTGTGTGTGTGTGTGTGTGTGTGTGTGTGTGTGTGTGTGTGTGTGTGTGCATGCGGATGAGAGAGTGTGTGTGTGTGTGTGTATGTGTGTGTGTGTGTGTGTGTGTGTGTGTGTGTGCATGCGGATGAGAGAGTGTGTGTGTGTGTGTGTATATGTGTGTGTGTGTGTGTGTGTGTGTGTGTGTGTGTGTGTGTATGTGTGTGTGTGTGTGCGTACGTTTGCGTGGGTGCATGAGTCAGAACGTGTGCGTGCGTATGTGCGTCAGAGTGTGTGCGCTAGCTCACGTTTCAACGATCGTAAAAGCTTTCTTTAGTTTTTGCCCTTTGTAGCTTTTCAGGGGTCGATCGCTGTACATGTTTGCAAACCTGATATTTTTCTACAAGATCGACTGCATTGTAACCTGTTCCCAGTTACACTATTGATCAAACATTGCTATTTTCCCGATTTCGTTGCGTCCTCATTACACATACTACACCACCTTTTACCCAAAAGATACAACCACAATTGCAAGCATATGGAAGTGTCATGTGGTACAGCGCACCCCCCCCCCCCCCTTCTTACACACACACAATTTATTTCCCAAACTTCATCTGAAAATTTTGATAGGATAAACATTTCCTCTTTTTTTTCTAAAGCTTCAGACCACTTCTAGACAGCACACTCGTGAGATGGGGTGATTTGTTTGTGATAGGATCTGGCAGCCGCTGCTGAACTGTTCTAGCAGTGTTTAGGCTATTCATTTACCCCAAAGTCAATCTTGTTTTCCTTTTATTGTTACATGTTTGTCTACCATAATTTACCATTATTATTTTGACATTATTTCAAATTTGTTATATTAAAATCGTCCGCCAAATTTCATTTGCTTTTAAGAGTACGCTTATAAGCTTAGCTTGTTGTGCTCCATGTTCCTTATTTCATGTATGCGGTAATAGTACCAATGGAATTTACTGAATAAACTTGTTTAAACCAAAGTCAATCCTGTTTGACTGACTTTGCCGCCGAAAAAAATTCGACTGTACCATGCACTTGGTTACATGTGTCTCGTGCCACTCGTAGAAGGTACGTGGGACGAAGTCTACGCCGTGTTTGGTCTGGTGGTGTGAGAATAGTTGGGGCCGGGTAGCTCCGGTGGTAGAGCACTGGGAGTGTATTCAAGATAATACGACTACTTGACGTACGACACGCTCCTCGGGGTTTGATAGCTCTCGGTCCGACAATTTTTGTCGTGCTGCCGAATTCACAGGCACCGGACAGCCTCCCCGATAGCTAGCGGGGGGATTCCCTTGTTTACGGTCGATCTGCGCGTGCGCCTGACGCAGCAGCTGCATGAGCAGCTGTCAAGGCTCCGCTTGCTGTTGCTGGCTGACCGTGGCTGGCTCACCCCAAATCGGCGCCACGCAAACATCTTGATATGCACCAGACGCCTGAAACCGTAACACGAGTATCACTTGCGGGACAAGAGGCTAGGCACCCATTCTGTTCGCAAACTGACTGTTGTCAGTTATCACATCCGTCAACAGTCAACTGCAAAATATCGTGCATAAGGAATATGAATTTGTGCATATACAGGGACGTAGCACACCTAATAAAAGTCAGTGGTAGGGCGGAAAAAAATGGAAGACAAAATGCTGAGACAGCTAAGGAAATATGGGGCTTACACTACCGCCCCCCCCCCTTCCCGTCCCCTTGTAATGGTCTAAAAAAGAAAGAAAACATGATGCGATTTCGTGCCTTCTGAGCTCAGTTCCATCTAATCATCTTTCCATCCTCCACCAAACAACGGGCTGGTGAATGTATCAGTGATTATCAATCGACTTACATTTATATCTAAATTCCGATACGTTGAATGTGATGAGCACTTACTTCAAATGACTTTCGTCTTCATTATTGTCTAGTGTGTTAAAAAGCAAGGATTGACAAACTGGTTTACTTCTAAACAAGCAATTTATTGATCCGTCCAGCCATCAACATTGGCAGCCTGAGTGATGACTTAAAAATAGAGGGATTTGTCAGAATATTTTTAGCGCGTTTTCGATCCATCACAACCAGGATGCACACTTGTGTCCATTGTTCAATTCTCTCTCTACATGTTGTTTCATGTGACACTGTTAACCCCACAAGTTACTGTGTTACTCAATTGTTATGGCGTACTTACGGTTGACACACAATCACTCACCCCTCAGTCTGACCCCAGCTTCACACACAGAATATACAAAACATTTCTTACCTCCATTGTTTCTCATGGGAGCAGACGGACGAAGAAGCAATTTTCACTAAATTGGTGCCAATACTTTTATGGCCTGACGGAACTCGTCACGTGTGACGTTCTCGTCAAAATAAGACGTCATCCTATTCCAGCAGTTGACCAAGACTAACACACAAAAAAACCCACAAAAAAACCGACCTTATGCCATCGCGTGAATACTACGTGGGGTGTTCTGTTGGTAGATCTCTCTCTCTCTCTCTCTCTCTCTCTCTCTCTCTCTCTCTCTCTCTCTCTCTCTCTCTCTCTCTCTCTCTCTCTCTCTCTCTCTCTCTCTCTCTCTCTCTCTCTCTCTCTCTCTCTCTCTCTCTCTTTTTTTTTTTTTTTTTTACGGAAAAAGTGGTCGGGCGGTCGCCCTACATGCCCTACCGGGTGCTACGTCCCTGTATAATATATACCGTCCCCCAAAATCGTATGTCTTAGAATGTTTCTTCTTTCCCGGTAACGCTGCAAACTGATGGCCGCAATCTTGAAATAAAAGTTATCGTACCGACAATATAAGATGTTTGATGGGTTGTTGACAGACCAGCTTTTTTGTCGTCCGAGGGGGAGCATATCGTCTTTTGTTTCATATTTATTGACCAAGGCCGAAGGCCGCGGTCAATAAATATGAAACAAAAGTCGATATGCCCCCCGAGGACCGACAAAAAAAGCTGGTCTGACAACAAACCACCAAACATCGTTTTTGTCATCATTTTGGTAGTGAGAAAATAAGATAACAATCAACACAGGGAGCCATGCTTTGAAACACGGGTTCCGTGCTGATAACCACACGAGTTCCGTGCGGATAACCACTGGCAATCAAAGCTGGCGTGTGAAAGCAACTTTCTGTATTTTTGAGTTCATAAAATGTTGGGATGAATATGTCAGGTTTGAGGATGCACAGTTCTGTTTGTTCATCTCGGTATTCCACTCCCTCGGTTTTCAGTTGTGAGTGTTAAGCTTAGTAATCGAATGTGGAAGCTACGTTGGGTCAAAGGTCACAGAAGATTTGCGTCGTGCAGCGAAGGAAATAAAAGAATCGCGATCTTGTTTCCGACTCAGTAGGCTACCTCTTTGTTTTTCATTAGACCTGTCATTCTGCTTGCTCGGCTTTGTGAGATGTTTGCATATCTTGTTGCTATTTTCTTTGCTTTTGTCATTATTTCTTATTTGTGCTTCGTTTATCGATACAACGTCTTGTGCACGGGTCAAAATATGTGTGTCAGGGGTCAATTGGTTTGACTTGAACTTGACGTTCGTGTTTCTCACACAAAGATACACGCACTCCATGACTTTGTAAGAAGACATAACATATCGGTAGGTTTCATTTGTTTGTGATGAATTTATTGAAGTAGTTTTGTTTTTTTGTTTACTTTTGCCCGTTTGCCAGTTGGTTTTTGGAACTTTGCAAAGCAGTGTCGTGTCGTCTGTTTAGGTCTGGGGAAACGCCAATGAAAAGAGCCGAAGAATCCGCGAGCGTTTCTATTGGGTTTGCTTTTGATTATCCATGTAATAGGGCTTCCTGCAACTATGGTAACCGGGGATTTATTCCCCGGGGAACATGAGATTTATTTCTCAGGTGCTTGTGAATGAAAACTCGTGAAAATGATGACAACAGTGCTTATCGGTAGGGATAGGCACCTCTAACTTTATCGTAGGACAGTGCCTACGATAGGCGCTATCGGTTGTTCATGAATTCCACGATAGGGGGTTATCGGAAGTTTTCTGTTTCTCGTACCAACTAAACCCCCTGTCGGAGGCTTTCTGAATATGGGCCCTCAGGGCCGGACCAAATAAGTTGTAAGGGGGGGGGGGGGGGTTCCTCCTTTTTTGGGGCCTGTCAGTGTGAGTTGGTGGGGGGGGTACCTTTTTCTCATCGGATTTCACATTGAATAAAATTTGTTAGAGACACACACACAATTTATTTAAAAAAAAAAAAAACACTCAAAGCAAGGTACATGCTTTTTCCAGGTGTGGGGTTCCGGAACCCCTGGAACCCCCCCCCCCCCCCACCCCCCCCCCGGGTCCGGCCCTGGCCCTGGACTTATTATCTAAGGGTCACAGGTTGGAACTTCTTGAGCAGACTCAGAGACGGTATCCATGCCCCATGCCCGAATCACCTGAGTGGCACGTAACAGACCTCGGCCATTCTGCGAGAAGTGCGCAAAGTGGCTGATACCACATAATCACGCATACAACTGAGTAATCTTATCTATAGTCGGGGTATAACCCGGTGTAGGATCCGGTCCGGTCCCCCCTCTGAAGTAGTCCCCCGGGGGGACCAATTCGTGGCAAAAACTGCTCTATAATGGTCCCCCCTTAGACATCCAGCCTCGTTTTTCTTAGGCATTCAAGCCATTTTCAATCTATATCTTCGTCCGGTATTATGTAGTGCACAGACAGCAATCTCTTTGTTTGACTATATTTTGCAGAAAATAAAATAGATCTGATTTATAATGCCGTTCAAAAGAAATATCACATGAAATAAAATGAATAATAAATAAATACTGATAAGAAGAAATGAAAGCAGTCTCTGATTCTTTCCTTTCTTTTCTCTGAAATTGCTGGTAACATTACTAACATTGTAACAAGAACAAGTCGCGTAAGGCGAAAATACAATATTTAGTCAAGTAGCTGTCGAACTCACAGAATGAAACTGAACGCAACGCAACGCAGCAAGACCGTATACTCGTAGCATCGTCACTCCACCGCCCGTGGCAAAGGCAGTGCACGTGGAATTGACAAGAAGAGCGGGGTATTCGTTGCGCTGAGAAGGATAGCACGCTTTTCTGTACCTCTCTTTGTTTTAACTTTCTGAGCGTGTTTTTAATCCAAACATATCATATCTATATATTTTTGGAATCAGGAACCGACAAGGAATAAGATGAAAGTGTTTTTAAATTGATTTCGAAAAAAAAATTTTGATAATAATTTTTATATATTTAATTTTCAGAGCTTGTTTTTAATCCGAATATAACATATTTATATGTTTTTGGAATCAGCAAATGATGGAGAATAAGATAAACGTAAATTTGGATCGTTTTATAAATTTTTATTTTTTTTTACAATTTTCAGATTTTTAATGACCAAAGTCATTAATTAATTTTTAAGCCACCAAGCTGAAATGCAATACCGAACCCCGGGCTTCGTCGAAGAGTACTTGACCAAAATTTCAACCAATTTGGTTGAAAAATGAGGGCGTGACAGTGCCGCCTCAACTTTCACGAAAAGCCGGATGTGACGTCATCAAAGACATTTATCAAAAAAATGAAAAAAACGTTCGGGGATTTCATACCCAGGAACTCTCATGTCAAATTTCATAAAGATCGGTTTAGTAGTTTAGTCTGAATCGCTCTACACACACACACACACACACACACACACACACACACACACACAGACACACACACGCACACACACACGCACATACACCACGACCCTCGTTTCGATTCCCCCTCGATGTTAAAATATTTAGTCAAAACTTGACTAAATATAAAAACGAGGCTGGATGTCTAAGGGGGGACCATTATAGAGCAGTTTTTGCCACGAATTGGTCCCCCGGGGGACTACTTCAGAGGGGGGACCGGACCGGATCCTACACCGGGAACATGATCCCATAATGGTTTCACCGTGAGGGCGTAAAACAATAGTTATCGTGTGAGAATGGTTTAAGCAGGCAGTGCTGCGACTAGGCCTGGCGTTTGCTATTTGATAAAATATCGTCAGCTTAAGCTGCTTGCGTCTCTCTCTTCCAATGGCGGGAGATTATATGACAATGACAATCATAATTCTTTTTTTTTCTCCGAGATTAAGAAGAATAAGCATAGATATATATATATGCTTTTTTTGCATCTGGCTCTCGCCCTAAAGAGGGACTAATCTACATTGACTACAACTACTAAAGATTAAAAACACAATTTTAAAAATCGTTACACATAAACAGATTGCATGGTAGAACATATAAGTTTATGTACAAAATGCACATTATATAGAAACATTGTAAATCATTAGGTAGTGTGTGTAATGAATTCAAGCATCCTGCCAGTGCTCCCCTAACGGGATCTCTAGTTCCTTGTGATAATAACAATAACAATAACAGCACTTTATTGTCCATTAAAATATTACATAAAAATGGAAATTTTTCTTCGGCACACCCTGCCTGCCTGTAAACGATTATAACAACAATTGTATAGGACGACACACATAAAACATAAAACATAAAGGGGATACAATCAAATATGATATTGCACTATGTGAATTTACCCTCTCATATCACAGGAGTTGGGTTTCACAGCAGAGTAATCACATTACAAATATTTCACACACACCTTCACATGTACACATTGTTTGTTTTTTCCCCAGCCGACCAGCCTCTACGTGATGCGAGAAGAATTTAAAATGGTGACTGCAGAAGGCAGGAATGACTTTTTAAACTGGTTTTTGCGTGCCAAAGGGACCTTATAACGTTTACCTGAAGGGAGAATTTCGAAACAGGGGTTGAGAGGATGGATCGGATCACGGACAATTTTGAGAGCTTTCCGCTTAATGGCAGCTTCGTAGAGACTGGTCAGCTGTCGTTGGGGTTGCCCAACAAGCTTGCTAGCCGACGCAACAATGCGGTGGAGTTTAGCTTTGTTTTTAACATTTGTGGTACCATACCATGTCACAATGTTAAAAGTCAGTATGCTTTCAATCAAACTGCGATACACAAGTTCCATAACACTTTGATTTACATTAAAATATTTAAGCTTCCTGAGAAGAAAAAGTCGCTGCTGAGCTTTCTTATAAACAGCATGAACATGATAACTAAAAGTCAGCTTATTGTAAATTGAAACCCCAAGATATTTGAAGGTTTCCACAAGTTCAACTTCCTTGTCGCTTATTCTCACTCCGAACAGTGCTACAAGAAGTGTCTGTGCTCATAGACGTTACAAATTTCTACCTCAATTGATAGTGAGACATCGGTTTGCATATTCGTTTTCTCTGGAAATAATTCGGGACTTTTGCTTGTTCTGAGGCATTCGGAAGAACTGTGTAAATTGCACAACATGAAACAAAGGGACAACACAAAAACTGACGCGGAAAAGTACACAAAAACTGACGCGGAAAAGTACACAAAAACTGACGCGGAAAATACCATGTCGCATAAGGGACGGAAATCGTGAACTATCCCCATGATATGTACATCATAACACGTTTCTTGTTTTCGAAATTGTCTCCCTTTCCCCAGTCCTCCCCGTCGCAATGAATTAAGTTTTAGCGATACACTTTCTGTGATGAAGCGAACGGCCTGGTTAGGGATGCGTTCCAGGCTGTCAGTATTGTATTTGAGGTGGGGGTTTCAAACCATTGCCCCGTACTCCAGGGTGGATCTGACGAGAGCGACGTACGCGAGGCGGCGACACTCTAGCGGGCAGTTCCGGAAGTTCTGGCGTGGTGTGACAGGGTGACGTAAAAGTCCTCCTTGTCAGAGACAGCAGTTGCTCTGGATTGATGGAGTTGTCTCCCTGCTAAAGTGTGAGCTATTAATAGTAGCTCGACAATTTTGGTAGGTTGGAAGACAATCACCAGTGAAATGTGGAGTAGATGTTTGGGATAGGGTTTGACTGCTGTTTCACTTGTATGCCGCTCTTGGGGACCTTTCTGTAGGCTACCCATGGCTATTAACTAAGCTCTAAAATATCAACCTTGTTTGACTGGCTTTGACTCCAAAGGTGATTGTTGCGCTTCATGCACTCAGTTACAGTAGGCAGCCAAACGTAGATCCGTACATGTTTTGCTTTTCAGACCTCTTGTGTGAAATACATGTTTGCCGATTCAGTCTTTTAATATAAACTGTCAGTTTCTGCTCTCCCCTCCCATCTCACCTTACAACCTTATCCCCCTCCCCCTGCCCACTTGCGAGTTCGACCCTGGGTCAGGGCGTTAGCAATTTTCTCCCCCCCTTTCCTAACCTAGGTGGTGGGTTCAAATGCTAGTCTTTCGGATGAGACGAAAAACCGAGGTCCCTTCGTGTACACTACATTGGGGTGTGCACGTTAAAGATCCCACGATTGACAAAAGGGTCTTTCCTGGCAAAATTGTATAGGCATAGATAAAAATGTCCACCAAAATACCCGTGTGACTTAGAATAATAGGTCGTGAAAAGTAGGATATGCACCGAAATGGCTGCGATCTGCTGGCCGATGTGAATGCGTGATGTATTGTGCAAAAAAAATCCATCTCACACGGCATAAATAAATCCCTGCGCCTTGAATATGTGCGCGATATAAATTGCATAAAATAAAATAAATATTTAAAAAAATCCCTGCGCTTAGAACTGTACCCACGGAATACGCGCGATATAAGCCTCATATTGATTGATTGATTGAGTGGACAGGGGATTTGTTTGTTTGGTTTTTTTGCTTAACGCCCAGCCGACCACGAAGGGCCATATCAGGGCGGTGCTGCTTTGACATATAACGTGCGCCACACACAAGACAGAAGTCGCAGCACAGGCTTCAAGTCTCACCCAGTCACATTATTCTGACACCGGGCCAACCAGTCCTAGCACTAACCCCATAAATCCAGACGCCAGGCGGAGCAGCCACTAGATTGCCAATTTTAAAGTCTTAGGTATGACCCGGCCGGGGTTCGAACCCACGACCTCCCGATCACGGGGCGGACGCCTTACCACTAGGCCAACCGTGCCGGTGGACGGGGGATAGGCCAGAAAGCATTGATGAGACGCCAAGACACAGAGGTTGCGATAACGTGACTTTTATTTTATTTTATTAACGCACACCAGAAGTAACCCTGAAGGCAGTGTAGGAGGTACTCGGCGTATCCAAGATGGCGGTCGACGTGGCTCCACGACCCCAGTGTCAGATGTTCCCCCTTCCACTCCACTCTATCACACTAATATTCACTATAAAATCGTATTAAACGTACAAACCGACTCTTGTAAAACACGAGTATGCTTGGTAGCTACATCCCATGAACGCACAAGAAGAAAAAGAAGTGTCCTAACATTATTTGCTAGGTGTAGTTTTGAAAGAGAACGATTTTGTCCTTAGTACTTTTCTTTTGATTTAGAGACAGACAGACAGACAGACAGACAGACAGACAGACAAACAGACAGACAGGCAAGCACAGATATGGATCCTCGTGCATATTCACAAACACGCTTTGTCTCTTTCTCATTCTATCTTTTCCTGTCTGTTAAAAACATATTAAAATATGGACAGTAGAAATTTGGTTGTGGGCCTGTGTGCGAGCGTGTGTGTGTGTATTTGTGTGTGTGTGTGTGTGTGTGTGTGTGTGTGTATGTGTGTGTGTGTATTTGTGTGTGTGTGTGTGTGTGCGCGCGTGACTTGTAGAATGGCAGTTGAATGCCGTCA